>NC_134399.1:4178548-4495219 GCF_050003625.1 Haematobia irritans
TAAAAAAGTTTTAAACCAAAGATGCAAATCCTTAAAATAAGTCTTAGCCTATATTTGAAGCGTTTTTATCTTAAATTTAAAAATTCAATATGTCAGTTGAGTTAAAGACTCTTTAAATTAAAAATATTATTCTTTATTTTAAGGAACATTTGCCTTACTTCAAAGATGTACAACTTCAGGAGAGAGATGCAAAATTTCAAGATTTGTGTCCTAAATTTAATGAAAACAATTTTTGAAGTAAGGATTATAAACTTTCTTTTAATTAAAATGTCATTATTTTAAAGAATTTTGTCCTTAACATTGCGTAAATTTCGAATTCTAAAATTTAAGTTGCATAATCTTCCATATTAGGTCAATATTTTTTTCAGTGTAAAAAATATTTTCTATAAGAACCAAAATTTGTATGTTTGTCCTAAAGATAATTTTTGAATTTGCATAAAGGGTGATACGGTCAAAATTTGGTCAAGGGAAAACGCGTGTAAATCGTTGAAATCGTTTATTTAAAAAATCAAATGAAATTTATTTTTCAAGTTCAATTAGTATAAAATTCAGGAAAAATATTCAGTTAGGCTTTCGCTTTTCCAAATCCGAATTGCCGGGCCTCACGCATGACACCTGCCATCAAATTTTGTACAGCCACCTTGCCCACCTTCTTCGCCACAGAAAGACAGTTTGCCTTGAACTGCTGCTCGTCCTTAGCAGGTTTTTTGGTCTTCTTTAGGTTCCGATTGACAATAGCCCAGTATTTCTCAATTGGGCGGAGCTCTGGCGTGTTGGGAGGGTTCTTGTCCTTGGGAACCACCTGCACGTTGTTGGCGGCGTACCACTCCATGGCCTTTTTACCGTAATGGCAAGATGCCAAATCCGGCCAAAACAGTACGGAACAACCGTGTTTCTTCAGGAAAGGCAGCAGACGTTTATTCAAACACTCTTTCACGTAAATTTCTTGGTTGACAGTCCCGGAAACTATGAAAATGCTGCTTTTCACGCCACAGGTACAGATGGCTTGCCAAACCAGATATTTCTTTGCGAACTTTGACAGTTTTATGTGCTTGAAAATATCTGCTACCTTTCCCCTTCCTTTTGCCGTATAAAACTCCTGTCCCGGAAGCTGCTTGTAGACGGCTTTGACGTAGGTTTCGTCGTCCATTACCGCGCAGTCAAACTTCGTCAGCATCGTCGGGGATCGCGCTTTGGCCGTCGTATTTTGTTTATCATCGCGATTTGGAGTCACTACCTTCTTGTAAGTCGATAGTCCGGCTCGTTTTTTGGCTCGATGCACGGTTGTAGACGATACACCCAGCTTATTTGCGGCATCTCGGAGAGAGAGGTTAGGGTTTCGCTTGAAACTACCGGCAACTCTCTTTGTCGTCTCAGCGGCTTCCGGTTTTCGATTTCCCCCCGATCCAGACTTCCTGGCTGTCGACAAACGTTCCCCAAACACTTTAATTACATTTGTAACGGTTGATTTGGCAACTTTTAGCGATTTTGCCAGCTTTGCGTGCGAGTAGCTCGGATTTTCGCGATGCGCGAGCAAAATTTTGATACGCTGCTCTTCTTGCTTGGACGGCATTTTGACAACTGAAGAGTGAATTCTGAAATCAAAATAGGAGCAACATTCTACACACACACACACACACACCTTCAAAATGAGGGGTGTTCAGGTTTTTAAATGCAAAATTGAAAGAAATACGTCAAGCTTATATTGACCAAATTTTGACCGTATCACCCTTTATCAAATAAAAAAATTATGAAATTTAAATAAAAAATATTTATTAAACAAATACAAAATATCGAATATTTATTTATTTAACATTTTTATTAGCCTATGGGCATGAATTCTAAAAGACTACTACTTATTAATAAATTATATCTTTTATTATTATTATATCTCTGAATGAATATTTTTTCTCTGAAAGAATAATAATTTGAGTTTGTTTGTCATTGAAGAAATAATTTTGATATTTGCACATCAATCAAAAAAGAAATACGAATCAATATTTTAATTGAAATATCTGAAAAAAATTTTGACGTCTGTTTGTTATGAACGAAATAATGAATTAATCATATAATTGAAATACAAAAATATTTATTTACCAAATAAAGAAGTTATTACATTTATGTATTTATTCGATTATTTCTAAATTAATTTATACTGAGAGAAAAATGAAAATTGTAGGTTCTAGATATTGAATTGATTAAATATTTTTTTCTCGGAAAGAATATTTTCAATAAGAACCAGAATTTGCGTCTGTTTGTAAGTGCATATCAATCAAAAATTTATGAATATATGATTGGTACAAACAATATTTATTTAGTAAATGAAAAATATGTAATATTTTTTTTTTAATTATTCAAATCTAATGACATGAAGTCTTACAAACTACTACCTAGTTATAAATTACTTTGAATTTAATTTAATTGAGAGAAAAATCTAATATATTGGCTCTAGATATTGAATTGATTTAACATTTTTTTAATTAAAACACTACACGATGATACAATTATAATAGTTTTTTAATTACACTTAATTACAAATAAAAATAAAAAATTTCACATTGAAAGCAAAAATCTGGTTTCTCTGTATGGTTTCTGCCAAACTATTATTTTTGTGTGGTATGATTATACAGTTTGCGAGAGAAATTCCACTTTCTTTCTTACTCTCTGATTTATTATTTCTCAGATTGTCTCTCTCTCTCTCTCTTTATAAATCTCTTATTCAAAATTAAATTCCACTTAGATTTTCCAGACAGAAGACGTTATGGTTATTAAATTATGATTTACATCTCATCCTGTCTACCTGTAGGGGTTTTCTGTTCACGTGTCGTTGTTATCCTTTAGAGGTGGTAGGAAGATGAAATAAAGAAGACTGGCTAAAGTGTTAGGTGGGTGTAGAGTTATATGCAAATCTTTTAAAATCTCCTTAACAAAGAATTTCTAAGGAACAATAGGGGGTCGATTGTTAATATAAATCTTGTGATGAAGCGTAACAAATCTAACTATTTAGCACCTTAGTTTAAACATTTATGTCAAACTAGATTTGAATGATGAGGAAGAGGATTAGAAAATGCCGATATATTCCGAAGGAAGTATTATCTTAATACTAATTCTTTTGGTTGGTTTTTAATCTTTTTAGAATATTCTAAAATTGCAACATATTTAAACTGGTTTCCATTGAGTCCAATTGTATGAAAGTAATATTTCAAAGACTTTAAAGAAAATTAATTTTTGCGACAGTTTTTAAATCCTTTCTGGATTTTAAGAGATTATATTACATAGATACCAAAAAGCATCATTTATTGTCTTCAAAATCCCTGTATTGAATTTTGTGTTGGTTTATTTTTCTCTTGGACTAAGATTTCCTGGCCATTCATTAAATGTTACATATACAAATTGTTTTTATAATTTCTATTCTATGTGCTAAAAATTTTTAAATCCCTTTATACAAATTCGTAAGGCCTTAGTTTTGTATAAAATTTGAAAATATCCGGAGAGGCAGAAACAAACTGATTTAAGTTATCCCCTGTATACCTATGAATGGATGATTTGTGAATGGGGGTATTAAAGGTATAAAAAGAAGCCTCCGTGGTGGCCCCTTGCACGCAAAGGGTTATGATTTTCAAGCAAATTGAAACATACTTTTCTTGGTGAAGTTTATTGTAGGATCTCATGTTTATACAAAAATTTGCAATGGAAAACGAGCGATTGCAGTTTCTACTTTTCATAAATATTTTCAGAACTCAGGTTAGGCAGCCCGATTTCATTTCAGTCCATTATGATACCACATTAATTCAGGTTTAAAATTAAGTCTAACAAGCGTTCAAGAAACCCAGTACCATCGTTCATACCCAGCAAAAAAATTTGGAAGTTCTTCCAAAGGCACAACTTTAAAAGCACTTCCAAAAGATGTACTCCCAAAGGTGTTCTTTATTTTAACTACACAGGAAGTTCTTTTAATTCAATTATTTATAACTCGTTTTTTTCTTATTTTTAATGCGTAAATTTAGCTTGAAAAACGTTAAAGCATATATATAAGCATAAGCATAAATAAAATGTTACCAATTATGAAATTTTGTCGAAAAAAATTCCAAACCCATTCAAGAAATATTGCGAATTTTTCAAAATATTTTCAGAAAAGCGTTAGAATGTACACAGAAAAAAAATCCGTAATTAAACTAAAGCTAAATTTAACTTATTTTTATTGGAAACATTTATGTTATTTGCTTGTAGTTAAATTTTATTATTTTTATCGAAATTTTCCATAGCTTAATGAAATCTTATTTTTTTTAAGTATGTCTCAACAATTTTATGAACTAAACGTGAGTATAAAGTTCAATGACCGTACACATAAGTTCAATATGAACTAAAGCAAAAGAAGATTTTCGTACGATTCCCAAAAATTGTAAGAATGAACTACTGTATGGTTAAAATGGTCATGATTTGGCGCCAATGATTTTCTTCTTTACTTTTAGTTAATTTTTATACCCTCCACCATAGGATGGGGGTATATTAACTTTGTTATTCCGTTTGTAACACATCGAAATATTGCTCTAAGATCCCATAAAGTATATATATTCTGGGTCGTGGTGAAATTCTGAGTCGATCTGAGCATGTCCGTCCGTCCGTCCGTCTGTTGAAATCACGCTAACTTCCGAACGAAACAAGCTATCGACTTGAACCTTGGCACAAGTAGTTGTTATTGATGTAGGTCGGATGGTATTGCAAATGGGTCATATCGGTCCACTTTTACGTATAGCCCCCATATAAATGGACCCCCAAATTTTGCTTGCAGACCCTCTAAGAGAAGCAAATTTTATCCGATCCAGCTGAAATTTGGTACATGGTGTTAGTATATGGTCTCTAACAACCATGCAAAAATTGGTCTACATCGGTCCATAATTATATATAGCCCCCATATAAACCGATCCCCCGATTTGGCTTGCGGAGCCTCTAAGAGAAGCAAATTTCAACCGATCCAGCTGAAATTTGGTACATGGTGTTAGTATATGGTCTCTAAAAAAATGGTCGAAATCGGTCCATAATTATATATAGCCCCCATATAAACCTATCACCAGATTTGACCTCCGAAGCCTCTTGGAAGACCCAAATTCATCTGATTCAGTTGATATTTGGTACGTGGTGTTAATATATGGCCTCAAACACCCATGCAAAAATTGGTCCACATCGGTCCATAATTATATATAGCCCCCATATAAACCGATCCCAGATTTGACCTCCGGAGCCGCTTGGAAGAGCAAAATTCATCCGATTCGGTTGAAATTTGGTACGTGATGTTAGTATATGGTATCCAACAACCATGCAGGAATTGGTTCAAATCAATCCATAATTATATATAACCCCCATATAAACCGATCCCCAGATTTGACCTCCGGTGCCTTTTGGAGAAACAAAATTCATCCGATCTGGTTGAAATTTGGTACGTGGTGGTAGAATATGATATTTAACAACCATGCCAAAAGTGGTCCATATCAGTCCATAATTATATATAGCCCCCATATAAACCGATCCCGAGATTTGGTTTTGGAGCCTCTTGGTACATTGTGCTAGTATATGGCCGTTAACAACCATGCCTAACTAGGTCCATATCGGTCTATAGTTATATATAGCCCTCAGATAAACCGATCCCCAATCGTACAAAAATTGGTCCATATCAAGTTCATAATTGTATATAGCCCCCATATAAGCGACCCCCATACTTCAATTCTGGCTCCCTACGTACCGTGCAAAAGTCCATATCGATTCGTAATTATTTGTAGACTTACCTACTCATACCTTTTTTGTCGAATATATACCACGTATGGACTAACTCACAATTTAGAAAACGATTTAAGATACCACAACCCAAGTAATTCGATTCTGGATGGCAGTCTTTCGTAGAAGTTTCTACGCTATCCATGGTGGAGAGTACATAAGATTCGGCCTGGCCGAACTTACGGCCATATATACTTGTTTCTTCTATGAGATGATATAATTTCTTGAACTGCAGTTAGAAAGTACAACAGGGCATTAAAATTTCCTGCTTTTAACAACGCTTTGTGGAAATCTCAAAATGTGGAGTAAAATTTAGTTAAATTTTCGTGCGAGGTAATTCATTCTTCCTATAAAACGGTTCACTTTTTTCGGTGTATTAAAATCATAAAAAAATTATAAAAATTGTTTATTTAGCAAAATATTGCAAATTTTTTTAATTCACATCCAAACCAATGAATTCGGATCATCAAGAAGTGATGCAAATTCAGTGCAACTGCTGTTGAAATGGTTGAGATCCGTCCTATGACACTATGCACTACTTCCGGATCCAAAAACAACATTTTCACTACTTTTTTTGCGACGCTTTTTTTGCTGGGCATATATGAAAATAATCGTTCATGATCCAGTTCTTGCTGACGTGAATAATTGATTGCAATGTTCCGTTTTTTATTGCTACATTAATTCCCATGAGTTATTTGACTTAGCATAGTATATTGGTTCTCGCAAAGATTTTGCTTAACTGTATATCCTTTAAGGTTACTGCATGCTTCTTCAAAAAGTACATCTAAGGAGATAATGTTGGAACTTAAATCAATCTTTATGATTGTTTCTTTATATATTTGCAAATTTTTCGGTCTTCTTCGAAATGACAGCTGTCGATCAAATAGAAATTCGCTTCTTCTAAAACGATATTTGTTTACTACTCCAGTTACAAGACAACAATAAATAAAAAATCAATTGACATATTTCAAATAGTATTTGATTGAATATTAAAATATCCAGCTAGGTTAAGAAGAGTTTGTCACTTCGTTTTCCTCTCGTGCAAAAAAAAAAAAGATTAATGAAACCTTGTGGAAGCATTATATTACCCAAACGTATTCTTTCCAAATTGAAATAGCAAATAAAGATTTTCTTCATAGACAACCTTATAGCCAGCAGGAGTTTTTTTCTTTTCTCATATTCTCTCACACACTTGATGAATAAAAGTGTAACCCTTTTGCAAATTTATGCATACATAAATTCAGAAATGATTGAACAAGGATATTTCCCCTTCAAAAAGCATTTCACCTTAAGATCATTAAACACACTTCAAAATGACAAGGACATCATGCGGTGTACATATCCTTTCGATCAAGGAAAATAATGATTATTTCTATATTTAAATGTTGCAAATGATATGTTACAAAATTGCAATAGGGATGTGACAGAAGAACTTTAGCATAAGGGGTTGCCAAATAGACAAGAGGTAAACATGTTGATCATGGAACTTGTCATTCATTAGGAAAGGAGAGTCTTTGTAGGGAAATTGAAAGGAAACGATTGAAATGATATTTAAAAATAAGGGTTGCATTGCTGGTGGTGTGAAGATGATGTTGCAATTTCTATAGGAGTATCAATATTTTATTTAAATTACTTTGTTTGATGGAGATAGATGAAATTAAATTTTACCTGAAACTTTGATTGAATGAAGAGTAAGAAGATAATGATGTTTAGCCAAGACATAAACCAACAAATAAATTCTTCTTTAAGATATATGCCCATATACAAAAAGTTTAATAAAATTTCAAGCCTACATTTGCAATACAAATTCGTTCGATAAACTGTCAATAAATTGTTTTGTATATGGGCAATAATGTTTAGTGGAAATATATTGTATTAAAATAACCAAGAAGACGGAACATAAACGTAATTGCAAGAATAAATTTAGAGTTTTCTCTTCTTTTACCATACATTTACCAAACAAACCCAGCAAAAAAATTTGGAAGTTCTTCTTAAGGCACAACTTTTAAAGCACTTCCAAAAATGTCCTTCCAAAGATGTTCATTATTTTAACTGCACAGGAAGTTCATTTGAGTCAAATTTTTATAACTCGCTTTTTATTATAAATTAAAAAAATTAATAAAATTGTGCAAATTATTTAAATTTTGACGAAAAAACTGCTAAATCCTTTCTAGGAAAAATGCGAATTTTTGAAAATATTTGATGTCAAACGTTCCAGACAAGCGTTATAATGCATTAAAAATCATTAAGAATTTTAAAAATAATTTATTCGTCAAAATATCACAAAATTTCTTTATTCACATCCAAATCACTGGATTCGCATCACACCTTAAGAAGTGATGCAAATTCGGTGCAACGGCTGTTGAAATGGTGGACATCCGTCCTATGACAAGCTCATGTTAAAATCATCGCTTTTGCGCCAATTTTGCACCACTCCGGATCCAAAAAGAACATTTTCACTACTTTTTTGGCGACGCTTTTTTGCTGGGAATGCAACGCAACACCCTAATGTCTACACATACTTTGGATTTATTGTAATAACCATAATTATATGATTTATTTAACCATAACACACTGCCTATCATATATGTTAATCTGTTGCATAGCAACTATTCAATAGCATTGGGCGCATCTGATCTTTGCATATGAAATGCATGCATATCTCATTCAATCGGATGAAAAGATTATAGTGATATCATAAAGCTCTTTAAAAAAACGAAAGCGAAAACAAAAACTAGAGGGCATGCGTTTCATTCAAATTAATCCGCCTTCACCATAAAAAAATAATCGACTCTATATTAGAAAACATCCCTTAGGACATAACATATTTATATGATATCGCTTGCGCTTGTCGCAACAATGACCAAACAAACCACCCAAACCAATGGACCTAGGGCATTAAAAAACGGAAGACCTCAAAACACTTATGATGCAAATGATGACGGCGGCTGTCATATTCAATTCTAAATGCATAAATGATCTTATCTTATTCCGTTACCATAAATCTGTGTAAAGGATTTTGAGCAAAAGCTAATGGGTTGCTAATTTGGATTTTAATTTTACTCCAAAGTGACTTTAGTCGGTTTAAAGGAGAACGGTAACTCCTTATTAAAGGCACCATCTGATTCATAAATCCGTTTAGAATCTTCCGTCTATTAGATTCTTTAATTTAAAAAAAAAAATTTAGTTCAGTTTAATTGAAAATTGATCCCACACTCATAGCTCATGCACGTAAAAAAGTAAAACGTTTGGAAAGAAGGTAGCAAATTTTATTGAAAATGGAATAAAATGATTTTTTTTTTTCAGACATAAAGGGTGATACGGTCAAAAGTTGGTCAAGAGAAAGCGCGTGTAAATCGGTGAAATCGTTTATTTAAAAAATCAAATTAAATTTCTTTTTCAAGTTCAATTAGTATAAAATTCAGGAAAAATATTCAGTTAGGCTTTCGCTTTTCCAAATCCGAATTGCCGGGCCTCACGCTTGACACCTGCCATCAGATTTTGTACAGCCACCTTGTCCACCTTCTTCGCCGCAGAAAGCCAGTTTGCCTTGAACTACTGCTCGTCCTTAGCAGTTTTTTTGGTCTTCTTTAGGTTCCGCTTGACAATAGCCCAGTATTTCTCAATTGGACGGAGCTTTGGCGTGTTGGGAGGGTTCTTGTCCTTGGGAACCACCTGCACGTTGTTGGCGGCGTACCACTCCATGGCCTTTTTACGGTAATGGCAAGATGCCAAATCCGCCCAAAACAGGGGCCAAATCACCGCAGTCGAAATCGAGTACTTCGTCTTCGTAATGTAGTTTACGCGGATCACCGCAGTCGTTATCGAATTGTTTCTACTCGAAGTTGAGCACGATAGGTAGCATGCTATCGAAAACGATGTATGTAGTGATTTTTGAGCAGAAAAAAGGTAAACAAAAAGAAAAAAGTTTGTGAAAATGTAATTATTATTCCATTTTGGCAAAATACATTTAAGAAAATATAATATTACTTGCATTTAGGGAATCGGATCAAAGAAAGGAATGCTCAGTATCCGCTTCAAAAAAACTTATTTTTTCAAGAACATATTTAAAAGCTTCTTTTGACATATGAAAACGTCTTTTAAATCTATGGATGTTAAAAACACAATTTACTCTTACTCTACTTCAGGCAATGCTAAAGGACTGCTTTTGTCACGAATATTTTTCCTTATAATTGCCACTTTGTACTCATCGTCTGAATCCGAAAACGAGAAAAAAAACACTTGGATTCATAATATATTTTTACACATATATTTTAACACACAAAAACAATATAAATATCTCAGAAATACCATAATTTGATAACAAAACACTATTTTGAAATTCTACTCTCTTTCAATTTCTTATTACCATATGTTTACAGCAATGTAAAAAAAAGTAGTAGACAAAATAAATTACGATCGAATGCGGTGATCCAAAAATTTAATGCGATCGAAATGTTTCTCCATACGAAACAGAACTCGATGACGAATGCGGTGATTTGGCCCCAGTACGGAACAACCGTGTTTCTTCAGGAAATGCAGCAGACGTTTATTCAAACACTCTTTTACGTAAATTTCTTGGTTGACAGCAGGGATCCGGAGCGGAGCGGAGCAAGCCCTTTTTTTGTCGGAGCGGGAGCGGAGCGGGAGCGGTATTTCTAAAATCCGGAGCGGAGCGGGAGCGGAGCGGGAGCGGAGCGGGAGCGGAGCGGTTTCCAAATGAAAAACCGCTCCGCTCCGAATAAAATATTACTTCAATGAAATGTGTAACTTTGAAATTACACTGTGTAGGTAATTTCAAATTTAGCTAGTACTTAGCGTAGTGTGAGTAAACGTTTAAAATGTACGATATGTATTTTTGTACGTACGTACATTGGGGAAAACACAACGTGTTTTTTAGTAATTGTTTTCAAAAACGGCAAATGTCAAAACATATATCTAGTATATGTTGTAAAAGTAACAACAGTACTTTCGATCAATTTCATCCCGTATTACTACAAAGATGTTTGTAATGAACGTCAAATAAATGCAATTAAACGATCTTATTTATATTTAATTTTTTAGTTTTCTACACTGAAAAAAATATTGTCGTGAAGTCAAAGATTCCATGTCCTTAGAATAAGAATGCAAATTTTGCATAACATGGAAGACGCATTTCTCTAAAATAAAGTTTTTTTCTTGTCCAAAAGGCAATAAACTTTTGAATGAAGTTGTAATGTCCTTATAATTAAGTGATTTTACTTAAAAATGTGTATCATAACATGAAAGATAAAATTTTTGAGGTAAGGTCAACGTGACTTTAATAATTAAGAAAAATTCTTTAAAATTAATAAAATTGTCTTTAAATTTGTTTCCTTTTTGCATCTTGCCTACAAAGCAAAAAATCGTTAAAAAATAAGACATGTTTTTCAACACTTTATTTTAAAGACGCTTTTTACTTGAAACATAGCATAATTTCTACTGGAAGTCGAGTCTTAATATGGAAAAAAAAAATAACTCGTTAACTCGTTTTTAAAGGATTTTGATAACAACTGACGAAAAAAATCTAAAAAAAAATGAAAAATTAACATTTGCTTCCTAGAAGCAAGTACATAACCCCCAAATTTAAAAGAGAATTACGTCTTTAAAGTATCCTTACTTGTATTCTCCGCTTCTTTGGCTCGGTATTAAAGTAAAGACAAAATCTTTGGAACCGGGCATGCTTTTTTTCATTCACATTTGCTTTACTATTGTACTATATCCTAGCATTCTCTTATTTCTGATATTAGTTCTCGAAAATTTAATTAAAATTATGGATAGTTTCAATTTTGGTTGAAAAATGTGCGCATATACATTTATTATACAATAAAGGGAAAAAAAGCGAAATTAGGTAACACTAGATCTGAGTAAGAATATTCGTAGGTATACCACGGACTGGGGCCAAATCACCGCATTCGTCATCGAGTTCTGTTTCGTATAGAGAAACATTTCGATCGCATTAAATTTTTGGATCACCGCATTCGATCGAAATTTATTTTGTCTACTACTTTTTTTACATTGCTGTAAACATATGGTAATACGAAATTGGAAGAGAGTAGAATTTCAAAATAATTTTTTTTTATCAAATTAGGATATTTTTGAGATATTTATGTTTCTTTTGTGTGTTAAAATATATGTGTAAAAATATATTATGAATCCAAGTATTTTTTGGTTTTCCTCGTCTTCGGCTTCAGAGGATGAGTACAAAGGGGCATTATATAAGGAAAAATATTGGTGACAAAAGCAGTCCTTTAGCATTGCCTGAATTAGAGTAAGTGATTCTATTTTGAAGTGAGTGTTTTTAACATCCATAGATTTAAAAAGAGTTCTTGAAAAAATGTTTTTTTGAAGCGGCTACTGAGCATTCCTTTCTTTGATCCGTTTCCCTAAATGCAAGTAATATTATATTTTATTAAATGTATTTTGCCAAAATAGAATAATAATTACATTTTCACCAACTTTTTTCTTTTTGTTTACCTTTTTTCTGCTTGAAAATCACTACATACTTCGTTTTCGATAGCATGCTACCTATCGTGTTCAACTTCGAGTATAAACAATTCGATAACGACTGCGGTGATCCGCGTAAATTACATACGATGATGAAGTACTCGATTTCGACTGCGGTGATTTGGCCCCTGATGTCGATGGAGGTTGTTGCAAACATAAATATACACACACTCACACACATTACAAATATAAAAAAACCTCTTCTCTACGTCTGTTGCAAAACAAAAAAAAACTTTCGGAGAGTAGTTACTTCTACTCTGTGTATAGACTTTCAATTCCAATCAGCGTTGCCGTTTTGGTCCGATCGGACCAAAATTGGTCCAAAAGATTTCTAATTTTTAAATTTGGTCCGATGGTCACACCAAACAGAATTTGGTCCATTTTGGTCCATTTTCATAAATTTGGTTTCTATCACATATTAAATAGTAGTAGCAAAGAATATTGTCGGGAGGCCAAATATTTCACATGCTTAAAATACGAATATGAATTTTGCTTAGAATAGAAGACGTATTTCTCTGAAAAAAGTTTTTCCTTGTCTAAAAGTCTCTAAACTTTTCAATGAAGTCTGTTTGTCCTTATTGCTAAGTGATTCGACATAAAAATGTGTATCCTAACATGAATGCAAATTTCGTTTTAATGAAGTCAAAATGGATTTAATATTTCTGAAAAAATCTTCAAAATTAATAAAATATTTCAACACATTGTTTTAAAGTCATTATACCCTAAACCACATAGTGGTTAGGGTATAATAAGTTTGATCTGCCAAAAAATGTGCCTACAAGAAATATTGATTTTAGACCCCATAAAATATATACCGATCGACTCAGAATCACCTCCTAAGTCGATCTAGCGCTTGGCGTCCGTCCGTCCATCCATCCTTCCGTCTGTCCATGTATTTGTTGTTCACAGGATTTCGGTCGCAATTATTAACAGATTTTGATGAAATTTGGTACAGGGAGTTTTTTTGGGCACAAGGACGAACGTTATTGAATTTGGAAGAAATCGGATCAAATTTAGATATAGCTCCCATATATATGTATTGCCCGATTTCGACAAATGGGTTCACGTTGCACTTTTTTTACTAACCGATCGTCGTCAAATTTAGCACAAAATAATCTTCTGTATCACCCTTTAAGTCTGAAAATTTCATCGAAATCGGTTCAGATTTACATATAGGTCCCATATATATGTATCGCCCGATTTTGTCAAATTAGGTCATAAAACCCTTATTTATCAACCGATCTTACTCAAAGTTGGCGAAATGTAATCTTCTATAGCACTAACTATATGTGCAAAAAATCATCGAAATCGGTTCAGATTTAGCTATAGCTCCCATATATGTACCGCCCGATTTTTCTAAATAAAATAAAACTCAATTGAACAAATAATACAATGTTTGTACTATAATTTTCTCGAAGAGGAGCGGAGCGGAGCGATTTTTTTTTTCTCGGAGCGGAGCGAGGAGCGGAGCGGTTTTTTTTTCTCCGGAGCGGGAGCGGAGCGGAGCGAAAAAAATGGACCGCTCCGGATCCCTGGTTGACAGTCCCGGAAGCTATGAAAATGCTGCTTTTCAAGCCACTGGTACAGATGACTTGCCAAACCAGATATTTCTTTGCGAACTTTGACAGTTTTATGTGCTTGAAAATATCGGCTACCTTTCCCCTTCCTTTTGCCGTATAAAACTCCTGTCCCGGAAGCTGCTTGTAGTCGGCATTGACGTAGGTTTCGTCGTCCATTACCACGCAGTCAAATTCGTCAGCATCGTCGTGTACAGCCTACGGGATCGCGCTTTGGCCGTCGTATTTTGTTTATCATCGCGATTTGGAGTCACTACCTTCTTGTAAGTCGATAGTCTGGCTCGTTTTTTGGCTCGATGCACGGTTGTAGACGATACACCCAGCTTATTTGCGGCATCTCGGAAAGAGAGGTTAGGGTTTCGCTTGAAACTACCGGCAAATCTCTTTGTCGTCTCAGCGGCTTCCGGTTTTCGATTTCCCCCCGATCCAGACTTCCAGGCTGTCGACAAACGTTCCCCAAACACTTTAAGTACATTTGTAACGGTCGATTTTGCAACTTTTAGCGATTTTGCCAGCTTTGCGTGCGAGTAGCTCGGATTTTCGCGATGCGCGAGCAAAATTTTGATACGCTGCTCTTCTTGCTTGGACGGCATTTTGACAACTGAAGAGTGAATTCCAAAATCAAAATAGGAGCAACATTTTACACACACACACCTTCAAAATGAGGGTTGTTCAGGTTTTTTAAATGCAAAATTGAAAGAAATACGTCAAGTTTATACACGCAAAGAAAAAAAAAACATTTGGAAAACGTGTACCGAAAACGTTTTTCTTTTGTTAGAGTTTTTTGAATTGCTTCGAAAATTTTAAACTTTTAAAAAATTCGTTTGTTACAAAATTTTTATTTTTTCAATAAAAAAAGTTATGTTTGAAATAACAACACAGTCCATTTCGTTTATATCAAACACTGTTCTTTTCTGACTTTAGGTCTTTAATAAGACACATTTTACAGTTCAAAATTTAATATACTACAATGTAATATTGAACATTTTTTCGGAATCTTCCGAATATATCTGGAATATATGTAAAAAAAAACAAAAGCAAAAAAAAAAACTTTGGCCGAAGCAGGGATCGAACCCACGACCCTTGGCATGAGAGTCGGACGTAGCTACCACTGCTCCACGGTGCCAAACTAAATGTTTGTTTCTGTTAAATAAACTTTGTTTATTCGGTTCGTGGGCGCCGCAAGCTATGCTATATAAATATAACTTATATGGATATTTATCTATTGATGACCATAACAGGTACATAGCTCAGTGGTTAGTGTGTTGGCTTACAATGTGCATGGTCCGCGGTTCGATTCTCCGTCCAGGCGAAAGGTAAAAAAAATTTTAAAAATTTATAAAATCGTATAATTTCTTCTACATTGTTGGTATTACAGGAAAAGGTGTTAAGAACTAAAAATCCTCGTGGATGTGAGAAAGATGTGAGGGACAATGCAATTAGCAAGAAAATAATGTTTTTTTTTTGAGCTAGTCTTTATGAAATTGTTTTTACATCCTGGAAAAGAATAAACGTTTATCACAAAAAGTATATACTTTTCTTCCAAATACACTTCCTTACAGCGAAAAGCAAATGAGAAACGAACTTTGTTTGTCTAAAATTTCGTTTGGGAGGAAAGAATTATTTTTTTGCGTGTATTGACCAAATTTTGACCGTATCACCCTTTACTGCCTCCATCAAGGATAAAGCTGTAGCGGTTGGGTATTTAGTAGCGAAAGGGACATTCTAAGTGTTCATTTGGAATTTTTAAACAAATTGAGAACTAATAAATGTACAGATCTAAAAGCAATATTTTTATGAAATCTCATATTTATCCACTTGAAAGGTCCTTATTGGGTACACTTAATTGTTTCGAAATAGACTCTTACTCTAAAAAACGCTTTAATTTAGTAACTCAATGGTATAGGTGATTTTTCGATAAAATGTCAATATCAGATACAACTCTTTTCGACGTGGTAGGGATTCAAAGAATGGGACTTCTTCAAATTCAAAAAATGCTGTCAGGATAAAAACGTATTTTTCTATCATTACACACTGAAAGAAGAGTTTTCTTTTCTGAGGAACGAAATTTTAGACAAACTAACTTTTCTTTTGATGCTAAAAAAAATATTTATTGAATTAAAAATTATTAGATAAAATCGTTGCAACACTTGTCGGAAATTCGGGTTTATTTGTTCTTTAAGAAAATACTTTATAACAAAATCGAAGTTCGTTTGTTTAAAAATTTCTTTCCTGAGGAAAGTATTTTTTCTTTGGGTGCAAGCTCTGTTCTAAATAACAACGGCCTTTTAATCCGCAAATATGACACATATTGATGTTTCGTGTTAAAAATGTAATATAGTACGATACCATATCCTTAATTGATATTTCCGACATTTTACGAATATTTTTTGAAATATATTGAAAAATACTTTGTTTCCTTTTTTGTGCTACCCAAAAGTTTTCTGCAAGAATCAGAGGTTTAGGTTAGGTGGCAGCCCGATGTATCAGGTTCACTTAGACTATTCAGTCCATTGTGATACCACAGTGGTGAACTTCTTTCTTATCACTGAGTGCTGCTCGATTCCATGTTAAGCTCAATGACAAGGGAACTCCTTTTTATAGCCGAGTCCGAACGGCGTTCCACATTGCAGTGAAACCACTTAGAGAAGCTTTGAAACCCTCAGAAATGTCACCAGCATTACTGAGGTGGGATAATTCACCCCTGAAAAACTTTTTTGGTGTTCGGTCTAAGCAGGAATTGAACCTACGATTTTGTGCATGCAAGACGGGTATGCTATCCATTGCACCTCGGTGGCTCCAAAGAATCAGAGGTTTGCAACTAAAGTTGTTTGTGTGTGCATTACACGTTGGTCTATAAATAGATTTGCTTGGTTGATCGCGTACCAAACGAAATATTAGACAAACAATCATTGGCCTGTAAGGAAGTTTGTTTGGAAGAAAAATAAAGATTATTTGTGATAAAAGTTTATTTTTTACAGGATGTGAAAACAATTTAATAAATACTAACACTATTTGTTTATTTTTCTGATTAGTTGCATCTTCCGCATATATTTACACTTCCATGTAGTTTATTTGGTTCTCAGTACCTTTTTGTGTAATACAAACAATGTAGAAAGAAATTATTTCGATTATAAATTTTTTTCAGGTCAGATGAAGAATCGAACCACGAACATAACACTGAGCCATGTGTCTCTTATTGTCATCAAACAATAATTATCGCTAGCCATCAACTCATAAGTAAGGTATACAGTCATGCAATTCTATTTATGGACCACATTGTTGGGCACACACAAGACGATGTAAAGAGACTTTCCTTAAAGAAAACAAATTACTTTAGTTGGTTCCTTTTTTACGTTTGCAAACAAAAATAATGTGATTTTAAAATAAAAAGTATTTTTTGTTGCAAAAATGGAAATTTTGTAACAAAAAATGTATGTGAGTTATAAAGGTTTGAACTTTTCAAAGTAATTCATAAAAATGCAACAAAAGAACAAAGTTAACCGATGCGTTTTTGTAGGATTTTGAATAAAAATGGAAACGTAAAATGAAACCCATATAAGATTTCGTATAAAATTGTTTACATTTCCCATATTCATGATCTCCTTTAGCAACGATTCGTAAACATGCTCAAGTGAATAAAAATACAAGTCATTTCTTACACTTCCATACCACAACACCTGGGTCATCTTCTCTACTACTCGGTCACCCCTCTGTCATTTCACCCCTGAAATTGAATAGAAGATAGCACTTACATTGGTGGTTTACTATTCTACACAGCTAATACCTAGGCGCCGTAGATAGAAAGTTCTTTCTCGTTGCATTTCTAGCCTAGCAATCGCATATATGCGGGTAAAGGTGTTTGTCCTCTATGGCCAATTTCTGATGATGTGTCATTTAAGGCACAATGAACCTGAATTGCTACTGTTTTGGAGGTAGATAATCAAAATTCTAAAAAAATATAAAAATATAAGGGCCTTATTTCAGTTGAAATTTCACAGAGTATTGAGTTTTTATAATGTCTGCTGGTTGTGGTGAATTATTGGCCATTGATCACGAAGTAAACATAATAACAATTAAAGGATATTGGTTTTTGAAACAAAAAATTTTCAATCTGATTTGAAAATAATGAAGTGTTGAACAAACAATAGATGTGATTTAAAAATCATTGAGTTATGAAGTTATTATGAAATGATCTCTTTATCATTTCTATCTCAAGGAAAATTGTTTGGCATACAACCAAACTCAGGCTCTATTAAACTTTGACTACAGTTCGAGTTACCATTTTGAATATGAAGGAAATTGACTTCCTGATTCAAACGTTGCATGGATATCCATACATTTGTGAGATGTTTTTTGATGAGCCGATCGTTTTCAAAAACTGTACAATAGAAATAAAATTTTGCAAACATTTTCTATAGAAATAAAATATTGAAAAAATTGTCTATAGAAATAAAATATTGAAAATATTTTCTCTAGAAATAAAAGTTTGAAAAAATTTTCTACAGAAATAAAATTTTGAAAAAGATGTCTATAAAAAAAATTTGGAAAACATTTTCTATAGAAATAAAAATTTGAAAACATTTTCTATAGAAATAAAATTTTGAAAAAATTTTCTATAGAAATAAAATTTTGAAAAAGATGTCTATAAAAATAAAATTTTGAAAAATTTTCTAATAGAAATAAAATTTTGAAAAAAAATTTCTATAGAAATAAAACTTTAAAAACATTTTCTATAAAAATAAAATTTAAAAAAAAATTCTATAAACATAAAATTTTGACAAAATTTTCTATAAAGGGTGATACGGTCAAAATTTGGTCAAGGGAAAACGCGTGTAAATCGGTGAAATCGTTTATTTAAAAAATCAAATTAAATTTCTTTTTCAAGTTCAATTAGTATAAAATTCAGGAAAAATATTCAGTTAGGCTTTCGCTTTTCCAAATCCGAATTGCCGGGCCTCAGGCTTGACACCTGCCATCAGATTTTGTACAGCCACCTTGTCCACCTTCTTCGCCGCAGAAAGCCAGTTTGCCTTGAACTGCTGCTCGTCCTTAGCAGTTTTTTGGTCTTCTTTAGCGGAACGCTTGACAATAGCCCAGTATTTCACAATTGGGCGGAGCTCTGGCGTGTTGGGAGGGTTCTTGTCCTTGGGAACCACCTGCACGTTGTTGGCGGCGTACCACTCCATGGCCTTTTTACTGTAATGGCAAGATGCCAAATCCGGCCAAAACAGTACGGAACAACCGTGTTTCTTCAAGAAAGGCAGCAGACGTTTATTCAAACACTCTTTCACGTAAATTTCTTGGTTGACAGTCCCGGAAGCTATGAAAATGCTGCTTTTCAAGCCACAGGTACAGATGGCTTGCCAAACCAGATATTTCTTTGCGAACTTTGACAGTTTTATGTGCTTGAAAATATCTGCTACCTTTCCCCTTCCTTTTGCCGTATAAAACTCCTGTCCCGTCCCGGAAGCTGCTTGTAGTCGGCTTTGACGTAGGTTTCGTCGTCCATTACCACGCAGTCAAACTTCGTCAGCATCGTCGTGTACAGCCTCCGGGATCGCGCTTTGGCCGTCGTATTTTGTTTATCATCGCGATTTGGAGTCACTACCTTCTTGTAAGTCGATAGTCCGGCTCGTTTTTTGGCTCGATGCACGGTTGTAGACGATACACCCAGCTTATTTGCGGCATCTCGGAGCGAGAGGTTAGGGTTTCGCTTGAAACTACCGACAACTCTCTTTGTAGTCTCAGCGGCTTCCGGTTTTCGATTTCCCCCCGATCCAGACTTCCTGGCTGTCGACAAACGTTCCCCAAACACTTTAATTACATTTGTAACGGTTGATTTGGCAACTTTTAGCGATTTTGCCAGCTTTGCGTGCGAGTAGCTCGGATTTTCGCGATGCGCGAGCAAAATTTTGATACGCTGCTCTTCTTGCTTGGACGGCATTAAATGCAAAATTGAAAGAAATACGTCAAGTTTATATTGACCAAATTTTGACCGTATCACCCTTTAGAAATATAATTTTGAGAAAATTTTTTAAAGAAATAAAATTTTGGCAAGATTTTTTTAGAGAAATAAAATTTTGCAAAATAAGATTATTTGTTTGTTAGTTTTTTGGTAAAATTTTCTCATAATTTTTGGAGATTATTTTTGGCCCGAGTGGCAACCGTGTTTCTCACATGGAGACTATATATCTCTTACAATTCTTTAACCTTTACTTATCATCTATTCCACCTCTTTCGGACTGTTATTTTATTGATTATATTTGTGATAGGTTAAACATTTATGTTGGTGATATTTTAAGCGACCAAATATTCCGCAACTCTCTTCACTTGTTCCATCCTTTAAACCTTTGGCATCCCAAAACCTATACATTCTTTTGTAATTGGGCAAATGGCCTTCACCTTACACCTCATTTTCGCACTCATTGTTTAAACGCCAAGGTCTATAAAATTGTATTTAAACGTTTTGTTTTTATTAGTTTCGGTCTATAAAGAAAATTTAGTATAACGAAAAATTCTTGCATGTAAATAGTGAGGAGAAAATTTAAAATATTTTCAACACTTATCAAGGAGTCATCGACATATGGTAGGTTCAAATGAAACCTACAAACAGGACTTTTTACATGTAAAGGTCTACATGAGGAGAGCATAGAAAATGCAAATGTTGCGAGTCAAGTTTTATGCTTCGATGCAACTGTTGGAAAATTTTTACAAAGAGAGCGAGAGAGAGAATCAAAAAGGATAGTCCACAAAAGTTGTGATGATTTGCCATGCAACATAAAAAGTCACGCCAATAAACCCTAATACCAAATAGCCGTCTACAGAAGGTGACCAGAATTCCACATCTGGGATAGGAGTCCATATGTGAATGCTAGCTCATACCAGTTGTTGCTTTCTTGGGATTTTTTTATAGGACATGCAATAATGGAATTTATTACAGAGGATTCACTCTACGATTAACCCTCTTATAATTCATAATTAAAGAAATTCTAGTTATTAACATAAACAAGTTACTTACGTGTCCTATGGGTATCTACATCTAGAGTACATTTTAAAATGATGATATGAATAAAATTAACAATCTCAGAGAAAATAACAAGAAATATGGCATAACATTAATCAGTTTAATAGTGAAACATGAGTCTTAATGAATTTCGAGGGAGTTCAGCATTTGGGCTACTTAAGCATGTTTTGAGGTATGTTTGTTTTTCAAAAGTATTCCTTCCACACATGTCTTCAATTGTGTACTGGAAGTTTTTCTTAAAAGAGGACATACATCATCCTTAATCAAGTGTGTTTGTTGAGTATTTCACAGAAGATTCTTGCCTTTTGTTGTTGATAAATGAAAAACTCGTTGTGTAAGGACTTTTTAATGGGATAGAAGTACACGCGATATGTTGCCGGTTTCTTAAGAGTGAACTTTATGCCTCTTCATTGATAAGAAAAATGTCCAAAGTTCCCATAATATCAAAAACTTATATCACATTCAACAACAATCTTCAAGAATCATCGTCCACTTTTTTAATAAATATTACACAGCGAGACCTCTCAAACTTGAACACTCTGAAATACGGACACCTCTCACAATGGACTGAATAGTCTAAGTGAGCCTGAATCTTAATCGGGCTGCCACTTTAACCTAACTTTAGCCTAACCTCAAACGTGGACTATTTTCGTGAGATGTTGGCATTATAATCACATTACTATTAACCTCGAATACAGGTGTCACTTTTGAGGGGTTGTACTGTAGTTGAGTCAAATATTGATCCTCATTATTGTTGGAAAATCCGTTTGTTTACATAAAAAAAAAGCAATCATTCGCATGTCAATTTTTAGTTCGCAGTGACCAAAGGCTAATGGTTCTGGCATCTGAATAAAAATAGATAGGTTATTACCTTACTGAGTGAATAAAAATATTCTATTCTTATTGTGTCCATCGATGGCTTCAATCATTATGGCTTCATACCACAATCTTTAGATACGCCTTTAATTATGATGTTGCCCGGATTATAAACGAGCAGCAACATAAAATTTACTACCTCTTCCTTTGAGGTAATGTTGGTCATTTCAAGCCTTTGTTATCTTTGATCTATTCTCAAGGAAAGTTTCCTTAGGCCATATGGGATAATTTTGAAATCATCATCATCATCAGTAATATTTAGATTCTTCAATGAAATTTCAGAATATGACACTACATGATTTTTGTAAGGTCATGCAAAATAATAACTTTCCGTTATAACTTAAATTCTTGGGGCCATTTATAAATTAACTCTTAATTTTTCCAGAGGTTTTTGACCGATGAAAGTATGGAGGCCAAACTTTCTATAGAAAATTTGGAGACCAAACTTTCCATAGAAAATTCGGAGATCAAACTTTCTGCACAAAACTACCAGACTTTCTATGGAAAATTTGGAGACCATATATAGAAATATAAAATGTGAAAAACAATATTTTTTTTTTAGAAAATTGGGAGACCAATTTGTTTTTTAGAAAATTGGGAGACTAAATTTTCTAAAGCAAAATTGAACACTAAACTTGCTAAAAAAAGTTTGGTGACCAAATTTTCAATAAAAAATTTGGAAACCAAACTTACTTTCGAAAATTTGGAGACCAAGTTGGTGACCAAATTTTCAATAAAAAATTTGGAAACCAAACTTACTTTTGAAAATTTGGAGACCAAATTATCTACAGAAAATATGGATTTTAAACATTCTAAAGAAATTTTGGAGACCAAATTCTCTCAACAACGTTTCTATAAAAAGTTTGGTGGCAGACTAAATTTTTTATGGTGGGAGACCAATTTTTCTATAGAAAATTTGGTGGAGGATCAAGTTTTCTATAGGAAATTTGGTGGAAGACCACGTTTTCTATAGAAAATTTGGTGGGTCAGTAAGGTTTCTATAGGCAGCTAGTTTCCTATAGAAAATTTGGTGGAGACCAAGTTTTTTATAGAAAATTTGGTGGAGACCAAGTTTTTTATAGAAAATTTGAAGGAAGACCAAATTTTCTATAGAAAATTTAGTACAAGATCCAGTTTTCTATCGAAAATTTCGTGGGACAACAAGTTATCTATAAAAAATTTGGTGGGAGACCAAGTTTTCTATGGAAAATTTGGTGGGACACCAAGTTTTCTATAGAAAATTTGTTTCGAGACCAAGTTTTCTATAGAAAATTTGGTGGGAGACCAAGTTTTCTACACCCTCAAAAAAAATTGTTTCTGTAAAATATACCCCAAACACATTTTGCTTCAAGCATATTTATTTTTAGGATTGTTCCAAACAAAATATTGTTTGTATTGTTCCAACATATTATGTTTCACCTTAGGGCAAACATTGGTAGAAACAAATTTTAATGAATTTTCTTTGTGTGGATATATATTTAAGGCGCCAATTGGTTACTTGCAGCATACTCTCTAGGTCTCTCTTTCTAAACACATATATGTTTATAGGCTATTTCAAAATTAATATATGTTTGCATCTAAGCATATTACATTTAGAAACATTTTATGTCCCAAACATGTTCTAACATATTAACATATATGTTCCAAACATGTTATGCTAGTTTATTAACATTATATGCTTGCACTTAAAAATATTGTGTTAAAAAATTTTAGTTCCAAACATATAATTTTTACACTCAAACATATGAAAAACAGTCTTTTTTCGTCCGTGTATAGAAAATTTGATGGGAGACCAAGTTTCCTGTACAAAATTTGTTGGGTGAGCAAGTTTCCTATAGAAAATTTTGATGGGAGATAAATTTTTCTATGGAAAATTTGGTGGGAGAAATTGGGTGGGAGACAAAATTTTACATAGAAAATTGGGTGGGAAACCAAGTTTTCTATAGAGTGGGAGACCAAGTTTTCTATAGAAAATTTGGTGGGAGACCAAGTTTTCTATAGAAAATTTGGTGGAAGACCCATCTTCTAGAGAACATTTGGTGGTAGACCAACTGTTGGTCTCCCACCAAATTTTCTATAGAAAATTTGTTGCGAAACCAAGGCCAACTGTGTTAAACAAAATATGTTTGGGGACCCAGTTTATTGTAGACTATTTGTTGAGATACTAAGATTTCCTCAGAAAACTTGATTAGGGAACCAGGTCTTCCTATGTTTATTTTCTGGTATATAGTCTATATTATCCCACAAAAAAAATAGTTTGCATTGACATTTGGGTTTTTTTATTGATACTCTAATCTTAGCTAGACACATAAACCATAACTATAGATAATCTTTACCCAAAAAAGATTTCAAATATGATTCCATTATACTAAAAAAGTTTTTTTGAAGCGTTACGATAATATCCTGCTGAGCTGTTTACTAACACAGCTACCTAAACCGCAGGAAGTCCTTTGACTTCTCATGGGAATTAGACTTGCACAAGAGACAGGTTCAATGCTACATAAAAATCCTTTTGATTCAGTTCATGGTTTGTGTTACAATGTGCTAGGAAGTAGTAGAGAAATTGAAAATCATGCCAAGAGGATATGATATAGCAAAAACCTAAAAACCTACAGAAAATGTCTTTCGAGCTACGAATCTGTGACGGATTTAAGGATGCCCCTTGGATTTTCAATAATGACAAGTTGCAGGATCTCTTTTTGTATCTTATCATACCAGCAGGCATTATTGTTTCCAAAATATAAGGATATTGGTTACAGTTTGACACAATTACGTAAGGATACATATTTCCTTTCAAAAATCAGGATCAAGGACGTTTTTTTTGGAAGAAAACTAGAATTAAAAATTTGTCCACTTTGGATGAATATTGAAATCATTTTTATAGAAAAAGAACCTGGTAGTATACTCATCATCATTACAAGGCCTTCTATTGTGTATCTTTTCATTTTTCTTAAATAACCTCTCCAGATAGTTTTCTTTCTTGGTTGTCATTTTGATTAATTTGATTTTTGAAGAAACAAATCAAAATCATTAAGGACATTAAATTTAGGGTAAGTGTGTAATAATGAATTTGGGCCATAAGGTACTAAAGGACATGTGTGAAATGCATTGAACTTATCCTGATTTATAATTTCTAGATAAGCGTTAAATGACAAGGCAGTATTGTGTCAGTCCAAGAAATCGATGAATTAGATTAAATGTGATTTTTATTTCACAATTTCCTCATACCAACTCCCAAATGTCCTGTTGGCGCGAAAATTTCTATGGAGTTCCCTAAAGGCAGTTGAATAATATTACGATGGTCTTTGTTTTCAAGCAAATCCTCATCATTATCGTCATCATCATCATCTTGGGCTCCCTTTCTTTTGTTCGCCTACAACTGCCGTTGGGCAACAGGAGGACCTTTTTGGCTTTGAAAAGAAAATTGTCTGTAGTGAGTACCTTTTCGAAAAAGGTCTGTTGAAGATCGTCCCACACACATGCGCACATATTCACTTAATGGTTGAGTGTAAGCACAATTGCGTACATGGCTGGTAGAAGGAAGTAGAGTATCCTTGACTCGTGCTACCTTAGACAGATGTCCTCAGTGGCGTCTGTGTATACGTTGGTATTTGAGTGTTGGTGCCTTGAAAGAAATTCGATTTTTTTTGCATCTCCCCGTTTTCGGCACTTCACTGCAAAGAGTGCCTTACTGAAGTAGAACTGTTTCAAAGAGTCGAAGAGGTTTTGGCGCAAAAGGAATTTTTGTGAAGTGAGTGGCTTTTAAAATTTTGCCTTAAGGACTTTTTAAATGTCTACCACACACAAAAAGCAAATGCAATATGAATCCTTTGACTCAAGGAGAATTTTGGTTAAATAAAGGAAAGAGCCTTTCATAATTACATGTGACACAATCAGCCACAACAATGCCCGAATAAATAGGATTCAAATTTAAAGTCAAAGCAGCTGCTGGACCACTTCTGAAAAGGGATATAAGGCAATTGAAAAATAATTTTTAAAACTAATTCGATTTTAAATAAATATTCGAAATTTTATAATATATGAAATTTAAAAAAAAAATACTAAAATTAAATTCAAAGAACAAATTCTCAAATGTCTCCCAGAAACACTTCAGATGCCCACCTTCATTTCACTCCTGCATCACCATTACTAAATCTTCTAGGAATTTATAATTCTTACGTTTTCTTACTTCTATGCTAAGCGATTTGTTTGTTCAGGCACCTGTTTCGGTTTACTTGGTGAAATTTTAATTTATTCACTGCAAGGATATCTGTTTCCTTTTCACCCATATGTTTTTATATCCACTGTATGCCTGTTTTGCATAATTTTGTTATATGCAACTGATAGCTAAACAGGATATACTTCATTAACATATTTTTCCATGGCAGTCGACAACATAATTATTAAAGTCCAGCATTTTCAGATAATTGTGGGTGTAACGTCATGGTCTTTATAAGGTTAAGGACACAAGTGTTGTATGGTAAAACATAAGCAACAAAAGAAGGAAAGGATACAATTTTTAAAGAAATGCTTTATAACGGTCGTTATATATAAAGAATGTTTTTTTTTTAAGACTAAAATGGTTTTGGACTCAAATATAAAAATTTTTAGAATAAATTTGTCTCTGAAAAACTATAAAAATTTTTAGAATAAATTTGTCTCCGAAAAACTTTCTCTAAAAAAATAGGTCTTCGATGAAATTTCCTATGGAAAGCTTGGTCTCTGAACATATTTTCCTTAGAAAACTAAGACTCCCAACAAATTTTCTATAGAAAACTTAAACTCCGAAAAAATTATCTACAGAAAACTTCAACTCAGAAAAAATTACCTATAGAAAACTTCAACTCCGAACAAATTTTCAGTAGAAAACTTGAACTCCGAACAAATTTTCTATAGAAAACTTCAACTCCGAACTAATTTTCTACACAAAACTTGATCTCCGAACAAATTATCTATAGAAAACTTCAACTCCGAACAAATTTCCTATAGAAAACTTCTACCCCGAACAAATTTTCTTTAGAAAACTTGGACTCCAAACAAATTTGCTTTAGAAAAATTCAACTCCGAACAATTTTTCTATAGAAAACGTCAAATTTTCTAAAGAAAACCTCAACTCCGAACAAATTTTCCAAAGAAAACTTCAACTATGAACAAATTTTCAATAGAAAACTTTAACTCTGAACAAATTTTCTAAAGAAAACTTTAACTCCGAACAAATTTTCCATAGAAAACTTCAACTCCGAACTAATTTTCCATAGAAAACTTCAACTATGAACAAATTTTCTATAGAAGACATTAACTCCGAACAAATTTTCCATAGAAAACTTCAACTCCGAACTAATTTTCTAAAGAAAACTTCAACTCCGAACAGATTTTCCATAGAAAACTTCAACTCCGAACAAATTTTCTATAAAAGACTTGGTGTCTGAACAAATTTTGTTTATAACTATTAAACTCCGAAAAAGTTTTCTATAGAAAACTTGGTCTTCGAACAAATTTTTCATACAAAATTTAGTCTCCAAACCATTTTTTTATAGAAAATTGGTTTCAAAACATTATTTTTAGAAAGCTTAGTCTTCAATTTCTTTCATACTTCTCCCACTCTATAATCCTATCGATTGTTTAGTTGTTGTAAAAAAAGATTTTGTAATGGGGTTTTTAGTTGTCTTCAATATTTTCTTTTATTTTTTAAAAACATTAACAAAAATTTGTAATTAAAAAATTTTTGAATTCCATTATTTTGAATGAATGCAATTTTAAAATTTCTTCTACCAAATTTAAGGCAATAACAAAGCTTCTTTTCAAGTCTTCAACTCTTTTTGGATTAATACCAGGACATATAATCTAACTAGAAATAAATAAATGATTTCGCTTTGGAAGCATCCTGCGTCTTTAGTTGTTGAATACTGATGGCCCTTTTTCCATCTCAACTTGGACTTAACTTAGTTGGAGAAAAACTAAGTCTACGTTTAGTGGCATCCAATGTTTTAGTATCTTCGGCTGTAGATTGGCAGGCTAAGGTGGAATCATTGTCATTATCCTCATACTCGCTGGATGAGTTGTGACCACTATCGGGGCTAACATTGCGCATTAGTTTCTTGGGATGAACATCATCCTGTATGAGTTCAGCCTCAAAAACTTTGCGTAGATTGTAGGAATGCAGAAGAGGGGTTTGTTGATGGGGGGCTTTACCCAAGAGTTTTTGGGCGGAGTTGATAACGCTGGCCTTGATTTGATTTAGTTTTCGTTTTCTTCTCACCCCACCTTGCCTCCTCAATTGACCAGCATCGAATTCCTCATGGGGCAGATGAGGGGAGCATATTTCACGCTCATTAAAGAGACTCTTTTTTGTTAGCTTGGCACGATATTCTTTTTCCTTTTGACGATAACGAGCCTTTTCCGAATCCCAAACTTCATGAAGGTCACTGGCAGGATCATCGGCTGGAGTATAGGAGGGAGACATATTGTGCTGATTGTTACCATGGTGCTTGTGGGCCTTCTGTTGTTTATGACCTTTACGGGTGCTTTCCAAAATGGCATCTATCATGCGTTCCAGAGTAACATCACCCATTTTTGAGGAACTCAGAGAAGACTCTTCCATATAGGCTGGGTAACGCAGGGTTAAATCTCTGGGCTTCACAAATGTCTTTGTTTCCAGAGTTTCTTCATTTAAGGACAATGATGATTTGCCATGGGGATGGGGGGTAATATAACGAGGCTTTTCAAAATATGAATCAGGTATTCCAACACCTCGCAGAGCCAATAAAGGTCCAGGAATTAAACCACAAGGAGAGTATTCCACATCGAATGTAGGTAAAGTAGAGGCATAATTGGTGGGCATGGTATAATGATCGGTCGAACAAGGTTCAGGGGTTTTCATCAAACTTGGGGAGGTTTTGGGCAGCGATAGTCTTTTGGGAGAATTTAGGAGCAAGGGTTCTGCCACTATGTTACTCAGATCTTTGAGACTGTCCAATTTCCGCGATGGACTTCCACTAAAACTCCGAGAGGTGGGATGCAAAGGGGTTGAGGTGTATTGATTTTCTTTATCATGCCAAGAGGTCCTTGGCCTGAGAGAGCCAACATCTGATGATTTACGTTTCAAACGTCGTCGCTGAGCCTGTGTCAAACGAGGTTGTTCTGCCGATGCCATGTTGAGTTGTTCATTGCTTTGCAGATATGTCTGGCGAGGACCATTTACAGCCCATTTCAACATTTTGCGGATGTGTTCTTGTTAATGCTACAATGAAATAAAACGGGAATAGGCCATTAGTTAAAATCCAGTTTCAATTGTTTGATGAGGAGACAAGATAAGTAAACACCCAGGCAATTGTTAACAAAAATCTGGGTAATATTCTGAAGGAAACATTTCTGCTTTTTGGAAAGAAGATGCAGCAGTACTTGTTTGCCATAGAAAATCAAAAGCAAACAGGCCATAAAACTCGTTTAGAGATTTGCAAAATTTTCGCGCGCGAATTTTTTTTTGCTTCATTTCGACAAAAAGGTCGTTTTCTTATTGTTTCGTTAACCCAGCCAATGGTCATGGGCATGCGCACATTCTGTCTGATTTTGTGTGTTTGTGTGTTTAGCTAAGAGGATGGAGGAAGGAAGAACTTTGGTTCTTTTGGTTCGTGAAGACTACACAAATTTCAATAACTGAGTGTTTATTTAAGGAGGAACCCAAGGTCTTATAATTGGGAGTTTCACGAAGAAAAACAACAAGCTTTCCTGTGTTTACCTTGTCTGAAAGCTTTTAAAGGAATTCAAGCTGAGCACACCAGAAAAAAAAAATCAAGACGTTTTTATTTAAACGAAATTCTGGAATTCTAAAGAGTTTGCGTTTCATGCAAGATTAACTTCACCATAGAGGCAAAGCATAGAGGGTATGGGGGACAACCAGATTTCTGCTTTGCAAATTTTTTTGGGCAATTCTGGTTTTAGATGAAGTAGGATCAATTTTTGAATTAGGCAAACTTGGTGGTTGATATCCTTTTAAATAAGTGCCCTTCAAGGGGTCCTTGAATTTTGTGAATGAGTTTTTTTGGTGGTGTTAAGAGGCTTTAGGCATTTGCAGTCCACCAAAAAAATTAATTTGAATGGTAGTTAAAAAATCACCAACACTTCAGTAGAGAGCCTTAAACTTCCAGATCAAAAAGTTTTAAATATTGTCCAGAGTGTGGCTTGAAGTCTTACCTTTTTGCAAAATGAAAATTTTAATTATCCAATGTGGGTAATCCAAAACAGGGTAATCCAAAAATTGAAGAGCTGTGATTTTCGGTTTAGCTAAATCATTTGAATTGATTTTTAAATAATTTAACAATTGTTTTTATTTATAATTTCACTTTTTGTTTATTAAAATTTTTCTTTTGGTCTTTTCATACAAAATCTTTAAATTTTCTTATTTTTTCTCTTTCAGTTTAAGCGAACTTCACACTGAACTTCTTCACTGAACCGCTTTCGAATTTCAACTGAGCTATGATGTGTTCATGCAGCCGTTTAGCTAGCGAATACTCTGCTCTTACAATTCCACCCTGGCCTTTTATACCAAAAACCAAAGCAAAGAGGCAATAACAATTATAAGAGCAAGCATTGGTGTGTTTATTCACAGTCGTTTTCTCTTTCAAGAGAGAAAGAGAGAGATAAAGAAAAGGAGATTATAATTCAGGACAATAGGCCAGTGAGAACAACTGAGATATTCCAAAGAGAATTTACGAATTTAGAGGTCCTATGAATAAAACCTAAAGGCTTAAAAATTTCTAAAATTCCTACACCCAGGCACTGAAATGTAATTGATATTTTTTTTTTCAATGCCTTACTAAACTAAATTATAGCAACAGTTTTTTTTTGTGAATTTCAATTTGTTAGGGTGCTGTAATGGGAGGATGTGTGAATGGGTGAGATATGTGGGGTAATAGGAGGACAAATCTATGGTATCTGATCTTTAATTGGAAGTAATGCAAAAACAGAAAGACTCTTGAAGGCGTTCTTTTAATTAAATTTGCTCTTGTTCGGCTAAGATTTTAGATTGAACATTTAAAGGAAATCGATAAGAAATAAAAAAAAACGAACAAGGACCAACTAAGGATACATTGAATTGTTACATAATGATGGGAAAAAACCTATCATCTACTCACATTTTTGAAAAACATAACGTAAAAAATTATTAAAAACCATGCTTCCGGAAGTTTTATATATAACATAAAATTATAAGACATATGTAACAAATATATAATATAATTTATTTTTTATCGTTATTACTACTGTGGGTAAAAAGTTGGTAAAATGAAAAAAATCTGTAGCTATCCTTCTAAATCAATTCCATCCCCTTCAAAGTAATCCCCTCCCAATGAGAGTATCTCAGCCCACTTTTTTGAAACCCTCGAAACATACCAAAAACTCGTATTTCGATATAGCCATCAGTGCCTTCTTCGATTCAGCTTTTGAGCCCCTAATTAAAGTAGCCAAACCGGAACGATATTGGTAAAGTTTTGGCGAAATTGTCAAATGGAAGAGTGAATGCAGTCGACATTGTAATAAAATGCGCTCTTGTTTGGTCTTAGAATGAAATTTGGTCCAGATGTCCTTAAAAGTCCTGCCAACACGAGAAAAAATATAACTATCTCCTAGAAATGCAAAGAGCGCAAAGTTTTATTTGAAAATTAATTTTTGATTATTTTAGTGATTTTAACCTAAGAGTTTAAATCTAAGCCAAATACAAATTTCAATTTATTCGTATAGGTGAGTACTATGTTCAGGGTTTTCACCAAAACACTAAATTAGGAAGACGATTACATTTTGATCAAGTCTTGCAAAATAATGGATGGAAAACATCCAAAGAATTGATTACAAATAATTTTATGTTTCTAAATTAATTAATTAAAAAAAGTAACCGTGAAAACAAGCTGGTTTTCAGCTTGAAAACTGAACATAGTACTCAGCTTAATTTAAACATTTTTCATCAAAAATCATTTCCCAAAATCATTGACTTCTATTTAATTTTTAATTTTTTTGTTTTATTATTTAGTGGTTATACGACTTTAAGTTGATTTTTGGACATGGAGGCTCCAAAATCAAAACATTTTGATGAGGTTACTGAAGCAATAGTCTATGTATTAAATAGGGAAAGGATTTAGCTGACAAATATTAGTTAGGATGAGACTTTACATACGAAGAATTATGGGTTCAATTCTAGTTTTTATCGAACACAAAACACAAAGTTCAGTGGCGGTTCATCTCCTTCCATCTTATTCTGACTAGACTGAAAGAAGAGTTTTCTTTTCTGAGGAACAAAATTTTAGATTCAAGTGTTTTTGCTCTTGCAGAAACTAATTTACATTAAAATGGAATTTCTTTTGTCTAAAATTTCGTTCCGAAGGAAAGTATTTTTTCTTTGGGTTATGGTTAAGCCTTGGGGACTTACACTGACCATAGAAAGTGCAGCCTCACGTTCCAATATTCGGAATTACAAATCCCAAGAACTTATTTTATAACGAAAGAACGAGAGACCCCTGTATTTTGGGATTAAAAAGATATCGCACGACGAATATTTTATGATTTCCGGTTCCGAATCACGGTTTCTACAGTTTCTACCAAAAATTGTAGATTTTTTACTGTTTGATAGATTGGTAGAATTTTTGATATTTTCGTACATTTTGTCAAAATATTCCTTTCCAACTAAGAGGTACTTCAATTTTCTATAGAAACAAAATGTTGACAAAATTTTCTATAGAAATAAAATTTTGACAATATTTACTATAGAAATAAAATTTTGACAAAATTTTCTATACAAATAAAATTTTGAAAAATTTTCTACAGAAATAAAATTTTGAGAAAATTGTCTACAGAGATAAAATTTTGACAAAATTGTCTAAAAAATTAAATTTTGACAAAATTTTCAATAGAAATAAAATGTTGACAAAATTTTCTATAAAAATAAAATTTTGACAAAATTTTTTATCGAAATAAAATTTTGACAAAATTTTCTATAAAAATAAAATTTTGACAAAATTTTTTATCGAAATAAAATTTTGACAAAATTTTCCATTTAAATAAAATTTTGCCAAAATTTTCTATTTAAATAAAATTTTGCCAAAATTTTCTATAGAAATAAAATTTTGACAAAATTATGTATAGAAATAAAATTTTAACAAAAATTTCTATATAAATAAAATTTTGACAAAATTTTCTATAGAAATTAAATTTTGACAAAATTATGTATAGAAATAAAATTTTAACAAAAATTTCTATATAAATAAAATTTTGACAAAATTTTCTATAGAAATTAAATTTTGACAAAATCTTCTATAGGAATACAATTTTGACAAAATTTTCTATAGAAATACAATTTTGACAAAATTTTCTATACAAATAAAATTTTGAAAAATTTTCTACAGAAATAAAATTTTGAGAAAATTGTCTACAGAGATAAAATTTTGACAAAATTGTCTAAAAAATTAAATTTTGACAAAATTTTCAATAGAAATAAAATGTTGACAAAATTTTCTATAAAAATAAAATTTTGACAAAATTTTTTATCGAAATTAAATTTTGACAAAATTTTCTATAAAAATAAAATTTTGACAAAATTTTTTATCGAAATAAAATTTTGACAAAATTTTCCATTTAAATAAAATTTTGCCAAAATTTTCTATTTAAATAAAATTTTGCCAAAATTTTCTATAGAAATAAAATTTTGACAAAATTATGTATAGAAATAAAATTTTAACAAAAATTTCTATATAAATAAAATTTTGACAAAATTTTCTATAGAAATTAAATTTTGACAAAATCTTCTATAGAAATACAATTTTGACAAAATTTTCTATAGAAATACAATTTTGACAAAATTTTCTATAGAAATAAAATTTTGACAAAATTTTCCATAGAAATAAAATTTTGACAAAATTTTCTTTAAAAATTTCAATTTCCGTGTTTTTCTATTACGTGAAATTTTTACAAAATTTTCTATTTAAATAAAATTTTGCCAAAATTTTCTATAGAAATAAAATTTTGACAAAATTATCTATAGAAATAAAATTTTAACAAAAATTTCTATATAAATAAAATGTTGACAAAATTTTCTATAAAAATAAAATTTTGACAAAATTTTCTATTTAAATAACATTTTGACAAAATTTTCTATAAAAATAAAATTTTGACAAAATTTTCTATAGAAATAAAATTTTGACAAAATTTTCTATAGAAATAAAATGTTGACAAAATTTTCTATAAAAATAAAATTTTGACAAAATTTTCTATAAAAATAAAATTTTGACAAAATTTTCTATAGAAATAAAATTTTGACAAAATGTTCTATAGAAATTAAATTTTGACAAAATCTTCTATAGAAATAAAATTTTGACAAAAGTTTCTTTAAAAATTTTAATTTCCGTGTTTTTCTATTACGTGACATTTTTGATAAAATTTTCTATTTAAATAAAATTTTGCCAAAATTTTCTATAGAAATAAAATTTTGACAAAATTTCTATAGAAATAAAATTTTGACAAAATTTTTTATAGAAATAAAATTTTGACAAAATCTTCTATAGAAATAAAATTTTGACAAAATTTTCCATAGAAATAAAATTTCGAAAAAAATGCCATAGAAATAAAACTTTGACAAAATTTTCTTTAAAAATTTTAATTTCTGTGTTTTTCTATTACGTGAAATTTTGTCAAAATTTTCTATAGAAATTAAATTTTGACAAAATTATCTATAGAAATAAATGTTGAAAATTGTCTATAAAAATAAAATTTTGACAAAATTTTCAATCTTCTATAGAAATAAAATTTTGACAAAATTTTCTATAGAAATAAAAATTGGACAAAATTGTGAAATAAAATTTTGAAAAATTTTCTATAGAAATAAAATTTTGACAAAATTTTCCATAGAAATAAAATGTTGAAAAAATTTTCTATAAAAATAAAATTTTTACAAAATTTTCTTTAGAAACAAAATTTTGACAAAATTTTGAAATAAATATTAGAAATAAAATTTTGGCAAGATTTTCCAAAAACAAACTTCTATAGAAATAAAATTCTGACAAAATTTGAAAAAATTTTCTTTAAAAATTTTAATTTTCGTGTTTTTCCATTACGTGAAATTTTGACAAAATTTTCTATAGAAATAAAATTTTGACAAAATTATCTATAGAAATAAAATTAAAAAAATCTATATAAATAAAATTTTGACAAAATTTTCTATAAGAATAAAATTTTGACAAAATGTTCTATAAAAATAAAATGTTGACAAATTTTTCTATAAAAATAAAATGTTGACAAAATTTTCTTTAGAAATAAACTTTTGACAACATTGAGAAATAAATATTAGAATTAAAATTTTGCCAACAAAAACAAATTTCTATAGAAATAAAATTCTGGTATAACTTTCTGTAGAAATAAAAATTTAATAAAATTTTCTTTAAAATTTTTAATTTTCGTGTGTGTCTATTTCGTGAAATTCCGTTGTGAGTAAATTCTCCCTTTTTAGAGAAGTAGTAACTTTCCCTTGTTGAATCGTTTAAACATTTAGAACTCGGCACAGTTACAATTCAAAGGGCATTTATACATCCAAACAATGTTCGCTAATATGAAAGATCATAATATATAATACCGCTAATGCTGAAATAAACTTCTAAAATAAAATAATAAAATATTTCTTTCTATGAAGAAAAAAACACACAAAAATTTGACTAAAAACTTCAAAATTAGATTTTTTGAAAATTTAGTAGATTTTTGGTAAAATTTCTTAATATTTTGGTTGTTTATTTTTGCCACAACTCGTGATTGACAACCGTTTTCCGAACATCGGATCATGGGGGTATTACTACACACTAATGAATATCCCTGAAAATCTCACAAATATGTGAAAGAATTATATTAGGTTCAACAAAAATTTAATTTGAATTTGCCAAGCTGAATACACCCAGAGAAGGAATATGATCACCTCAAACATGTTTTAAAAGCAAAATGTTATTTTTGGGTGGTGACAATGTAACACGGTTTTCGCAACCATGTTATTTCCTCGGAAATCATGTATCTGATTTCGGCAAGCAGGTTATATTTGACGAGAAAATAAGATTTTAGTGACAAACATGTTACATGGTCACCAAACAAAAATAACATTTTGCTCTTGAAACATGTTTGAGGTGACCATATTCCTTCTCTGCGTGTAGATTCGTGAGCGTGATTTAAAGAAAATATATATATTCAAAACTTGCGAATGATTCACTGCAATTTTTGTGAGTCGTACAGAATTTGTATTAGACACAGTTTCGTATAATCTAAACTCTGCTTGAATCTTCTCTACATTATTAAAAATTTTATTTAAAACACCCTGAAATTAATACAGATTTTGATTTCCACACATTTGAAATGGCTTACTGTTGTTATACATTCATATTCATTACATCTTGCCATGGGTTAAGAGAAGAGGTAGAATTTCCAGATTTTTTTCTAGATGTTTCCAAAAATCAAAATTGAAAAACTTTGTCAATCAAAATAACTTAGACAAGATGTTACATCTTAGACAAGATGTTACATTATTCCAACATCCACTTGAAGAGATGCAATTAAAAAGGGGTTAAAGGGTTAAAAGGGGTTAAGTCGCTACTAAAAATATGTCCAAATGTTTAATTAAATCATGCATGACAGGCACAATACAAAAAGAGGACAAAATTGTAAATATCAACAGGATTTTTCGTAATTTTTGCTCTTTTACTCGAATCTCTAGGAGTCGTTATGCTTATTTTCTTGCTCAATAACATTGAGGATTTTAATTAATTTTTTCCTGGATTTTTTTTTTGGTAAATTTCAAACTAAATTGTCTGTTAAATCCCCAGCTTAAAAAAAGGAAGAAAGTTCAAAAAATCAAGGGATTTATTTGATAGAGTCTATCGTCCTTATTTCCTTCCCATGATGCTGCAATGGTCTAAAGGTAAAAAGCCCCTCTCTGTTGGGTGGTGGCTTAGATTGACACTGATGAGGGTCACTAGGAAAAGTTACAACGAATTTGCATCTTAAATTGCTGAACAAATAAACGGATGAGGATGCCTACAAAGTAGCTGAGAAGCATGCATGTATGCATCGATCAAATGAGCCATTGAAAATAAAAACTAATTATCTATCCCACAGGGAGGTTTATTCATCAATGTATTAAGGATTTATTCAAGAAAATTCCTTGACAGGATTCTTTTTGTGTGTCGTCTTGGTCTGGGATAAAGAAATTTGAATACCCAAATTTTTGCTTTAAATTTCATTGAATTTTTTTTGGGGTAATTTCTTTCTTTTCAATAAAATTTTTATTCTTTATTGACCAATTGTCAGGGGTTTGTGTGATGGTTATTCATGAAATATGAATTTTTGTTTGTGTAAAGAAATTATGATTGAAATATGAGTGTTCTTCTTTCCCAATTTGGAAATAATTCGTGGGAATGTACTGGCTGGCAATCACAATATTGATAATAAATTTGTAAGAGGTAAATTTATGGCAAGGTTATTCGTTATGCGTATAAATGGGCATAGAGAAATATTAAATCCTTAAAAGTTTTTAAAGGGTCTTAAATTCATATGTTACAGACAGAGAAGGAATATGATTATCTCAAATAAGATTCAAAAGCAAAATGGTAGTTTTGGAAGGGGATCGGGGAACATTTTTGTCACGAAAATTTTGTTTTCTCGCCAAACATAAAAGGCTAGCCGAAATCAGATACATTATTTCCGAAAAAAATAACATATTTAAGGCAAAAATGTTAGACCATCAAAAAAATATATTTTTCTCTTGAAAAATAAGGTGGTCATATTCCTTCTCTGGGTGTAGTAAACAGTGATACACAGAACAAAATGAGAACAAAAATGAAAATTAGTAATTTCTCATTTCGACTGAAATTTAGTTGCCAATCAATCCATATACAGAGTGGCTGATATGTATTGCCACATAGTAAAGCGCTATATATTTTCAAGTTTTCTTTCATTTTATTGCGGATTATCCCACCTCAGTAATGCTGGTGACATTTCCGAGGGTTTCAAAGCTTCTCTAAGTGGTTTCACTGGATTGTGGAACGCCGTTCGGACTCGGCTATAAAAAGGAGGTCCCTTGACATTGAGCTTAACATGGAATCGGGCAGCACTCAGTGATAAGAGAGAAGTTCACCACTGTCGTATCACAATGGACTGAATAGTCTAAGTGAGCCTAATACATCGGCTGCCACATAAACTAACCTAACCTATTGTTCTAAAGCAAAACTTGACGGAAATAACCAACAATTTTAGATTTGTTCGAATTGTCTATTTTGGGCACGGATTATGACCTTCAAACGACCGACAAATATCACCCACGTTGCACTAAAGTGCATCTTGAGATGATCGACACTTTAAAAGTTTGTAATGCCAACCTTACTTTCCAAAATGCCCCAAATGCAAAAGTAAAATCTGTGAAACGCGTTCATTTTATGAATGGAAGATTTTGGAAAAATAATTCGTACTATCCCATGAAAAAACGGAAATGATTTCAATATTTTTCGAAAAAATTTACTTTTTCATAGAAAAAAATGGTTTTGCTATTTGTCAAATTTTCTCCATTCTCTGACCCAAATAGCATTGTTTAAGTTACACTCCCCACTTCCCATAAAACCAATTGTACACAAAATTCGATTAACTGTAACAAGGCTACTTCAAAGGATTCATTAATTTCAATCAATTTTGGGTGATGAAACATAATTTTTTATTACATCCTGCGGAAGAATTACACAAAAACTTTGATGTGCCTTCGTTGCTAATAAATTCCCAAAAAAATTGCATTGTCTGTGAAGACGCTGTAAAAAATAATCTCTTTTCTTTTCTACATTGGAACAAAAGCATGTCCTGTAAGACAAACACGTACTATATCAGCAGCTGGTCTTTACGAAAAATAGCTAAAAATCTCCCACCCCTTGGATGTAAAAAAAAAAACACACCAACAAAACAAACCAAGACTCCGGTATTAAGAAACAACAAAAAACTGGAAAAGAAACACAAAACAATTTTCCGCATTGGTCACTGATGATCAGTACTCAAGTTATTGTCCCGGTGCTAGTAAAAATTGCCATGGTTAGCCAAGACTTGGATGGGAGAAAAACACCCCCAAACCTACGAAACCAAAGGCAAGACAAAGAAAAATCTCTTTTGCCAACAAGAAGATAAATTAGGGCATTTGGATTAAAAAGTAAGCAAAGAAATTTTCGTATAGGCGGATGTAAAAGAAATTTAACCAACAACTAAAATCAATGGCAAAAGAAAAAAATGACGAGAAGTGCACAAAGAACAATGATAGAGAAATCCATGTGATATCAAGCCCTTTTCCAATAAATTGACAAACAATTTTAAATCCACATAGATAAAAGGCAACTGGAGACATCTAACCAATACCGATACTCTTCACCACACTTTTACACACACACATCAAATCTATGTCAATGATCCATAGATCCTTGTTGTACAATATTGGGCAAGCGAGCTAAAAAGGACAATGATATCGTCTTTTCTTTGGTTACGAATGACCCGTGTCACACATAGTAACCATCCAGCCATTCTGCCTTAATGATTTTCTTTTCTACTCTTCTGGACATTTGGACAGCTGTCTGCTGGAAATCTGCAATAGAATTTTGGGATTAAAATCAATCAGGACTAAGGCGCAACTATCCATGGCTGGGAGTTTACTTAGTACAAGATGCATTTGCTTAGTATCAGATGTTTGTACAAATAGAAGTTGCTAAGATAACAATCATTATTGCCCGATTGTCATGCTAAATAGTCATAGTCATGCTATCATCTATGGTGGTTATCTTTTTATTTTGGGTAGTTTTCCTAACTACAATGTCCTTGCGAAAATGTCTTAGCTAAAAGTATTTGCCTTATGTTCATCATTTATGGAAAAAACATCTTTTGCCTAATAAAGGATGCTGGACAAATATGCCAGGAGTCCTGCCTAATTAGCATTTAACAACAGTTACTAAATTTAAAAAAAAAAATGATTCTAATACCCACATGATTCGAAAAGGGATTGATGTAGATAATATCCTTTAGATATAAATTAGCACTCACGCTCAAAAAATAGAAATAAAAACAAATACAGTGTAGCTGATATGTATTGTAACCAAATAAAGTTTGCCATCATGTCTATACCTCTCGGCTGACAACTGACAGATTTATTTCAGTGACAGTTCGATTTATTGCTTACAAGCTTACAAAAGCATTTTGATCTATTTTATTAAAAAAAGTTATTCGTAATGGAATTCATGCATAATAGTGCAAGTCCTTTATTTTTGCCTTTAAACCCCAATTAGCTATCGTTAGAGGCCTCCAGCATTAAAATATGAATAAATCCTTTGTTTTTCAAATCCATGGCTCATTACCGTGATACTGATAGTGTTGCTTCGATTCCAAACAGTGCACAAAGCAAACGGTAAAAAACACCATAAATGATGGGAAAAGTCAAGTCCAGATTTGATCGAAATCCTCGCCGCATAACACTTGCTCTGAGCTGAACATATGACGAGAACGGATAAGCTTGGACTAAAGCCACCAAAGTTCCAAAAAGTGCAAGATCTCATTGTTGCACAAACAAATTTGCGCTGGAAAGAGCCAAGGAGTTGCTTCGCTTGCACGAAAGTGGCCAGTTATCGAATTCGGTTTTCTCCGATGAGAAGTCATTCCAAATTGATCAGTTTGTGAACAAACAAAATGATCAGATTTATTTTCCAAGGAGATCAGCTGAATTTACACTTTTCAATGGGTAATAGAAGAGCTGCCGATGGTAATGGTGTGGGCCGCCGTAATGGCCTCCCCGGTATCCATCAACCATGTAGTCAAAATAAATACCGAATATTATGGGGAAAATGTCATAAAAACAATATTGAAGCCTTAGGTAGACAAAGATTTCGACCATGGACACTTCAACAAAACACAGCGCCATCGCACGTAGCACGCGCCAACCAAGAATGACTTAAAAAGGAGATTCATTGACTGATTTTTGCCGCACAATGGCCACTAAAATCTTCGGATCTCAATCCGTTAGATTTTTGCTTCTGGGGCATTTTGGAGAGTAAGATTGGAATTAAAAACTACCAAAGTGTCGATCATCTCAACACCCAAAAAAAAGTGACCCCACCGTGGAAAAAAATTTTAACTAAAATAGTTTTTTAATTGCAACATGTTACAAATAAGTTAATACTATTTGTCAAATTGAAGAAAATTTTTTAAAAATAATTAATTTTTTTCTGTTGTTTAAGAAAATTTCATATGTTGGAAGAAAAAATTGGATTTAAAAATTGTTAAAATGTCTTTAGCGCTGTACGAAGTTCGAGACAGGTACAATTTTTGTAAAATTTACTAATTTGAGAGACTTATAAACTCAATTTAAGCAAACCTCTGCCATTTTAGGAAAATATGAACTATTTTATTTTTTTACTAAAATTGTGCACTATATTTGTATACAACTTTTTTTTATTATTTTTAGTTTACGTCATTAAAGTTAGCAAAAAATTATTCAAATAAGGAATATTTTATCATATTGTGCAAAATTTAACTAAAAACAACTAATCTTAATGAACTAAAATAAAGTTCAGTTGGCATTAGAGCCCCTTTTTCTGGGTGAAGAAGGCGTTTGATCGGGTATGGGCCAAAATGCCGCAGAGCCACTTTCGAGAAGCGTGTGATGGCTTTGTCGGCCAAAGGTTTCCAGTTCGAATAACTAAAAACTGATTCTGATTTTTTTTGGAACAATACAAATAAAAAATGAGCTTTACTTTGTTGTATTACATATCAGCTACCCTGTAGACTTTAGTGCTTAGATCTCTAACGCTATGTTGTACACTGACTGTCAGTTGGCAAATTCTTTTCTACACTGAAAAAAAAGCATGCCCGGTTCCAAAGATTTTGTCTTTTCTTTAAAAATCTTGGTATTGATTGCGAGCCAAAGAAGCGGAGAATAAAAGTAAGGATACTTTTAAGACACAATTCTCTTTTAAATTAGGATTTTGTGTACTTGTTTTTAGAAAGAAATTTTTAATTTTTCGCTTTTTCAGCTATTTTTCTTCATATGCTATCAAAGTACTTTAAAAACGAGTTAACGACCACTTTATTTTCCAAATTAAGACTTGACTTCCAGTAGAAATAATTCTATGTTTCAAGTAAAAACGTCTTTAAAATGAAGTGTTGAAAAACATGTCCTATATTTGAACGATTTTTTGCTTTGTAGTCAAGATGCAAAAAGGCAACAAATTTAAAGACAATTTCATTAAATGTAAAGAATTTTTCTGAATTATTAAAGTCAACATGACCTTAGCCCAAAAATTTTTTCTTTCGTGTTATGATACCCATTTTTAAGTGAAATCACTTAATTATAAGGACAATACAACTTCATTGAAAAGTTTATCGACTTGTGGTCAAGGAAAAAAACTTTATATTAACGAAATGCGTCTTCTATGCTAAGCACAATTTGCATTCGTATTTTAAAGACATGAAATCTTTGACCTCACGACAATATTTTTTTCAGTGTAGGCTCTTTTACGGACCCATGCAGATCGATCACCTGATCTTCTTACTTGAGTATGTCGAGTTGCTGATCCGAAATTTTGACTTTAGCATCCATCCACTGATTGACACTGAAATGACCAGAGATGGACTTAATTTTTACAGAACATGAAGTTTTTTTGAGGTGGTATATAAAAGTTATTTGCTATACACAGTTTTCGCAATAAATTAAAAAATTCTAAATTTTATTGTACATAAAACACACACTCAAAAAAAGTTTACTTGGATCCAAAGATTTTGACCTTCCCTTAAGGATTTTGGTATTGATTCCGAGCCAAAGATGCGGCTTCTTTAAAATAAAGACATATTTGACGGACCTCCCTGGCTTTAAATGTAGGATAAATAAAATTAAAATTAGATACAGATCTGATTCATCGAATTTTTATCCCCTTATGTACAAACAAATTCCAATTTAAAATCCAAATTATGACAGGTACTTCAAAGTAAAAACAGTTTTCTTAATGTTAAAAAAAAAACTTTAAACCAAAGATGCAAATCCTTAAAATAAGTCAGCCTATATTTGAAGCGATTTTATCTTAAATTTAAAAGCGCAATATGTCAGTTGAAATGTCAGTAAAAATGTTTTTCTTTATTTTAAGGAAAATTTGCCTTACTTCAAAGATCTACAACTTCAGAAGAGAGACGGAAAATTTCAAGATTTGTGTACTAAATTTAATGAAAAAATTTTTGAAGCAAGGATTATAAACTTTCATTTAATTAAAATGTCATTATTTTAAAGAATTTTGTCCTTAACTTTGGGTAATTTTCGATTCCTAAAATTTAAGTTGCATAATCTTCCATATTAGGTCAATATTTTTTTTAGTGCAGTAATAAGGACAAATAATTACCAACTCATTTATCGGCAGAATTTGGGATAAAATATTTGCTACACTCAAGAAAGTTTACTTGAATTCAAAGTTCTTAGTCTTCCATTAAGGATTTTGATATTGATTCCAAGCCAAAGATGTTGCCTCTTTAAAATAGGGATGTTAACTATTTAGAAACATATTCTCTTTAAATCTAAACCATATAAAGTAAAAATTAGGTTTCATTCGTCAAATCTATTCGTGTGCAAAAATCCAACTTATAGCATAGCTCTTCATTAAAAAAAAATATTAAATGAAATATTCAAATTTTTGATATATATTGTAAGCTTTATTGTCTTTAGTCCAAAGATTCGATATCTCTGTTAATTTAAAGAGTAATACTGTTTCCTTCACTTTAAGGAAAATTTACCTTACATCATACGACTTTAACGTTGGGACGGAAATTTCAAAGATTCGTGTCTAAGATTTAATGAAAAAAAATAAAGACACGATTATACATTTTCTTTATTTTAAAGAAATTTGTCTTAAAATTGAGCGTGTCCTAAAATTTAGATGACATAATCTTCCAATATTTTTTAGGTGTCGTTAAGGTCTGCCCATGATGAGAATCCAACTTTCGATATAACCCCAAATCGATGTACCATTAATGTTTTTTGAATGTTTTAATCTCAAAGCTTTTTTTGGATTTTCTCAAAAAGTGGAATAAGGCAACCCCACAATTTTAGTTTTTGAATATTTAGAAACCGGAAATAGTATCCAAATTGCTTCAAATTTGATATCCTTTTAGATCTTCGTATACGTATACTGATATAACTTTTGATTTAGACTTTCCTTAAATTATAGAAGATTTTCTACAGAAGGCTAAAAGTCGAGGATATATGGATTTGTACATATTCTAGTTTCGTATTTTAGATCTTTTTATAATAAAAATATATATTTCAACGAAGAAATACGCCTATTTTTATACATAAATTATTATGAGAAATTGATTTGAATGGTTGCTGACATGGAAAAAAATCGATATAATATTGTGAAAAGGACATCTGTATTTAATATTTTGTATGCATTTGCTGTATGTGATAGCTAATTACCCCCCCCAGGTTTTTTTTTAACAGTTGTCATTTTATAATTTCTATTTTTTCCCAGGATATACCCAGATTTTTTGTTAGATTTTATCACTATTCAATTGTAGCTAATAGATAAAGATCACTATCTTTTTATAAATGATCTATTTTACAAGAGAAACTTCTATTCATGGGAATGTTAGAAAAATACCAATTTAAATTAGACACAATTACACACCTCATTTTTTTTTTATTTACCTCATGGAGATCACATTTTATTGATTAGTCTAATGACAGTTTTGAATTTGAATTACCCTAACTACCCTGGGAGGGAAAAATAGAATAAAAAACCTCCATTACATAGATATAAACTGTTGCTGTGATATAAGAGAACTCATGAATCCATTTATATGTAAAGAATGCAAGGGTATGTAAAATAGTAGGCAAAATATCAATTACAATTTGCTTTTTGTTTTCCTATTAAAATTGCAAAAATTTCAAAACGAAGAAATTCCTTTAGTTGAAGATCAAAATGAAAGAGAGAACATTTAAGAGATTCATTAAAATAAAAGAGGGCGAGAGAGAAAATTCGAGAGAATAGATAAGAATATATTATCAATGAAGGCTTTGCCTACCCTCTATTATTGCTATGTTAAGAGAGTTTTTCGTAAGATTCTCTTCTTATATCGCATTGCATTCTCATTTAAATTAGGGTTGAAAATATTGAGCTACTTTGTTGAGAGCTATGTAGTGTAAGTCACCTACTTCTCTTCATTTTGTTGGGGGTGTTTTCCTATTGTCCCTAGTATTCAAATTGGTGGCCAGTTGCACAACTGAGCTCAGTTTCAAAATAGGCGCTTAAACATTAGGACGTGGCTTAAACAAGAATTTTAACAGAGTTAATATTAGAATCGTAATTTCGAATAAACAGCACATTGTTCAAGAGACTCTAAGTAAAAAATATGAAAATTTAAAGAAAATATTGTAAAGAGATTTTTGAAAGTTATTTGAAGAAATATTAGTTGAAGTGAAAAATTATTACAAAAACAAAAATCTTTGAAAAGCTGTAGAATCCATCTGAGAATATTATTCTTCCAAAAAGGTAAGAAAAGAATATAAAAGACAGCGTTCATTTTGTTGTGGTTAGGGTCGTAAATAGAAACTTCGTTACAATCTGTTCAAGATTGTTTTATTTATTGGGAATACGAAGCCTATATCACAATATTTTGAGTATCCCAGCAAAAAAAGCGTCGCCAAAAAAGTAATGAAAATGTTCTTTTTGGATCCTGAACTGGTGCAAAATTAACACAGAAGCGATGAATTTAACATGGGCTTGTCATAGGACGGAAGTCCTCAATTTCAACAGCCGTTGCACTGAATTTGCATCACTTCTTTAGGTGTGATCCGAATTCAATGTTTTAGTTGTAAATTAAAAAATTCTGTGATATTTTGTCAAATGAATAATTTTTATAATTTTTTGTAATTTTTAATGGATTCTAACGCATGTCGTAAACGTTTGACTTCAAATATTTTCAAAAATTCAAAATTTTTTCAGATTGGATTTAGCATATTTTTCGACAAAATTTAAATGATTTATACCATTTTATGAATTCTTACTCTGTTTGCAACCTATTTTGAAACAAAAAAAAAAATTACACATTAAAAGTATGAAAAAAACATGTTATAAAAAATTGAATTAAATGAACTTCTGGGTAGTTAAAATAAAGAACATCATTGGGAGTGCATCTTCTGGAAGTGCTTTTAAAGTTGTGCCTTTGGAAGAACTTCCAAATTTTTTTGCTGGGATGCTTATATAGAAATCACAGAGATTTGAACCTACACTCAAAGAAAAACAAACTTTTCTCGCGAACTCAATTTTGGACAACCGATTTCTTTGCGAGCAAATAATTCTTATTTATGAAAAAATGAGACAATGATTATACCCAATCCATTATATTTGTATTTTAAAGAAAAAAATTTAAGATCGTCAATCAGAAAATAAAACTCATCTTTCGGTGTGTATATATAACTTTGATTATTACATCTTCAAACTTTGAAAACGGTCGCAACACTATGCAGAGAAGGAATATGGTTACCCCAAACCAGTGTCAAGAGCATAATGTCACTCTTTTACGGGAAACATGTAAGGAATATGATAACCAAAAAAAATATGTCAAGAACATAATGTTACTCTTCAAGGGAAACATGTAACATGATTGATGCAATCATATTATTTTCTCGGAAGTTGTGTATCTCACTTCGGCAAGCATGGCATGTTTGACGAGAAAATTGAATTTTTCTCACCAAAATGTTCCATGTAACATTATGTTATTGAAATATGTTTGCTTTGATTATATTCCTTCTCTGGACAAACTTCTTTGCCTCCGTTCAAGAACGTTCAACAAGAGAAGTACACATTTTGGATTGTTTCTTGTCCTCTGAATGCAAAAGCTCTTTCTGATTTTATTCTAATAGAGGAAATTATTGTCCAATAGCTATGGAATACAGTACTCTTCGCGTCGATTGCTTTTCCTTATTCAAAATTTAGACGGGCGTCATGTTTTGAATTGCCTACTCCCTCAGCTATTTCGTCCATCTTCAATAGGATCGAAATTGCTCTTTTTCCATTTCTATAGAATCTATCGACAGATTAAATTGAAATTTCAAATGTAGCCGTTTAAGACAATATATTACATAAAATAATCTGCCCGATCAAAAAATGCTTCACGACTCGATGTAGAACTCTATGACAAAGTAGCCGAGAAGCTTCTCTAAAATATCTCATGTATGAGATCACTAAGAGAAGCTTTGACGTACCCAGAAATAACACTACACTGAAAAAACAGTGAACCCACCAGGAAAGATAACTTTCGATTAATTTTAGAAAATTTTGAATTTTTTTAGAAAATTTTAACTAAACAGTATTACAAGCGCTGGCATCACTCCGATATGGTAAAAATAAGTAAATATTTTTCGACAAATTCAAGAAAATTTATTAGACATAACTAAGTTTTTGCACTTGTTAAAGAAAATTTTGTAGTTTTAAGAGAAATCTTGGAGTTCAAAATTGCAAGAATGTCTTTAGTGCCATACGAAGTTCATGATGGACACATTTTTGGTAAAATTTACAAATTTAAGGAAATAATGAACTATTTTGTGAGAAATACGAAATTAGGAAACCTTTATGCTTTATTTTTGTATAATTTTTTCCTGTGTTTTAGTTCATTTAACTAACGTACGCAAAAAATTATTTGAATAAAGTAAACTTTTTCCAAACATAATGATTCTATGAACTAATATAAAGTTAAATTGGCTTTAGTGAAATAGAGAGTTCACTTTTTTTTGAGTGTATTATTACTTGAGGAAAGCCAATATTTAGAAAGCCCGCCTTACATACAAAGGGTTCCAAAAGAGATTTTCAGGGGTGGTTTATCTCCTCTCAGTAATGCCGGTTAAATTTCTGAGCCTATCAAAGCTTCTCTATGTGATTTCGCCGTTTCACAGTTCTGACTTGAGTATAAAAAGAAGACCCTTGTCAGGCCAAGCAGCAATCATTGATAAGAGATAACTTCACTATCTGTGGTATCAAAATGGACTCAATTATTTAAGTGAGCCTCAGACAACACATTTCCCATATTCCTCACCTATCCTAGCATCATTACTGAGAATATATAAAGTTCCAATTGTTGGTGTTCTCACGACACTTTGCACGGTGGCTCACAATTGGAAGCTTGGATCCATCACAACCCCAGAAGTTTCTTAAGTTTCTTAAAGAAACATTTGTTCAGTTTCCAGACGATACCATGTTTTCTAGATCGACTTACAACTTCTTACAACAATAATTCTTTAAAAAGTTTCGTGAGGCAGTTAATTCAACGGTTTATTCCTGACCTATCCTAGCATCCTTACTGAGAGTATATAAAGTTCCAATTGCTGGTGTTCTCACGACACTTTGAACGGTGGCTCACAATTGAAAGCTTGGATCCATCACAACCCCAGAAGTTTCTTAAAGAAACATTTGTTCAGTTTCCAGACGATACCATGTTTTCTTGATCGACTTACAACTTCAAGATGATCAGAAACAATAATTCTTTAACCTACCGTGAACTGCTGCACCATTGGAGCCTAAAGATTCGATTCCAAACCAATTCGGACTAAAAATGTCAATAATGTTGTTACCAATGCATTTTAAAAACTGTGTTGTCCTTTATCGTTGTAACTGAAGATTCTTATTGAATTGTAGTTTAACTGGAAAAAGAGAACCTTTAAAATAATTCCCTTAATATTCCTAGTTTCTTTCATAGTCATTTCAATATTGAAGACAAATTCAAGCATTGCAAATTTCAAACTGGTTCATAGGATATTCTTTCTTAAATAAATAACAAAGGAAATCTACAATCTACAAAACATCTGCAGAAGTAACATTTACTTAGGGTTTTACTTTTTGCAAATCTTTTGAACTCAATTGCGAAATAAAAAAAAAATGGAACTAGTTTTGCTAATTGAAAAAATAGTACAGGGACATGGCAACAAAAGGTGTCACACAACATGCTAATATTATTTTATCATCCATTCTATTCTATCTCTTATAACCTTCCACTATTACTTCCCCTCAAAATAATCTTTAAGATTAAAAACAATTAAAACTGGATTTTTATTTGAATCTTCTCTATTGTTATCTATTATTTCAGCTTGCCAATATGATGAAGTGGACATTGAAAGCTCAACGCCAAAGGAATCTTCAAAATGAAATTCAACAAAAGGCATATTCATCGGAAGAACAGGATCATGAAGCTTTGAGTATAACAAGAACTTTATGCTATATTGAAGAAGATGAACCATATCTACCACAACATTTAAAAGAAGCTTATACGAATTTAGCTGATCATTCACTATTAATTGAATTGGATAATATGAAGGTTTCTTCGAGCTATCAAACTCCCAAAAGGTTGACTTCATCTTGCTATGCAAGGAACTTATCAAAGGAACTTGATTCAATATCTGTCAATGATTATTCATCTACCTTACCCACATTTGATGTTGAAGATTCTCCCAGCTCCTTAATGTTATGTCGTTCTTCACGTCCTCTCAAGGGAAAAGGATTACAAGATATGTATTTCAATAATCCTCGTTATTTGGCAAATAATCATATGCTATTTGGATGATGGAAATTCAAGTTTAAATACTTGTTTAAAGAAAAATGCTTATGAAGAGAACTTAAGACATTTTCCTAAGGAAGCTTTAAATTGGAAATAACATTAACTAAAGATAAGAAAAATCTCCAGAACGTTTAACACAAGATGGATGGATTCATCTAATTCTAGTTGCAAGACAAGATATTGAGAAAATATTTAACATAAAGATTTAATATCAAATCTAAAATTATAAAAATAATCGGAGAAAACTCCACATGACTTAAATTATAATGAAGAATATTCTACATGAACAGGGGATTGCTAGGAAAGATTATAATACAGAGAGAGAGCTGAATAATATCCCGAAGTGAATTCCAGAATTGAATGACTTCAATTGTGCTGATGATTGGCCAGAAAGGAAGCATATCATTAATCAAATGGAATGAAATATTCCTTGTGAGTTAAGTATCCTTTATGCTTAGGATATAATCGTGGAATATAGCTTCAATGATCATATATATACACACACTGTTGTAAAATTACATAGTAAATCAAATTGTATCTAAGAAAATTTGTGTTTCATTTTATTGGAAATAATATAACACCTATAAATAAACTAATCGATGGTTTGTATTGGGGCTATATCAGATTATAAATTTATATGGTCCATGTGGATACCCTATGCTACGACATGATCAGAGACTAAAGACTTGGTACTAAGCCCAACATTGTATATACTGATCGATGCGAATCACTTATTATTTATTTATTTTTGAGTTAATCTAATAATAGCCGTCTGTCCACGAGTCCATTTCGTTCGAAGAGGTAGAGTTGGATAATTAATCAATGATCTATATATGAATTCGAATAAAATCTGGATCAAAATTTAATTAAAAATTCAAAAGATTCATTTGATTTGAAAAAAGTTGCATTTGAAATGAAAAAGGTTTCATTTGATTTTTAAAATGTTTCATTTGATTTGAAAAAGGTTTCATTTGAAATGTAAAAGGTTTCATTTGAAGTGAAAATGCTATATATAACATAAAGGATTTTTTTAATCAATTTGATGAGAAAGAAGGTAGTTTATATGGTACCAATTTAGGTAAGACGAAAAAGAGGATCTACGATTATTTTGCAACCATTTCGTGCAGATACTACTACCTTCGATTCACAGATTACAAATTTATATGGTATTTAGGGTGGCTCGTATGTAATGCAACTAAATAAAGCGTTGTGTTTTTTCTAAATTTTATTGTTCAAAAGCAAAAAAAAAAAATCAGAAATTACATCAAATTGGTGAATCAATATAGATTTGTTCGAATGACCTTCAAACGGCAAATCAGCGCTTTGAGATAATCGAAGTTTTAAAGCGAAGACACCATTCGTGGTTGACGCGTGCTGGGTGAGATGCTGCTGAGTCTTGTTGGAATGTCCATGTTTGCCTGTGGTAGTGTCTTCGATTCCTGCTTCGACCGAACACCAAAAAGTTTTTCAGCGGTGGATTATCCCACCACATTAATGCTGGTGACATTTCTGAGGGTTTCAAAGCTTCTCTAAGTGGTTTCACTGCAATGTGGAACGCCGTTCGGACTCGGCTATAAAAAGGAGGTCCCTTGTCATTGAGCTTAACATGGAATCGGGCAGCACTCAGTGATAAGATAGAAGTTCACCAATGAGGTAACACAATGGACTAAATAGTCTAAATGAGCCTGCTATATCGGGCTGTCATCTAACCTAACCTAACCTATCACTGAGTGCTGCCCAAGTTTAACTCAATGAGAATGGAACTCTTTTTTATAGTCAAGTTCGAATGGATGAAATCACTTAGAGAAACTTTGATACACTTACAAATGTCACCAGCATTACTGAGAGGGGATAAACCAGTTCTGAAAAATTGTTGGAGTTCGGATGGTGGTGCAATGGTCAGCATCTCAAGTTAGGAAATTTGTCCGATAATATTTCGCCATTTTTTTGACCCCACGGTCGATGAATAAAAGTATTGAATACGCCATTGCGATGGCCCACACTATTACCATCGTTAGTGTATGAGTTCTGGTGGCCAATGGAAGGTGTACATTTTCAGTGGATTTCTTGGGCAGTTAAACCCGATCATTTTGTTTGTTCATGAACTGCTAAGTTTGGAATAGCTTCTCTTCAGAGAAAACCAAATTCGATAACTGGCCCATTTCATGCAAGCACAGCAACTCCTTGGCTCTTTCCCGTGCATCGTTGAGCTCTTGCTCTGCTTAAAACTTTAAAGGCTTTAGGCTTTTTTTCTCAGTTTTCTATATGTGTATATCCATTCTCGCAATATGTTCAGCTCACGAGCAAATTTTCAACCACTTCGGCGAGGATTTCAATTAAATCCTTTACTTTCACTCGGATCATTTGTGATGTTGTTGCCGATTTTATTCATCCATTTTTTGGACGAGATGCAACACGGTACCACAGTACTTCTTACCTACAAAAGATTTGTTCACATTTAAATGCTGGAGGGCCAAAATATAAAGAAATCACACTTGAATTCCATTACAAAGAAAGTCTATTGCTGTATGTAATAGATCAAAATGCTTTTGTAAGCTTATATGTAATAGGTACTTTTAGTTAAATGTGGCATCACAATGGACTGAATAGTCTAAGTGAGCCTGAAATTTAATCGGGCTGCCACTTTAACCTAACCTAACCTATCAGACGAGTTGTTTAGAAATGGTAGCAAGCTCAAATTGGTAGCAATACATATAAGCCATCCTGTGTATACATCTGAAGGTTCGTTTGTGATTTCCATCCTCTTTTGAAATGAACTTTATACTGATTATTTGTAGTCTCTTGTCATAGTTTGATTATTTGAATTTGAAATAATTTGAATTTTTGTAAGTAAAAATCGATGCCATAGTAGCTCCAAGCAATTAAACACAAATTCAAAATAATTACAAAACTAAATTAAAATATAATAGACGTTTTTATCTTATCGCTATGATCATAGAGGACTGGACTTGGGATGATCATAGTTTCAATATGATCCCTAGAGTTTCTAGTCAGGCCTTCAATAATTTTTGTAAATATAATTCTATATTAAATAATCTTCTAATTCTAATCATAAATATATTTCCGTACTTTATGTTCCTCTTTAAGTTCGAACTAATCGTTTGTAAACATAGCTACCGCATAGAATAGACCAATGTCCTTCAAGTGTCATAGTGACATACTCAAGTACCTAGAGCAATGTACTTGTTACTACATCCGTTTTAGAAATGAATTCTTGAGAATCTCACGATTTCACCCAACAATATCATCATATTTTCCTTATTGTTCTTCTCTCAAGTGGAGGACAATTGTATAACTTCAAGTGTGTGTGAAATGTCCTTCAAGAAGTCCTTTAGGAAATTTCATTTCAAAATATATATTTTGTTTCTTTTTGAAATCTATTGTAACCGTTACAAAGCGTTCATATATAATTCCACTTATTGTCTCTTCCAACATTCCCATGACATTTGGAATTTGATACAGTTTTTTAGTACTGCACAAGAATAGAAACAATAATCCTTAGTTTGGAAAAGCACCTGAGTCCTTATGGTTATTTTCTTTAATTTATTCCGTTACACCTACATAGTCAAGGATATTCCAGTCCCTGTATATGCTTCATAGTTTTTGCTTTGTATGCAAATGAATAGAAGTCCTTTGTGGTTGATAGGCAGTAGACCAGAACTAAAATATGCCAAAGTCCTATTCAGCAAGTCATGAAAACAGAGTGCTGCTTGTCTTATACATAGATGCAATGTAGGTGGATGGGGCCATTCATTTAATAACACATGTTTTAGTTGGTGTCTAATATCTGTGAGTTTTAAGAGAATAAAATTAGTTTTAAATACTACGAAGGATATTTTAGAGGAATGTCCTTACACTCAGCAAGAGTTACAATTAACGCTTAGAACTTTTAATTGGATTATGATATATGCGATCAAGGGTTTAAGCCAAAACTGTATTCATTCATTTGCTGGCATTAGAATTGCGTTTGTAGATGGAAGCCTTTGGGGAGTAGATTAAGAACTCGGAAGGACAGACATGACTAAACTAATTTTGTGTTTGGAGAAAGAGAGATAATATATTTCTTAATTATAAATATTGTCGAACGAATATTGTTCTTTGAAAATTTTCGTTATACTACTCTATACAGAAAACAATATCATCAATATTTATCCAATTAAAATATTATTTGAATTGGATAAATATCAGTTAAAAACAAGTATAAACGGCCGTAAGCTCGGCCAGGTCGAATCTTATGTACCCTCCACCATGGATTGCGTAGGAACTTCTACGAAAGACTGTCATCCACAATCGAATTACTTGGGTTGTGGTACCCTCCACCATGGATTGCGTAGGAACTTCTACGAAAGACTGTCATCCACAATCGAATTACTTGGGTTGTGGTATCTTAAATCGTTTTCTAAATTGTGTGTTAGTTCATACGTGGTATATATTAGACAATACGTAGAGATCCAGAATTGAAATATGGGGGTCGCTTATATGGTGGTTATATACAATTATTGATATGGACCAATTTTTGTGTGATTGGGGATCGATTTATCTGAGGGCTATATATAACTATAGACCGATATGGACCTAGTTAGGCATGGTTGTTAACGGCCATATACTACCACAATGTCCCAAATTTCAACTGACTCGTATGAAATTTGCTCCTCCAAGAGGCCCCAAAACCAAATCTCGGGATCAGTTTATATGGGGGCTATATATGATTATGGACCACATGGTTGTTAAATATCATATACTACCACCACGTACAAAATTTCAACCAGATCGGATGAATTTTGCTTCTCCAAAAGGCACCGGAGGTCAAATCTGGGGATCGGTTTATATGGGTGCTATATATAATTATGGACTGATATGAACCAATTCCTGCATGGTTGTTGGATACCATATACTAACATCACGTACCAAATTTCAACCGAATCGGATGAATCTTGCTCTTCCAAGGGGATCCGGAGGTCAAATATGGGGATCGGTTTATATGGGGGCTATATATAATTATGGACCGATTTCGACCAATTTTTGCATGGGAGGTTGAGGCCATATATTAACACCACGTACCAAATTTCAACTGAATCAGATGAAATTTGGTCTTCCAAGAGGCTCCGGAGGTCAAATCTGGTGATCGGTTTATATGGGGGCTATATATAATTATGGACCGATGTGGACCAATTTTTGCATGGTTGTTAGATACCATATACTAACACCATGTTCCAAATTTCAGCCGGATCGGATGAAATTTGCTTCTCTTAGAGGCCTCGCAAGCCAAATCGGGGGATCAGTTTATATGGGGGCTATATATAATTATGGACCGATGTGGACCAATTTTTGCATGGTTGTTAGAGACCATATACTAACACCATGTACCGAATTTCAGCCGGATCGGATGAAATATGCTTCTCTTATAGGCACTGCAAGCCAAATTTGGGGGTCCGTTTATATGGGGGCTATACGTAAAAGTGGACCGATATGTCCCATTTGCAATACCATCCGACCTACATCAATAACAACTACTTGTGCCAAGTTTCAAGTCGATAGCTTGTTTCGTTCGGAAGTTAGCGTGATTTCAACAGACGGATGGACGGACGGACATGCTCAGATCGACTCAGAATGTCACCACGACCCAGAATATATACTTTATGGGGTCTTAGAGCAATATTTCGATGTGTTACAAACGGAATAAGAAAGTTAATATACCCCCCATCCTATGGTGGAGGGTATAAAAAGAATCGTTCTACGAAACTACAATGGTGGTCTGATAAATACAAAGAAAAAATATTTTGGTGAGGAAACGATTTACTTTTCAGTCTTGTTACCTTTCTCCTGGTAGTAAATTTGGACCACACCTTGAATTATAGAAAAATGCAACAGTAATCTGTCCGGCAGATGCGGCTGTATTCGCTTCCTTTGGATCGCCGGATTCAGTCCACTGTTTTTATTGCTTCTTGGACTTCTTCAAGAGTCAAACACTTCTCTGTTATGTTTTCCCAATTGTGTTTATTGTTCGAAATGAGCAAATTAGGACAGTTGTCACGCAAAATTTTTTGAGATCTTCGGACACCCCCTATGGGTCATTACATTTTCATTATAAAAATTCATCAGTGTAAAAAGCCTCCATCTTAACAGTTCTGGATATAACAGGTTGGCTGATAAGTCCCCGGTCTAACAAAGAAAACACACATTTTTTTGTCAAAATTCGTTTTTATTATTCAACATAGTTCCCTTCAAGAGTGATACAACGATTATAACGACCTTCCAATTTTTTGATACCATTTTGGTAGTACTCCTTCGGTTTTGCCTCAAAATAGGCCTCAGTTTCGGCGACCACCTCTTCATTGCAGCCAAATTTTTTCCCTACGAGCATCCTTTTGAGGTCTGAGAACAAGAAAAAGTCGCTGGGGGCCAGATCTGGAGAATACAATGTGTGGGGAAGCAATTCGAAGCCCAATTCATGAATTTTTGCCATCGTTCTCAATGACTTGTGGCACGGTGCGTTGTCTTGGTGGAACAACACTTTTTTCTTCTTCATATGAGGCCGTTTTGCTGCGATTTCGACCTTCAAACGCTCCAATAACGCCATATAATAGTCACTGTTGATGGCTTTTCCCTTCTCAAGATAATCGATAAAAATTATTCCATGCGCATCCCAAAAACAGAGGCCATTACTTTGCCATCGGACTTTTGAGTCTTTCTACGCTTCGTAGACGGTTCACCGGTCGCTTTCCACTCAGCCGACTGTCGATTGGACTCAGGAGTGTAGTGATGGAGCCATGTTTCATCCATTGTCACATATCGACGGAAAAACTCGGTGTATTACGAGTTAACAGCTGCAAACACCGCTCAGAATCATCAATACGTTGTTGTATTTGGTCAAATGTGAGCTCACGCGGCACCCATTTTGCACGGAGCTTCCGCATATCCAAATATTGATGAATGATATGACCAACACGTTCCTTTGATATCTTTAAGGCCTCTGCTATCTCGATCAACTTCATTTTACAGTCACTCAAAATCATTTTGTGGATTTTTTTTTATGTTTTCGTCGGTAACCACCTCTTTCGGGCGTCCACTGCGTTCACCGTCCTCCGTACTCATTTCATCACGCTTGAATTTTACATACCAATCAATTATTGTTGATTTTCCTGGGGCAGAGTCCGGAAACTCATTATCAAGCCACGTTTTTGCTTCCACCGTATTTTTTCCCTTCAGAAAACAGTATTTTATCAAAACACGAAATTCCTTTTTTTTCATTTTTTTCACAATAACAAAAGTTGCTACACAAAAGACGCTCTATCTCATAAACTAATTGACTCACAGACGTCAAATTTAGACACGAATCATTTGAAGGTTGGTACTATATAAAAATAATATGCATTTAATACTAGCGACGCCATCTATGTGTCAGACCGGGGACTTATCAGCCAACCTGTTAATAGAGCTTCCGATTTCAAATTACAAAAAAATCTGATACAAATTGGGAATTCAAACTAAATCAAAAAAAAAAAAATCGATATCTTCAAAATTTATTGATATGAACCATCACGGATATTCATTTGAGAGTATAAAAAAAAAAACTTTAATTCAAAATTGTAGGTAAGTGGAGATTATTTAATAGATTAAATTTTAACAAGTCTCTTATTGAAAGCTAAGAAGGAATTACAACAGGTAACACATGAATCGATAGACAGACGGAAAGATGGATAGATAGAGAGACGTACAGATAAACTAAGAATATATATTAAATTCTTCTATGAGGGGAATTGAAAACTTAAATACCCAATCTCATGCTGGTATTAAAAAGACAAATTGCAATATTTTCCCAAGGCAAGACAAAACTTGCCCATGGAATTTCGTTTGCTAGCCTAAGGATGCAATCAATTTTAAGGATTATTTACATTTCTCACAGCTAGACTAGGGTTATGGGAAGAATGAATTACATTTTCTTAATTTTTTCGATTGTTAACAATTGAATATCTAAGACATCTATATTCGTTAGAAGACCACAAGGGAATTGTTTTTTAGGAAAGGATTTTTCTACACACACTGAGAGGTTAACTGATATAGATTTAAGTTCAACCAATGATGACCCCAAGATAGTAATCATTAATTTTGTCAACTTTTCTATGTAGGAAACAGCAGAAGGTCACATAGCCTTTGTTTACATAAACATAAATTATAACAATTAAAATTGGGTAACCTAAGATAAGACACCGGTGGTCACTGAAACAAAGGCTTGAGACATTTGTTCTCTTTATCCCAGACATTGATAATGATTATGTAAAAAGTCCTTTGTTGGATAGTCCATCATTGGTCACCATAAGATAACAAATCTGCCAAGAAAGTGTCAACTTTATGCAAATTTTATTTTGGAAAATGTTTTAAATGTTTATCTCTGCAGGGGATATCCCAAGGACATATCACTCAAATGTCAGCCGTCACTATAGTAAAAAAGGGGTGAATCATTTCAGTTTGCCCGCGTTTTTCTCGGGGAATCCTTTTTTATGTAAGGCATTTTCATGTTGTTGTCAGGAATGTAAGACAAGATTCCTTTACAAGGTGGTGATTTTCATTTCTCGTTTGTTGTTTTTTTTTACATTGGCCATTGGTATGACTTCTGTGGACTTTGTGGACATGTAATTTGACATCTTGGTCATGGTTGGTCTGCATAAGTAAGATTTTGGTCATTTGTCAATCTTAGATGGGAAGTAACTGCTTCGTATTTAAGCTGGAAGAAGATTTATGATTTCTAACATCATAGAGTAGTTAAGCCTTGAATCAATTAAGCAAACCAATCTTATGGTTGAGATCATTAGTCTTTGATAAATATAAGGTTTAACACAATATAAGAACTTTAGCTTTGGTAAATAGCAGTTTCTGAGGAGCATTTTAGAAAAATGAATTTTTTGAATATGTGTATATTACAAAAACAAAAAATAAATATATATATTTGGTTATGAAGAAGTAACTTCTGTTATGTTGATATGAAAATTTAGAACTTATTTCACATTTTTCTTAATTTAAGAATTTAGAAACATATTCATATTTGCGGAGCTTCCTTCAATCCTTATAACAGGTTGGCTAATAAGTCCCCGGTCTAACATAGAAAAACACATTTTTTTGTCGAAATTCGTTCCCTTCGAGAGTGATACAACGATTATAACGACCTTCCAATTTTCTGATAGCATTTTGGTAGTACTCCTTCGGTTTTGCCTCAAAATAGGCCTCAGTTTCGGCGATCACCTCTTCGTTGCAGCCAAATTTTTTCCCTGCGAGCATCCTTTTGAGGTCTGAGAAGAAGAAAAAGTCGTTGGGGCCAGATCTGGAGAATACGGTGGATGGGGAAGCAATTCGAAGCCCAATTCATGAATGTTTGCTATCGTTCTCAATGACTTGTGGCACGGTGCGTTGTCTTGGTGGAACAACACTTTTTTATACCCTCCATCATAGGATGGGGGTATATTAACTTTGTCATTCCGTTTGTAACACATCGAAATATTGCTCTAAGACCCCATAAAGTATATATATTCTGGGTCGTGGTGAAATTCTGAGTCGATGTAAGCATGTCCGTCCGTCCGTCCGTCCGACTGTTGAAATCACGCTAACTTCCGAACGAAACAAGCTATCGACTTGAAACTTGGCACAAGTAGTTGTTATCGATGTAGGTCGGATGGTATTGAAAATGGGCCATATCGGTCCACTTTTACGTATAGCCCCCCATATAAAGGGACCCTCAGATTTGGCTTGTAGAGCCTCTAACAGAAGCATATTTCATCCGATCCGGCTGAAATTTGGTATATGGTGTTGGTATATGGTCTCTAACAACCATGCAAAAATTGGTCCATATCGGTCCACTTTTACGTATAGCCCCCATATTAACGGACCCCCAAATTTGGCTTGCGATTGCTCTAAAAGAAGCAAATTTCATCCGATCAGGCTGAAATTTGGTACATGGTGTTGGTATATGGTCTCTAACAACCATGCGAAAATTGGTCCATATCGGTCCACTTTTACGTATAGCCCCCGTATAAACGGACCCCCAAATTTGGCTTGCGATTGCTCTAAGAGAAGCAAATTTCATCCGATCCGGCTGAAATTTGGTACATGCTGTTAGTATATGGTCTCTACCAACCATGCAAAAATTGGTCCACATCGGTCCATAATTATATATAGCCCCCATATAAACCGATCCCCAGATTTGGCTTGCGGAGCCTAAAAGAGAAGCAAATTTCATCCGATCCGGCTGAAATTTGGTACATGATATTGGTATATGGTCTCTAACACCCACACAAAAATTGGTTCCCATCGGTCCATAATTATATATAGCCCCCATATAAACCGATCCCCAGTTTTGTCTTGTGGAGCCTAAAAGAGAAGCAAATTTCATCGGATCCGGCTGAAATTTGGTACATGCTGTTAGTATATGGTCTCTACCAACCATGCAAAAATTGGTCCACATCGGTCCATAATTATATATAGCCCCCATATAAACCGATCTCCAGATTTGGGTTGCGGAGCCTCAAAGAGAAGCAAATTTCATCCGATCCGCCTGAAATTTGGTACATGATATTGGTATATGGTCTCTAACAACCATGCAAAAATTGGTCCACATCGGTTCATAATTATATATAGCCCCCATATAAAACGATCCCCAGATTTGGCTTGCGAAGTCTCCAAGAGAAGCAAATTTCATCCAATCCGGTTGTAATTTGGAACATGGTGTTAGTATATGATCTTTAACAACCGTGCCAGAATTGGTCCATATCGGTCCATAATTATATATAGCCCCCATATAAAGCGTTCTCCAGATTTGACCTCCGGAGCCTCTTGGAGGAGCAAAATTCATCCGATCCGGTTCAAATTAGGAACGTGGTGTTAGTATATGGTCGCTAACAACCATACCAAAGTGGTCCAATCACACAAAAATTGGTCCATATCGGTCCATAATCATGGTTGCCACTAGAGCCAAAAATAATCTACCAAAATTTTTTTCTATAGAAAATTTTGTCAAAATTTTATTTCTATAGAAAATTTTGTCAAAATTTTATTTCTAGAGAAAATTTTGTTAAAGTATTATTCGGTTCATAATAAAATTTTCATAATTGTCAAAATTTTATTTCTATAGAAAATTTTTCAAAATTTTATTTCTATAGAAAATTTTGTTCAAATTTTATTCGGTTCATAATCATGGTTGCCACTCGAGCCAAAAATAATCTACCAAGATTTTATTTCTACAGAAAATTTTGTCAAAAGTTTATTTCTATAGAAAATTTTGTTAAAATTTTATTTCTGTAGAAATTTTTGTCAAAATTTTCTTTCTATAGAAAATTTTGTTATACAATTTAGAAGATGGTGTTAGGAGGTTTTAAGATGCCTTGCCATCGGCAAGCGTTACCGCAACTTAAGTAATTCGATTGTGGATGGCAGTGTTTAGAAGAAGTTTCTACGCAATCCATGATGGAGGGTACATAAGCTTCGGCCTGGCCGAACTTACGGCCGTATATACTTGTTCTTCTTCATATGGGGCCGTTTTGTCGCGATTTCGACCTTTAAACGCTCCAATAACGCCATGTAATAGTCACTGTTGATGGTTTTTTCCTTCTCAAGATAATCGATAAAAATTATTCCATGCGCATCCCAAAAAACAGAGGCCATTACTTTGCCAGCGGACTTTTGAGCCTTTCCACGCTTCGGAGATGGTTCACCGGTCGCTGTCCACTCAGCCGACTGTCGTTTGGTCTCAACACGTTCCACGTAACCGCCTCTTTCGGGCGTCCACTGCGTTCACCGTCCTCCGTGCTCATTTCATCACGCTTGAATTTTGCATACCAATCAATTATTGTTGATTTCCCTGGGGCAGAGTCCGGAAACTCATTATCAAGCCAAGTTTTTGCTTCCACCGTATTTTTATACCATCCACCATGGGATGGGGGGTATATTAACTTTGTCATTCCGTTTGTAACACATCGAAATATTGCTCTAAGACCCCATAAAGTATATATATTCTGGGTCGTGGTGAAATTCTGAGTCGATCTGAGCATGTCCGCCCGTCTGTTGAAATCACGCTAACTTCCGAACGAAACAAGCTATCGACTTGAAACTTGGCACAAGTTATTGGTGTAGATCGGATGGTATTGCAAATGGGCCAAACGCACCCCAAAATTTGGCTTGCCGACCCGCTAAGAGAAGAAAATTTCATCCGATCTGGCTGAAATTTGGTAGATGGTGTTAGTATATAGTATTTAACAACCATGCAAAAATTGGTCCACATCGGTCCATAATTATATATAGCCCCCCATATAAACCGATCCCCAGATTTGATTTTCGGAGCCTCTAAGAGAAGCAAATTTCATCCGATCCGGCTGAAATTTGGTACATGGTGTTAGTATATGGTCTCTAACAACCATGCACAAATTGGTTCACATCGGTCCATACTTATATATAGCCCCCATATAAACCGATCACCAGATTTGACCTCCAAAGCCTCTTGGAAGACCAAAATTAATCTGATTCAGTTGATATTTGGTACGTGGTGTTAATATATGGCCTCAAACACCCATGCAAAAATTGGTCGAAATGGGTCCATAATTATATATAGCTCCTATATAAACCGATCCCCAGATTTGACCTCTGGAGCCCCTTGGAAGAGCAAAATTCATCCGATCCGGTTGAAATTTGGTACGTGATATTAGTATATGGTATCCAACAACCATGCAGAAATTGGTTCATATCAGTCCATCATTATATATAACCCCCATATTAACCAATGCCCAGATTTGACCTCCGGTGCCTTTTGGAGAAGCAAAGTTCATCCGATCTGGTTGAAATTTGGTACATGGTGGTATTATATGATTTTTAACAACCATGCCAAAAGTGGTCCATATCAGTCCATAATCATACACGCAAAAAAATAATTCTTTCCTCCCAAACGAAATTTTAGACAAACAAAGTTCGTTTCTCATTTGCTTTTCGCTGTAAGGAAGTGTATTTGGAAGAAAAGTATATACTTTTTGTGATAAACGTTTATTCTTTTCCAGGATGTAAAAACATTTTCATAAAGACAAACTCAAAAAAAAATTGTTTTCTTGCTAATTGCATTGTCCCTCACATCTTTCTCACATCCACGAGGATTTTTAGTTCTTAACACCTTTTCCTGTAATACCAACAATGTAGAAGAAATTATACGATTTTATAAATTTTTAAAATTTTTTTTACCTTTCGCCTGGACGGAGAATCGAACCGCGGACCATGCACATTGTAAGCCAACACACTAACCACTGAGCTATGTACCTGTTATGGTCATCAATAGATAAATATCCATATAAGTTATATTTATATAGCATAGCTTGCGGCGCCCACGAACCGAATAAACAAAGTTTATTTACCGGAAAAAACATTTAGTTTGGCACCGTGGAGCAGTGGTAGCTACGTCCGACTCTCATGCCAAGGGTCGTGGGTTCGATCCCTGCTTCGGCCAAAGTTTTTTTTTTTGCTTTTGTTTTTTTTTTACATATATTCCAGATATATTCGGAAGATTCCGAAAAAATGTTCAACATTACATTGTACTATATTAAATTTTGAACTGTAAAATGTGTCTTATTAAAGACCTAAAGTCAGAAAAGAACAGTGTTTGATATAAACGAAATGGACTGTGTTGTTATTTCAAAAATAACTTTTTTTATTGAAAAAATAAAAATTTTGTAACAAACGAATTTTTTTGGTGATAAAAGTTTAAAATTTTCGAAGCAATTCAAAAAACTCTAACAAAAGAAAAACGTTTTCGGTACACGTTTTCCAAACGTTTTTTTTCTTTGCGTGTATATAGCCCCCATATAGACCGACCCGGAGATTTGGTTTTGGAGCCTCTTGGAGGAGCAAATTTTATCCGAGTCAGTTGAAATTTGGTACATTGTGCTAGTATATGGCCATTAACAACTAGGTCCATATCGGTCTATAGTTATATATAGCCCTCAGATAAATCGATCCCCAATCACACAAAAATTGGTCTATATCAAGTTCATAATTGTATATAGCCCCCGTATAAGCGACCCTCATACTTAAATTGTGGCTCTCTACGTACCGTGCAAATGTCCATATCGATTCGTAATTATTTGTAGACTTACCTACACATACCTTTTTTTGTCTAATATATACCACGTATGGACTAACTCACAATTTAGAAAACGATGTTAAGAAGTTTTAAGATACCACAACCCAATTAATTCGATTGTGGATGACGACAGTCTTTCGTAGAAGTTTCTACGCTATCCATGGTGGAGGGTACATAAGATTCGGGCTGGCCGAACTTACGGCCATATATACTTGTTTTAAATGAACTCATATAAATGTACATTTAATTATTTATATTAACATTTTTTATAAACATATTTCACTCTTTATTGTATTAAAACTAGTAAATTTTATTGGTTAAAATAAAATTACTATTAATATAAACTGTGCCATTATTTTGTTTAAATATTATTTATAATTTGTGCTAGTAACAACCGATAAATTCAGTATGAGGGCATTTATGTCACGGTTTCTTATGCCAATACCCCAATATATATTTGACTAGTGCGCTATATCAAAAATAATATCTTCGTTCAGCTCTTTCTCTCCTTCTGATATGTCTTCTATTTAATGCGTTTACCTGCAAAGAGATAGAAAAGAAAATTTTATATATTACATTTATGAAGTATAAAATGTAAAGATCTTTTGAAAGGTCTTCCCCTATATTTTTTTCCTTAAACTGATATGTAACTATTAAAATTGATACTTATTCGAAAAAAAAATTAAAATTATATGTTGCAATACTTTTAGTAATATCTTATGATAATGTAATATAAAATGATAGATGAAATTTTAAACAAAAAAAATGTAAAGATAATTTTGAAGATTATGCCCCATAATGTGCCTCCCGGCTCAGTGATATTAAAAACCGACCTTGTTGCACGATCTAAAACTATCTATCGTAGATTTTTAATTTTTCTTCATAGCTTGCATGATTAATATCTTGGTTGGCAGTGCCGTAGAAATTCTCTAATGTTTTGTCGTACACTGAAAATATTGCCGTGAGGTCAAAGATTTCATGCCTTTAAAATACGAATGCAAATTTAGCTTAGCATAGAAGACGCATTTCTCTAATATAAAGTTTTTTCCTTCTCCAAAAGTCGATAAACTTTTCAATGAAATCGTATTGTCCTTATAATGAAGTGATTTGACTTAAAAATGGGTATCATAACATGAAAGAAAACATTTTTGGGCTGAGGTCAACTTGACTTTATTAATTCAGAAAAATTCTTCAAATTGAATGAAATTGTTTTTAAATTTGTTGTCTTTTTGCATCTTGACTACAAAGCTAAAAATCGTTCAAATAGGACATGTTTTTCAACACTTTATTTTAAAGACTGTTTTTACGTGAAACATAGCATAGTTTATACTGGAAGTCAAGTCTTACTTTTGAAAATAAAGTTGTCGTTAACTCGTTTTTAAAGGACTTTGATAGCATATGAAGAAAAAAAGCTGAAAAAGCCGAAAATTTTAAATTTTCTTCCTAGAAGCAAGTATACGAAACCCAAATTTAAAAGAGAATTGTGTCTTAAAAGTGTCCTTACTTGTATTCTCCGCTTCTTTAGCTCGGAATCAATACCAAAATTTTTAGAGTAAAGACAAAATCTTTGGAACCGGGCATGTTTTCTTTCAGTGTAGTTGCCGAATTCTCTACACCAACTGCTACTGCTGTCGTACGTTACGTGTACACTGTCCTAATGTACCCTCAACTCTATCTATCCCGTCAACATTTTTGAGGGCAGACTGATCGTCATCTTATTTCATTGTATTTCCTTATATTTATATTTTTTGTTCTACCTTTGGCACAAATTATAGCCTTCACACCTAGCACCTCAGCTGTATTATGACCTTCAAATGGTCGACAAAGCTATCACACGCTGCACAAAAGTGTCTCTGCTGTATTTTGTCCCATTCACGGCGAAGCGCCGTCTTGAGATAGTGCCCATCTTACTCTCCAAAATGGTCCAGCTGATATCAGGAGATTTTTGTGGCCATTATGCGTAAGAAATGAAGCTAGGTTAGGTGGCAGCCCGATGTATCAGGCTCACTTAGACTATTCAGTCCATTGTGATACCATATTGGTGAACTTGTCTCTTATCACTGAGTGCTGCCCTATTCCATGTTAAGCTCAATGACAAGGAACCTCCATTTTATAGCCGAATCCGAACGGCGTTCCACATTGCAGTGAAACCACTTAGAATAGCTTTGAAACCCTCAGAAATGTCACCAGCATTACTGAGGTGGAATAATCCACCGCTGAAGAACTTTTTGGTGTTCGGTCGAAGCAGGAATCGAACCCACGACCTTGTGTATGCAAGGCGGGCATGCTAACCATTGCACCACGGTGGCTCCTAGAAAACTACGTTTTTAAGACATTATCAATTAACGTGTGCTGAGGGCAATGGTGTTGAGTCCTATTAGAATGTCCATGTTCTGCAGCCAAAATGTTCGTCTGCTTAAGGCTTCAATAGTCGGTAACTGGCCTCTTTTATGCAAGCGAAGCAACTCTTTCCAGTCTACTTTTTTGTGTATCGGTGAGCTCTGACACTATTTTAATACGTCTTGTACCCGATATCACGAGCATGTTTTCTACCGCTGTAGTGCGTGGATTTCGATCAAGTCTGGCTTTAACTTTTCGAAATATTTCTGGGGGTTTATATTGTTTTTTTGTCCACTTTTTAGACACTATGAATTACTGTCACTACGAGTATTACGGTAAAGAGCAACATTAAGAAAAACAAAAGATTTATTCACATTGAAATACGGGAAGACTCTAACATTAGCCACTTATGGGTTTCAAGCAATCACACTATCACGCCTGAATTCCATTCCGAATAACTTTATTTCTGAAAGCAATATATCAAAATACCTTTGCTAGTTTGTAAACAAAAAAATTAGCTGTCATTGGAATAAATCTATCAGCCTTTAGACGAACGGTTTAGAAATGATAGTAAATCGATGTTGTTTGCATTACATATCAGTCACCCTTTGTATCTGAGCTCATCACTCAGTCATCGTGAACTAAATCTTCTCTATGTTCCCTCTTTTAGTTTAACCCCCAGGCTTATTACGGCAGGTTATTGCACTCAAGAAAAGTGAACCCACTAGGTAAGAAAATTTAGGTTAAATTTACACCCAGAGAAAAGAAGATATGATCACCCTAAACATGTTTCAAGAGCAAAATCCCAGCAAAAAATTTTGGAAGTTCTTCTAAAGGCACAACTTTAAAAGCATTTCCAGAAGATGTACTCCCAATGAAGGTCTTTATTTTAACTACACAGGAAGTTCTTTTCATTCAATTTTTTATAACATGGGTTTTTCATATTTTTGATGGGTAATTTTAACTTTTTTGTTTCACGTTGGTTAAAAACAGTTTAAGAATTCATAAAATGGTACAATTTTTTTAAATTTTGTAGAAAAAAATGCTAAATCCAATCTGAAAAAATTGTGAATTTTTGAAAAATATTCACCCAGAAAAAAGGGGCTCTAATGCCAACTGAACTTTATTTTAGTTCATGAAGATTAGTTGATTTTAGTTAAATTTTGCACAACATGAGTAAATGTTCCTTATTTGAATAATTTTTTGCTAACTTTAATGATGTGAACTAAAAATAAGAAAAAAAGTTGTATACAAATATAGTGCACAATTTTACTAAAAAATAAAATAGTTCATATTTTCCTAAAATGGCAGAAGTTTGCTTAAATTGAGTTCATAAGTTTCTCAAATGAGTAAATTTTACTAAAATTTTAGCTGTCTCGAACTTCGTACAGCGCTAAAGACATTTTAACCATTTTTGAATCCAAGTTTTTCTTCCAATATATGAAATTTTCTTAAACAACAGAAAAAAATTAATTATTTTTAAAAAATTTTCTTCAATTTGACAAAAAGTATTAACTTATTTGTAACATGTTGCAATTAGAAAAGTATTTTAGTTAAAATTTTCTTTTTATACCCTCCATCATAGATGGGGGTATATTAACTTTGTCATTCCGTTTGTAACACATCGAAATATTGCTCTAAGACCCCATAAAGTATATATATTCTGGGTCGTGGTGAAATTCTGAGTCGATCTAAGCATGTCCGTCCGTCCGTCCGTCCGTCTGTTGAAATCACGCTAACTTCCGAACGAGACAAGCTATCGACTTGAAACTTGGCACAAATAGTTGTTATCGATGTAGGTCGGATGGTATTGAAAATGGGCCATATCGGTCCACTTTTACCTATAGCCCCCATATAAAGGGACCCTCAGATTTAGCTTGTGGAGCCTCTAACAGAAGCATATTTCATCCGATCCGGCTGAAATTTGGTACATGGTGTTGGTATATGGTCTCTAACAATCATGCAAAAATTGGTCCACATCGGTCCATAATTATATATAGCCCCCATATAAACCGATCCCCAGATTTGGTTTGCGGAGCCTCAAGGAGAAGAAAATTTCATCCGATCCGGCTGAAATTTGGTATATGGTGTTGGTATATGGTCTTTAACAACCTTGCAAAAATTGGTCCACATCGGTCCATAATTATATATAGCCCCCATATAAACCGATCCCCAGATTTGGCTTGCGGAGCCTCAAGGAGAAGAAAATTTCATCCGATCCGGCTGAAATTTGGTACATGATATTGGTATATGGTCTCTAACAATCATGCAAAAATTGGTCCATATCGGTCCTTAATTATATATAGCCCCCATATAAACCGATCCCCAGATTTGGCTTGTGGAGCCTCTAAGAGAAGCATATTTCATCCGATCCGGCTGAAATTTGGTACATGGTGTTAGTATGTGGTCTCTAACAATCATGCAAAAATTGGTCCACATCGGTCCATAATTATATATAACCCCCATATAAACCGATCCCCAGATTTGGTTTGCGAAGTCTCCAAGAGAAGCAAATTTCATCCAAGCCGGTTGTAATTTGGAACATGGTGTTAGTATATGATCTTTAACAACCGTGCCAGAATTGGTCCATATCGGTCCATAATTATATATAGCCCCCATATAAAACGTTCTCCAGATTTGACCTCCGGAGCCTCTTGGAGGAGCAAAATTCATCCGATCCGGTTCAAATTAGGAACGTGGTGTTAGTGTATGGTCGCTAACAACCATACCAAAATTGGTCCAATCACACAAAAATTGGTCCATATCGGTTCATAATCATGGTTGCCACTAGAGCCAAAAATAATCTACCAAAATTTTATTTCTATAGAAAATTTTGTCAAAATGTTATTTCTATAGAAAATTTTGACAAAATTTTATTTCTAGAGAAAATTTTGTTAAAATTTTATTCGATTCATAATAAAATTTCTATAGAAAATTTTGTCAAAATTTTATTTCTATAGAAAATTTTGTTCAAATTTTATTCGGTTCATAATCATGGTTGCCAGTCGAGCCACAAATAATCTACCAAGATTTTATTTCTATAAAAAATTTTGTCAAAAGTTTATTTCTATAGAAAATTTTGTTAAAATTTTATTTCTGTAGGAATTTTTGTCAAAATTTTCTTTCTATAGAATATTTTGTCAAAATTTTTATTTCTATAGAAAATTTTGTGAAAATTTTATTTCTATAGAAAATTTTGTTAAAATTTTATTTCTGTAGAAAATTTTGTCAACATTTTATGTCTACTTTTTCAAACTGAATTATATACGTATTGGATCGATCTTTTTTGATTTAATATATACCACGTATGGACTTACATACAATTTAGAAGATGGTATTAGGAGGTTTTAAGATACCTTGCCATCGGCAAGCGTTACCGCAACTTAAGTAATTCGATTGTGGATGGCAGTGTTTAGAAGAAGTTTCTACGCAATCCATGATGGAGGGTACATAAGCTTCGGCCTGGCCGAACTTACGGCCGTATATACTTGTTTTTTTCTTTTTTGTTGTTGTTTGAGGTCAAACGTTTAAGACAAGAGTTAGAATCCATTAAAAATTAAAAATTATAAAAATTATTTATTTGCCAAAATATCATAGAATTTTTTAATTTACATCCAAAACATTGAATTCGGATCACACCTAAAGAAGTGATGCAAATTCAGTGCACCGCCTGTTGAAATGGAGGACTTCCACCCTATGACAAGCCCATGTTAAATTCATCGCTTCTGCGTCCATTTTGCACCACTTCCGGATCCAAAAAGAACATTTTCATTACTTTTTTGGGACGCTTTTTTTGCTGGGATGTTATTTTTGATAAAAATAAGTACGTAAATTCTAGAAAATTTATACAACTTAACCCCATTTTCATAAAGCTCCGTTAGTGTTCCGTTAACTAACCAACTTTTAAACCGTATCATGGACGAAACTGTCATCTTGCCTTTATATTCCATAGGGCAGTTAGGAACTTAACTGACGAAAATTTTTCAGTTAAAGTTAACCGGAGAGAAGATATTTGCAATTTACTTTCTGTTAACTGGCAGTTAAAGCCTAACGGAGCTACATGAAAATGGCCGTTAATAGAATTTGTAAATATGTCCTTACGAAGTTTAATTTGAACACCTCCTCAAGTTGATTTCTCTCCGACTAAAAATCTTCACATTTGCCAGATATATTGGTTCTCTTAATATTTCAATTTCAGCTGCTGTGTAGTTGCTGTGGTATACCAAAGTATCTGAATTTGAATTCAAAGAGAGCATGTGATGTAGTTTTTATTAAATTCACCATAGCACGTGTTTCTACTTTTATCAAAGTATACTTTTATCAAAGACTCATCTTTGAGTAGCTATGCTCCAACGGTTTAGTATTATTGTCAAGGCTTATGGGGATATCTAATTGGTAAACCTTTAATTTGAAATTTAAATTAGCTGGCTACTGAGAAAATCACCTGCCAACATATGCTTCTGTAAAGGTTAACAATGAATTCCTATAGAATACCAAAGAATAACACGCTGTGTTCAATGAATTGGACAGTATCCCCCAAAAGCAATTCATTGTGAAAACAGGTGAATTGTGCCACGAGTCATCTTTTTTCGTTTGGTAATCTATAAGGGAATCTTCATCAATGGATATTCAGGTCAACGGTTTCTCTCTTGTTATCCTTATGGCCTTATGCAGCAGCATGAAGTAGGACTCATTGATCGAAAACATGTTTTTTCTATAAATATTCTTGTTTTTTTTTGTCGGCAGAACATTTCATTTCATAAGGAAGAAGAAATGATGAGATCTTGTAACGCCTTAATTCATTTTAAATGGAAAACATTCCACTCGTATTTTAGAATTTTGGTAAAATACATATTTTGAAAATAAACATACTTGTCATATGTGACAAGTTGTCATGAACTTCTCACCTTGGTATCAGTTTACAGATTTATTAAGAAAATAAACAGGATATAAGGAAAATGTTTTTTTTTTCATAATTAATAAATAAGGAAAATTATTAAATAAAGAACATATGAAAAATATTAAAAATATATCTATTGACATGGATATAAGGAAAAATTATTTTAAACATTTTCTTTGAATTAAAATATTGCAGATGAGATCATTCATGAAATTCTTGGCATAGAATCCACAACTGTTCTAGTTGTAACACCACATAACTCATGTTATTCAATTGCTATTGCAGATGTTGAATTTCTTCGCTAGACTTTAGAAAGAAATCACCATACTTGAAACTAGAAATTCATGCTATTCTAAAATGTAACTTATTGGTAGATCTTCTGGCAAACTGTTATCCTTTCTATCCACTCGAAGTGTCCCTTACATACCCCAGTAGAAAAAGGACATTAAATCGCCCTTTAAATGCATTGAAGCATTAAACTTGTTACACAACATTGGCATGGTTACCTTAGAACAGAGACTCGTGGAATATTGGAAGTTTTTGGAAATACACTAACCTCCATCACCATATGTTGCTGAAAGTGTTAAACGTTTAAAATTCCTCTGCCGCTCGTTCTTTCTATTTTTGTAGAAAAAAACTTTAAATTCGTATTTCAAATTGACCAAAACTAAATTAAAAATAATGTTTGTCGAATTTGAATTTATAGCCCTTTAAAATCAACGATCTTATCACCCAAACCAAAAAAAGGATATGTAAGGTGAGGGAAGGATAAGCGGTAAATGTTTACAACCTATGTAGAGATACACAGTACACAGCACACACCACATATTGACAGGATAACATATGGTACGATCGAATTATTTATGACCATTGAAAAAGAGGAAAATAAAAACAAATGAATGGAAATAAGAGAAGAGTATTAGAAAAATTTTAAAGAGCGAAAATATGGAAAACATTAAAGAGATATCGTCCTGAAATGCCTTTTAAAAAAAAATTTTAAAAAGGGTGAAATGTAATCAAATACATTACAAAGAGAGAATAACTCGAATAAAGAGAATGCAAACTACCCAAGGGAAAAGATAAAGAGAAAGGGATAAAAAAAATTATGACCAAAACATATAATTTCATAGGGATTACGAATGAATACAGGACGGGAGAAGAATTTAAAAATGATATTTTTTTATAAAATTTCCCATGTTGATTATTAATTTAAAAATTATGTTTTTTTTATAAAAGTTCCCATGTTGTTTATTAATTTAAAATAATTTATGAGTTAAAATTATATTTAAAATTGCGTCTCAAAGTTACTAAAGAATGATAATATGGTCCATTGTGAACCATAATTACTTTAGAGTCTTAAAGGATATCCGTACACAGAGAAGGAATATGATCACCTCAACCATATTTCTAGAGTAAACTATTATATTTTGTAACATGTTTGAGGCAATCATGTTATTTTCCTAAAATTGATTTCAGAAACCATGCATATTTTTGCCGAGAAAACAACATTTTTGCGACAAAAGTGTTCCATGCCACCATCCAAAAATAAAATTTGGTCTTGAAACCTATTTGGGGTGAGCTCCGAAATTCATCTAATCATCATACTAGCAGATTGATCCGATAACTACCCAGCAAAAAAATTTGGAAGTTCTTCCAAAGGCAAAACTTTAAAAGCACTTCAGGAAGATGTACTCCCAATGATGTTCTTTATTTTAACTACCCAGGAAGTTCTTTTAATTCAATTTTTTTATAACTTGGTTTTTTCATATTTTTAAAGGGTAATTTTAACTTTTTTTGTTTCAAATAGGTTAAAAACAGTGTAAGAATTCATAAAATGGTACAAATCATTTAAATTTCGTCGAAAAAAATGCTAAATCCAATCTGAAAAAATTATTAATTTTTGAAAATATTTGAGGTCAAACGTTTCCGATAAGCGTTAGAATCAATTAAAAATTATAAAAAATTATAAAAATTATTTATTTAACAAAATATCACAGAATTTTTTAATTTACATCCAAAACATTGAATTCGCTTCACACCTTAAGAAGTGACTCAAATTCAGTGCAACGGCTGTTGAAATGGTGGACATCTGTCCTATGACAAGCCCATGTTAAATTCATCGCTTCTGCGTCAATTTTGCACCACTTCCGGATCCAAAAAGAACACTTTCATTACTTTTTGGCGACGCTTTTTTTGCTGGGTACTTAGGGCATATTCTCTGCATCACCTCCACATTCGATTGATATTTGTAAGCGCAAATTAGTACAAATTGCACCATTTTCTACTGTACCATTTCGCAGGCCACAAGTTGTAATCTATGTGAGTAATAGAAAACGGTAGCCTTCACCTTACCGTCGACTGGTGAAGAGAAGAGTAACTGTACACAGCATTCCAAAAACCACCATCAAATCCATGTCGTCATGAAATGGCATTGCGACCACGGTTGCCACTTGAGCCAAAAAAAAAAATTTTACCAAAGATCTTCTTTTGTTAGGATTTTATTTCTATAATAGATTTTGTCAAAATTTTATTTCTATAGACAATTTTGTCAAAATCCTATTTCTATAGAAAATTTTTTCAAAATTTTATTTCTATAGAAAATTTTGTCAAAAATTTATTCCTATAGAAAATTTTGTCAAAAATTTATTCCTATTGAAAATTTTTTCAAAATATATTTTTCCTTAGAAAATTTTGTCAAAATTTTATTCCTATAGCAAATTTTGTCAAAATTTTATTTCTATAGAAAATTTTGTAAAAATTTTATTTCTATAGAAAATTTTGTAAAAATTTTATTTCTATAGAAAATTTTGACAAAATTTTATTTCTATAGAAAATTTTGTCAAAATTTCATTTCATTCGAAAATTTTGTCAAAGTTTTATTTCTATAGAAAATTTTGTCAAAATTTTATTTCTATAGAAAATTTTGTCAAAATTTTATTTCATTCGAAAATCTTGTCAAAGTTTTATTTCTATAGAAAATTTTGTCAAAATTTTATTTCTAAAGAAAATTTTGTCAAAATTTTATTTCTATAGAAAATTTTGTCAAAATTTAATTTGTTTAGAAAATTTTGTCAAAATTTTATTTCTATAAAAAATTTTGTCAAAATTTTATTTCTTTAGAAAATTTTGTCAAAATTTTATTTCTATAAAAAATTTTGTCAAAATGTTATTTCTAAAGAAAATGTTGTCAAAATTTTATTACTACAGAAAATTTTGTAATTTTATTTCTATAGAAATTTGTGTCAAAATTGTATTACTATAGAAATCTTTGTCAAAATTTTGTTAGTATAGAAAACTTAATTTTACATTAGAAAATTTGTAAAGAAAAGCTAAATGTTCGGATCTCTTCTTTTAGGAGAGACATGATACTAGACCTGGATCTACTTCACAGAGTTTGGAAGAAATATGGAGTATATGGAGACCATGTACGTGGGTTAGAAAAAGTTAGATAAAAAACAGAAGGTTAGTGTAAGACTGTACAAAAAGCCTACAGAGGGTATATGTCTGTCGACATGTGGATACATGAGATGGGAACAATTTTACTTTATATGTAAAAAGTTGGTGATCGATATATATGATTTTTTTTTTATTTTTCATGATATTCGCCCTTTTTATAAATATATTCAATTGGATACAAATTAAGATGTCACAATAAATAAATATCGCTAATCACAAATCGATGGACTGACGGACGTCTCGGACAAAGCTGAAACTGCTATTGACTCTTAGTTGACCAATATACAGTGAAACCGCTCAGAAGTGGACACCCATAAGTGCCAGAATTTTGTCCACATTTGGGAAGTGACCAGTTATGACAGGTTAATTTTAATGTGTTAATGTAGCAAACGTCTCCCGATAATTGTCCACTTGTGAGTGTCCGGTTTTCAGAGTAGCCAAGTTTGAGAGGTTTTACTGAAAATTATATGAAATTTAGAACAGATATTTCACTCAGATCCAAATTATAATACTCTGACCAGCTTTTGGATTTGGAGCATATAAATGAATCGATAAAATCTGCCATTCATAAAACAATTCGTATGTCCACACTAAATGCAAACCCAAAAATAGGTTCCATTTAAAATTTCACAATACCACTCCTTTTCACCAACATTGAAAAATTGCTTTATTTTCATGAGAGGATCAATTGAAAATTAACAACTTCATTGATATCAAATACCGCAATTACAATTAAAACTGTAAAATTGTTTTTTGTCCTAGTTTTTTTTTTTTTTAATAAACTCATGTAATATTAAAACAGCAAGTCTGTCAATGCCCCAGACCTGTGGCTTATAACAATTGCGATATGAGTTCAATAACATGCCCTTATATTTTCTCGCCCTAACGGTAGCAACCATCAAATTAATATCCCATCGCTTGGAAAATTGCAAACCCAAGGGGCCAACGGCCACAAATGTGACAAAATAAACTAAATGTCCTGTAGGCCAGGATATACAAAAGCAAACACCTTTACCCGCATATCTGTTGCCTGCAGCAGTGTTGAGAAGGCCAGCACAATTATTTTCCACCTAATACAGGGCTATGTGATGGGTTTTTTCAATTGCAATTTTGGGCCACACTTTGTGTATGAGTGGGGGGTAATGTGCGCACGCGTACCAATCGTCTCTGTAATGACAAGGAGCATGTCACCAACATTTGTGTTATCCGAAGGACAGAACATTAGTGAACATGTGTCTTCGTAGTCTAGTGATTATTAAGTAAATGATATGTTGCCATTTCATTATAAGTGTCCTTTTTGCAAAGGACACCAAATTACAAAAATAATATTACAATGTATGGTATTATATTTCAGAGGGGGTATATTCATGTGACTTCTGACGCCAATGTTTTGCTTTTGTTATCATAGCAAAATATGCTGGTCAAGGTGAATTATTGCAGGATATAGAGGGAACTACATGTAGATGTTAAGAAATATTTGGATTAATAAAATAAACTTGGTATAGTCTTCAAAAGAAAAACTCTATTAAGAAAAACTCTATTAAAAATCAGAACTGGGACTGGGACATACACACCAGGAACTAGTTGTGTATGGCGCTACGAATATGGGCCCCATGAAAATTAGCCCCAAAACCTAAATTAAGTGAGACCCCAAAAAATTGTATGAAAAACAGCACCAACTTTTTATGTTTTATGGGGAGTAACATAATTTTATTTCTGGGACCCGTTTGCATTGTGAAAATAAACCCCAATATTTCAAATGAAAATGAACCCCAAATTTCCTTTTTGGGTTTATGCTTTCGTTTTCTTTTTGTAAGAAAAACTCTATTAAAAATCAGAACTGGGACTGGGACATACACACCAGGGACTAGTGGTGTATGGCTCTATGAATATGGTCCCCATGAAAATTAGCCCCAAAACCTAAATTAAGTGGGACCCCAAAAAATTATATGAAAAACAGCACCAATTTTTTATGGTTTTTGGGGAGTTTCCTTTTTGGGTTTAACATAGATGGCGTCGGTCTGACACATAGATGGCGTCGCTAGTATTAAATGGATATTATTTTTATATAATACTAACCTTCAAATGATTCGTGTCAAAATTTGACGTCTATAAGTCAATTAGTTTGTGAGATAGAGCATCTTTTGTGAAGCAACTTTTGTTATTGTGAAAAAAAAAATGAAAGAAAGGAATTTCGTGTTTTGATAAAATACTGTTTTCTGAAGGGTAAAAATACGGTGGAAGCAAAAACTTGGCTTGATAATGAGTTTCCGGACTCTGCCCCAGGGAAATCAACAATAATTGATTGGTATGCAAAATTCAAGCGTGGAAATGAGCACGGAAGACGGTGAACGCAGTGGACGCCCGAAAGAGGTGGTTACCAACGAAAACATAAAAAAATCCACAAAAAGATTTTGAATGACCGTGAAATGAAGTTGATCGAGATAGCAGAGGCCTTAAAGATATCAAAGGAACGTGTTGGTCATATCATTCATCAATATTTGGATATGCGGAAGCTTTGTGCAAAATGGGTGCCGTGCGAGCTCACATTTGACCAAAAACAACGTGTTGATGATTCTGAGCGGTGCTTGCAGCTGTTAACTCGTAATACACCCGAGTTTTTCCGTCGATATGTGACAATGGATGAAACATGTCTCCATCACTACACTCCTGAGTCCAATCGACAGTCGGCTGAGTGGACAGCGACCGGTGAACCGTTTCCGAAGCGTGGAAAGACTCAAAAGTCCGCTGGAAAAGTAATGGCCTCTCTTTTTTGGGATGCGCAGGGAATAATTGTTATCGATTATCTTGAGAAGGGAAACCCCATCAACAGTGACTATTATATGGCGTTATTGGAGCGTTTGAAGGTCGAAATCGCAGCAAAACGGCCCCATATGAAGAAGAAAAAAGTGTTGTTTCACCAAGACAACGCACCATGCCACAAGTCATTGAGAACGATGGCAAAAATTCATGAATTGGGCTTCGAATTACTTCAACACCCACCGTATTCAGATCTGGCCCCCAGCGACTTTTTCTTGTTCTCAGACCTCAAGAGGATGCTCACGGGAAAAAATTTGGCTGCAATGAAGAGGTGATCGCCGAAACTGAGGCCTATATTGAGGCGAAACCGAAGGAGTACTACCAAAATGGTATCAAAAAATTGGAAGGTCGTTATAAACGTTGTATCGCTCTTGAAGGGAACTATGTATGTTGAATAATAAAAACGAATTTTGACAAAAAATGTGTTTTTCTTTGTTAGACCGAGGACTTATCAGCCAACCTGTTATGCTTCGTTTTTAAGTGGGGCCATATTTTCACATTCTGGGATTTAGCATTGAATGAATGTATTTTTTGCGTTGCCATTCTTAAAACTTTATATTTTTCCCGGTTACGATTTATTTTTTTCAATAAGGGTTAATTTCTTTGAAACCACAAGTGAAAATGAGCTCTAATTTGAATTTGGGTTCGATTTTCACGCTTAGTTACATTTTATTGGGGCTTTTTTTCATTATGAAACGTCGCTCCACATTTGTGGCCCTGTTTCAATTGGGATTAGGGGCAGATTTTCCTGGGGCCCATTTTCATACTGCTGTCCTGTCCGTTCCTGGGGTTAGTCGATTTCCCATAGGGTGATAACAGACTCATACTTCCCACCCGCCTTTGGTAGAACTGCCTACGAACTGTTGCCCCATTCGCCATTATCTTCTTTATGTTTTCAAACTTATAAATATAATTCAAATCAATTGATGGAGTCCTATATCCCTAACAAAGGTTAGATATGCCAGCAAAAAAAAAATTGGAAGTTGTTCCAAAGGCACAACTTCTCAAAAATGTTGATATTTAGCTACATAAGAAATTATTTTAATTCAATTTTTTATAACTCGCGTTTTTCATATTTTAATGGGTGATTTTAACTTTTTTTTGTTTCAAATAGGTTATTTAAAACAGAGTAAGAATTAATAAAATGGAACATTTTCATCAGTTCGGGTTCATATCTTTTAAACCACAAGTGATAATGAGCGCTAGTTTTATTTTTGGGTCGATTTTCATGAAAAATTCCGAATTTTTGAAAATATTTGAGGTCAAAAAATATATAAAAATTTCTTATTTGGCAAAATATGAAAAAATTTTTTAATTTGCATCCTAAACATTGAATTCGAATCACACCTTAAGAAGTGATGCAAATTCAGTGCAACGGCTGTTGAAATGGTGGACATCCGTCCTATGATAAGCCCTTATTAAATTCATTGCTTCTGCGCAAATTTTGCCCCTCTTTCAGATCCAAAATGAATATTTTCACTAAATTTTTGGCGACGATTATTTTGCTGCGATGCCACCACCCACTATATTATCAATAATTTGAGTAGAGTTTCATTTGAACAGAGTATTGTTTTGGTTTTTATACAGACAGCTGCATGTATCTTTCAAAGGAGACAAAAAAAAATATTAATTTTCTGCTAAAATGTATTTATTTGCCAAAAATCTTTATACTTGGCTGTGTAGAAGAGTTCCCCCAATCAATTGAAAAAAATCAAAATAAGATATTATAGGTCAGCTCTCAAGAGAGATAAAAGATTAATGAACTCTGTTGGCAAATAAAGACCATTAAAAAGGTGGGAGGAAAAATGTAAATATGTTCATGGCAAACATTGTCTTGAATATCTTTTTTTCAATTTTAATGGAAGATAAGTTCGGTGGCAGCTTGTTTTCGATACCAAAAGAGCTTAAATGTATTTAATTGAACACCAAATAAATATGATAGAACAATTGTTTAATAACAATCGTAAGATAAATTAAATCTTTCGGAGATTTTTTTGTTGAAAATGTTCAGCATAAAAGCCTAAATTTATAAAGAATCTAATATAGCGAAGTATTTGTGTTGTGACTTAAAACGTAGACCATTTATAAAAATGTGTACTCAAGGGATGATTCCACATATAAAAAAATCCTAAGCCTAAAGAACTTCAATTCAAGTTCATAACAGAATGTTTTTGTCCACTCATAACCAGCCTTCAAATTGACATGTGAGTTCTAAGGATTTATTGGAAAATTCTCCTTTTTTATTGTGGTTTAATTTAAGGTTTATTTGTTTTTTTGTTCCTTTTTCTGCAATGGAAAAATATTTGCTTTTCATCTCAATTTTTTACGACCCATAAAATTCCACGTTTGTTTAATATTTCTTCTAGCACATGTGTTCAGTGAGACTTCTAACGCTATTCATTGCAGACCCCCAATGATATCAGCAGTTTTTTCTCTCCTCCTCACTGTTTGATTTTTGAATATTCCGATTTCATGCATTTTACCTAAACAAACAAATAAACCAAGAGGCAGGAGGGCACGCGCTTTTATTAATCCTCCTTCATCATGCTAAAAGCACGATGAAAGAACATCCCTTATCACCCCGGTCATCATCGTCATCTTTAGTGCCATAAACAAAAAACAAATGGTGATATGCGGTTTTATATCCGGCCAAAAGAGTGACCAAACAAAACACCCAAGCGCGCATGCGTTTTAAGGCCATTTGAATAAACAAACATTTTAGATGACAGAAGCTATGCAAATATGAGAGAGCCTGTCATATTGCACCACATGTTCATCTTTTAATTGGATGTTGATGCTTTTAGGCGGTGGTTTTTAGTGGAGGATTAGAAGAAATTAATTTTGACTTTAATTTAAAGCGCTTTAAAAGCTAAAGGCATCCCTGTTTTTTTAATAATTCATTCATATGTTAAAACATTATTGTGAATGAACAATTTTGATGTTTTGCTCGTGGTATAGGTATAGAGAATATGGGTTTAGATTAGGCTTTGCTGCATGACTTTCATTACAGAAAAATTTAGGCAATATTGTGGTGATAAGTTATACCCTCAAATACTTTTTGATGTTCGGTCGAAATTATGTAGAGTTTAGACATTCTAAGCGTTACCCCATGGTTCGACTTTAACTTGGAAACGTGTATTTTGGATTTTTGCAATGTGCTAATTGCCAACTCTTGCTTATCAATGGACACATCTATGGTTTAAAATGTTGAAAATTGGACTATGGTCTTTTGCTATTTTTGAAAAGTCGAGTTTGGCATCGTGACGTTGTCAGCATAAAAACATTCCCTTTTCAATTTGGAAAAAAAATTGGCATTAAAAGTCCATTATTCTCTATTGGTCTCTATCAAAAATCGATTGATGTCAACATCTAAAGTCGTTTAAACGATTTGATTTCCAAAGAAATTATATATAGCTACTTAATTTAATCTGATGTTACAAAGAAAAAAAACTCGTAAAGTTAATAATTTTAACAACAACTCAATTTTTGCATTTTTATCCCTATATCAACATTTGCCTTAAAAGATTATTTTGTGATGAACCACATTGAACTTTTATTTTTATAGAATTTTATGTACATATTATTGTATTTGGAATTCACAATAGTTCCTTATTGTGATTTGGAGTCGAATAGTCGGTTTCGACTTTTGTATTCCTAGTTTAAGTGCATTGTCAATAACCGTTTTAAAGATTTTTATTATGATGAACAATATTCTTAAATGACTACATTTTTCAAAATGATTTTCTTGTTGAGTTTTATTGCATTTGGCATTCACAGTAGTCTACTATTGTGATTTGTAGCGCAATTATAATGAAAATCATTTCTGGGTACTGAAAGACTTAGCAATCAATAGAAAGATGTGGCATAATATTAAAGCAAACATTAGAAATGCGGTTATTGTGAATGACAATAATGTTATTGTGAATATTCTGCTATTGGAAATACAAAGAAAAAAACACGTAAAGTTAATATTTTTAACAACAACGCATTTTTTTAAATTTTTTATCCCTACTCGTATATCAAATTCATTTGCTTTAAAAGATTATTTTGTGATGAACCACATTGAATTGTTATTTTTATAGAATTTTATGTACATATTATTGTATTTGGAATTCAGAATAGTTCGTTATTGTGATTTGGAGTCGAATAGTCGATTTCGACTTTTGTATTCCTAGTTTAGATGCATTTTCAATAACCGTTTTTAAAGATTTTTGTTATGATGAACAATATTCTTAAATGACTACATTTTTCAACATGATTTTGTTGTTGAGTTTTATTGCATTTGGCATTAACGGTAGTCTACTATTGTGATTTGTAGCGCAAATTGATCTCTGAGTACTGAAAGTCTTAGCAATCAATAGAAAGGGGTGGCATTAATATTAAAACAAACATGTGATGGTTGTTGAATGATGTGGTTATTGTGAATGACAATTATGTTATTGTGAATATTCTATAATTGGAAATTTTTATAGAGATTAGAATTGAGGCAATCTGAAGGGTGATCGAATAGTTTGAGACTACTGTGAACCATTAGAGAGCAGTTTTCCTCGTTCATCTTCTGACATTATTGTGAATGAAGAAAATAATACATATATTGCAAAAAGTGTGTGCAGGCGTTGTGCAAATTATTGGTTTAATAGTCTGTTAATATTAGTTTGCTTTTATCGGTTTTCCTGAATCTAATTTTAATTTAGTTTTTGTCGAAATATCCAGGGCTATCGATGAATTTTTCCCATTAAAGTCACTCATTATCAACCCAGCAAACACACTTACTACCAAATAATATTTGGAGGTAACTTATGTTAAAATTGGCAATCAATTACTATTAAATGGATTTGTTTTTATTTTGTTTATTTTCGCAAGGGCTAGCCTATTGGGAAAGTACTTCTCTACAGAATTACTAAGAACCTTTGAATTGTAAATGTTATACACGATTTTACACAAAAATTAAATTTTTTAAAGAAGTGGAATTTAAAAAATTTAATTTCTATAAAATTTTATTTCTATAGAAAATTTTGTCGAAATTTTATTTCTATAGAAAATTTTGTCAAAATTTTATTTCTATAGAAAATTTTGTCAAAATTTTATTTAAATAGAAAATTTTGCCAACTTTTATTTCTATAGAAAATTTTGCCAAATTTTATTTCCATAGAAAATTTTATCAAAAATTTATTTCCATTGAAAATTTTGTCAATAGAAAATTTTGTCAAAATTTTATTTCTATAGAAAATTTTGTCCAAATTTTATTTCTATAAAAAATTTTGTCCAAATTTTGTAAAGATTTTATTTCTATAGAACATTTTGTCAAAATTTTATTTCTATATAAAATTTTGTCAATATTTTATTTCTATAGAAAATTTTATTTCTATAGAAAATTTTGTAAAAAATTTATTTCTATCGAAAATTTTGTCAAAATTTTATTTCTATTAAAAATTTTGACAAAGCGTCTATAGAAAATATTGTCAAAATTTTATTTCTATAGAAAATTTTGTCCAAATTTTATTTCTATAAATTTTTTTTTAAAATTTAATTTCTATAGAAAATTTGTTCAAAATTTAATTTCTATAAAAATTTTTGAAAAATTAATTTCTATAGACAATTTTGTCAACATTTTATTCAAAATTTTGAAAATTTTTTTAGAATTTTATTTCTATAGAAAATTTTGTCAAAATTTTATTTCTACAGAAAATTTTGTCAAAATTGTATTTCTACAGAAAATTTTGTCCAAATTTTATTTCTATAAAAAATTTTGTCGATATCTTATTTCTAAAGAAATTTTGTCAAAATTTTACTTCTATAGAATAATTTATCAAAATTTTATTTCTATAGAAAATTTTGTCAAAATTTTATTTCTATAGATAATTTTGTCAAAATTTTATTTCTATAGAAAATTTTGTCAAAATTTTGTTTCTATAGAAAATTTTGCAAAAATTTTATATCTATAGAAAATTTTGTTTCTATAGAAAATTTTGCAAAAATTTTATATCTATAGAAAATTTATTTATAATGTTATATCTATAGAAAATTTTGTCACAATTTTATTTCTATAGCAAATTTTGTAAAAATTTTATTTCTATAGAAAATTTTGTCAAAAATTTATTTTCATCGAAAATTTTGTCAAAATTTTATTTCTATAGAAAATTTTGTCCAAATTTTATTTCTATAGAAAATTTTGTCCAAATTTTATTTCTATAAAAAATTTTGTTAAAATTTAATTTCTATAGAAAATTTGTTCAAAATTTAATTTCTATAAATTTTTTTAAAATTTAATTTCTATAGACAATTTTGTCAACATTTTATAAAAAATTTTATTTCTACAGAAAATTTTGTCAAAATTGTCAACATTTTATTTCCATAGAAATTTTTTCAGAATTTTATTTCTACAGAAAATTTTGTCAAAAGTGTATTTCTATAGAAAATTTTGTCCAAATTTGATTTCTGTAGAAAATTTTGTCGAAATTTTATTTCTAAAGAATATTTGTCAAAATTTTACTTCTATAGAATAATTTGTCAAAATTTTATTTCTATAGAAAATTTTGTCGAAATTTTATTTATATAGAAAATTTTGTCCAAATTTTATTTCTATAGAAAATTTTGTCCAAATTTTATTTCTATAGAAAATTGTGTCAAAATTTTATTTCTATAGAAAATTTTGTCAAAATTTTATTTCTATAGAAAATTTGGTTAAGATTTAATTTCTATAATTTTTTTTTTAATTTAATTTCTATAGAAAATTTTGTCAACATTTTATTTCTATAGAAAATTTTGTCAAAATTTTATTTCAACAGAAAATGTTGTCAAAATTTTATTTCTACAGAAAATTTTGTTCAAATTGTATTTCTGTTGAAAATTTTGTCAAAATTTTGTTTCTATAGAAAATTGTGTCAAAATTTTGTTTCTATCGGAAATTTTGTCAACATTTTATTTCTGTAGAAAAATTTGTCAAAAATTTATTTCTATAGAAAAATTTGTCAAAATTTTATATCTATTAAAAATTTTGTCAAAATTTTATTTCCATAGAAAATTTTGTCAAAATTGTACTTCTATTAACATGTTACTTCTATTAACATTTTGTCAAAGTTTTATTTCTATAGAAAATTTTGTACAAATTTTATTTCTATAAAAAATTTTGTTAAAATTTAATTTCTATAAAAAATTTTGTCAAAATTCTACTTCTATAGAAAATTTTGTCAAAATTGTATTTCTATAGAAAATTTTGTCAAAATTTTATTTCCATAGAAAATTTTGTCAAAATTGTATTTCTATAGAAAATTTTGTCAAAATTTTATTTCTATAGAAGACGTTGTCAAAATTTTATTTCTATAGAAAATTTTGTCAAAATTTTTTTTCTACAGAAAACTTTGTAAAAATTGTATTTGTATAGAAAATTTTGTCCAAATTTTATTTCTATAGAAAATTTTGTCAAAATTTTATTTCATTAGAAAATTTTGTCAAAATTTTATTTCTATAGAAAATTTTGTCAAAATTTTACTTCTATAGAAAATTTTATTTCTATAGAAAATTTTGTCAAAATTTTATTTCCATAGAAAATTTTGTCAAAATTTTATTTCTATAGAAAATTTTGTCAAAATTTTATTTCTTTAGAAAAATTTGTTCAAATTTTATTTCTATGGAAAATTGACGTTCCTCTTAGTTGGAAAGTTATAGTTTGCAAATTCTGCCAAGAATTATGCCAATCTACCAAACAATAAAAAAAATCTACAATTTTTGGTAGAATTCTACGAACTGTGGCAACTGTGTTTACTTACCAGTAGATATCGCTGGCTTCCTTTTTTACCTTGAAATTGTATGTGACTATGCTAAGATCTATAATGACCATTTGCCATTATTTTACAATCAATGATTTAACTAACTTTACATATATATGATATATACATGTATATTTCGAGCCTATTTAATACCTACCAAAATTTATTTTTACCGATAATGCGCAAGGATACAAACCTCACAGGATCAATAACATTTTACCTAATTTTTAGACATTATTTACAATGTAAATATTGCTAAAGTACTATGTATATTACTTGTATATCCTTTTGATAATAACATAGTTTTGTTATAACATTTTGAACAATGTTGAAAAGTCGTTATCCGTATAGGAATTTCAAGACAGATTTAAATCTTTTATATGAAAAAAAGATACCCTAGCAGATGGTAATAAGTAAATATTCTTCAAATTCCAATAGGTTCTTATCTTTTCAAAAAATGTGTCAAATATTTGCATTCAATATTTAAAAACGGTAAACTATAAAGGAACGCTTAGAAAACGTTCAACGAAAAATATGATTTATGATCCTTGTTTTTTCAAAAGGATATCATATCTTATACAATTGGCAAAACGAAGAAAAGCAAAAGCAAACTTCTTATTTAACTGACAGACAGAAGGTAGCAGATTTCCCCGTGTATTTGTTATGTTGAAAAATTGACAAAGGATATGTAGCAGCCACCAGGAACATACCACACAGAGATTTATTACTCTGAGCATGTGTGTGCCAATAAATTGCAATGCTTGACAGCAGGCATTATTAACCGCAAATTGCTTAAGGTTTTCTCTAAACACTTAAGACCTTGTGCAGAAAAAGACCAACCATTGCTAGGATATGCTCTAGATTGAAAAATTTCACACAAAAATTGGTGGGCTTATAGTTTTCATTCAGTTTTTATTTTGATAAAGGTTGAACTTGGGAAACCGCACACAGCTGTAGCTGTGTCTTTAAAGTGTTAGGATTATTTTTTGATAAAGGAAATCTTTCCATAATTTGTGATGAATGTTTTTTTCATGGTAACTTTAGCATATAAATGCAGAAATTTCCCACCATAATTTGAGGCCTATGTAATTTCGTAATGGGCGAATTTAAGGAAAATTGGAAGTTATCCAAATGAATGGGTACAATTCGTAAGTTGAGAAAGTAGGAAAGCTGCTATGTTTATATTACTGGAGCTCTGAAGAATATAGAGAAGAATAATTTGGAGCTAAATACTATGATAAATCTCAAACTGTGCTACTCTGAAAACCGAACACCTTTCAAAAGTGGACAATTTTCATGAGACTATTTGCCATTTGATTACATTAAAAATAACCTCTCATAAGTGGACACTTCCCAAATGTGGAACAAATTGGTGCGACCGTGAGTGTCCATTTCAAAGAGGTTTCACTGTATTTAAAAAATTTACGGTTATTACAAATTTCCATAATATCCGTTTATAAGAACTATCCGGAGACATTGTCTTCGTATAAAAATCTAAAAAGACCACAGATTCCACAATTCCAGGTATTCCAATTGTGATTGTCTTGTAAAAGTTTGGGTTCAATGAAACAATTTTGCACAATTTATAATATGATCTTTAATTCAAAACATCTTTTTCTTTTGGCTTAATAACCTTAATGGGAAGTTAAAATTTTTTTGAATAAATTTGCATAAATTAAATGGAAATGTGCTCGAGGAACACCACAGAATCATTGATTCTTTGATCATACTCAGTTTTGTCAAAATATTCTGATGATTTTGTCTTAAATATTTATTTAGGAAGGATAAGATTACATAGAAAGCATTCACAGTTTCTCTCATTGCCAAGAAATCGAATGTATGACAGGACTTTGGAGGAAGGTGGTCGTGGTGGTAGTAGAATTTCAAAGGCAGCTGCTTTGGACACATGACAAAGGTGTGATTGCTTGTAATTTGAAATCATAAGGCATTTGTAAGAGGATATCCTAAGGAAGTTGGTTAATATTTGCCTTCTATGCTATGTGATATGTTCAATTAATGGAAAATTTATTCGTAAGTTTTATAAATGGGAAAATTTACTATTAATTAAATAAGATTTTCCAAAGGATTTCGAGATTTTGGACGGGAGTAAAAAAGAAATCATAAATATAGCGAGAAAGTAATTAATGTCGCTTTGTTGATAAATAAATTTCGTAATTTTTAGGTGGATAAATGTAGCCTCTTTACAATGGTTTATTCAAAATTGTTTTTGATTTTTTTTATTTTCCATTGAAAAAATTGTGAAGATTTGGAGGTTAGATTATGCCTTAAATTTTAGATGTAGCCGCACTCGGGAATGTTCGACAAAGTATCTGAAGATTATCCCTCATATCTGAAAGGTGATGGCCTCTACTTTATGGGATTCATAAAAATAAATCGTCCTTTTTTTGAAATGTTTGTTTCAAGAAGACAAAATTTCTCACTAATGAAATCGCGAGTCCAAATATTTCATGTAGTCCAAATATTTCATGTAATACGAATTTTGCTTAGCATAGAAGATATATAAAGTTTTTTTCTTTGTCCAAAAGTCGATAAACTTTTCAATGAAGTCGTTTTGCCCGCCTTTAAATTTGTTGAAATTTTGAATCTTGACTGCAAAGGTAAAAAGCTTTCAAATATAGGAGATGTTTTTCAAAACTTTATTTTAAAGAAATTTTTACTTGAAACATACCATCATTTTTACTTAAAGTTGAGTCTCAATTTTGAAATTTAAGTTATCGTTAACAAGTTTTTAAAGGACTTTGGTGGTAGAAAAATATTTGTTTTCTACGCAAAATTCAAATTTCAACGGTACGTAGAGAGCCAGAATTGAAATATGGGGGTCGCTTATATGTGGGCTATATACAATTATGAAGTTGATCTATTTATTTGAGGGCTATATATAACTATAGACCGATATGGACCTGGTTAGGCATGGTTGTTAACGGCCATATACTAGCACAATGTAGCAAATTTCAACTGACTCGGATGAAATTTGCTCCTCCAAGTGCCTCCAAAACCAAATCTCGGGATCGGTTTATATGGGGGCTATATATGATTGTGGACTGATATGGACCACTTTTGGCATGGTTGTTACAAATCATATACTACCACCATGTACCTAATTTCAACCAGATCGGATGACTTTGCTTCTCCACGGGGCTCCGGAGGTCAAATCTGGGGATCGGTTTATAAGGGGGCTATATATAATTGTGGACCGATGTGGACCAATTTTTGCATTGTTGTTAGCGATCATATGCTGACACCATGTACCTAATTTCAACCGGATCGGATGAAATTTGCTTCTCTTAGAGGCTCAGCACGCCAACCTGGGGATCGGTTTATATGGGGGCTATATATAATTATGGACCGATGTGGACCAATTTTTGCATGGTTGTTAGCGATCATATGCTGACACCATGTACCTAATTTCAGCCGGATCGGATGAAATTTGCTTCTCTTAGAGGCCTCGCAAGCCAAATCGGGGGATCGGTTTATATGGGGGCTATATATAATTATGGACCGATGTGGACCAATTTTTGCATGGTTGTTAGCGATCATATGCTGACACCATGTACCTAATTTCAACCGGATTGGATGAAATTTGCTTCTCTTAGAGGATCGGCAAGCCAAATTTGGGGGTCCGTTTATATGGGGGCTATACGTAAAGGTGGACTGATATGGCCCATGTGCAATGCCATCCGACCTACATCAATAACAACTACTTGTGCCAAGTTTCAAGTCGATAGCTTGTTTCGTTAGGAAGTTAGCGTGATTTCAACAGACGGACGGACGGACCTGCTCAGATCGACTCAGAATTTCACCACGACCCAGAATATATATACTTTATGGGGTCTTAGAGCAATATTTCGATGTGTTACAAACGGAATGACAAAGTTAATATACCCCCATCCTATGGTGGAGGGTATAAAACAAATTAGTGTAAAGACAAAATCATTGGAACTTGTCATGCCTTTTTGTCAGTGTAGAGCAATATATGATATAAACAGGCTGGTATAGTTCAGTTCAGAACTTGGTCTGTTTTCTACAATTCTCTACAATTAAAATTATTTTTTTTTAATTGGTTGAAAAATTTATTAAAATTTTGTTTTATTTTTTAATAAATAATTGAATAACTGATTTTTATTTTAACTCAAAATTAGTCAAACATTTTTTATTTTGTATTCAGTGTATGAAAAATTTTATTTTTATTCAGATTTTATTTTTTGCATAGAAAGATTTCTTGTTTTAGTGCCTAGGATATGGAACCTATTGATATAATAATAAATCCATCCATTCCACCACCAAGAAAAATATTCTTTAGATATATTAAAATGAGACCATTCATTCAAACTTTTGTCCATACCCTTGGATTCATTCATATGACATTAAGGTCAAAGAAGTAGACTTAACCATTAATAACCATAAGAAATATTTTTCTGAGCTCTTGTAATGTATAGATGATATAATTTAAATGTAAGCAAAAAAAAAGTAGGCGTTTATGCCAAGGGATTTAAAATGACAGTCCTAGTATATCAAAAGAATTCTCAAACAATTCATTCTCAACTCAAGTAAGTCATCAATGTATTTTCTATATTTTTACATTCCACATCAAAGAAATCCAGTTTAAGGTAACATTTTTTTCTAGCTACTTGATTTTTGTTTCGTAAAGTGTTAGCCATTAAGGATTATAGACACCTGCGGCTTTGTAAAAGGATTCCTTTTTTGTGGCAATACTCACCAGATTTTAGAACATTATCAATTAAGGCACTTGAAAAGGAGACCACCAGGTAGGTGATGAATACCAGTTTCAAATATGTTAAAATTTCCAATAATTGCTTTAATGACCAAAACGTCTGTCGTCATTTTTCTAAATGGTAATTGAATCCAATGGCTAAGAATTTTCCCATTTCAAAAAACAAATATTAAGTGTCCTACAGTGAAATAAGTCCTCAAAGAGAGGTCCTTATGTCAGCAGATAATCTTTGGGATATATTTTTTTATGGATTTGTGGCAATAAAATTTATGGCATCAGAGTTTTGCTCAAGCGGCATTTATACAAGTAGTTTGAATGCTGTTGAAAATCATATGATAATGGTGGGCGAATTAACACCTACGCCTATAAGGCGAAAAATTATTTTATAGCATAGATTTGAAGATTTATTTTCCATATCGTTCCGAATTTTTAGTGGACATCGGTTTTCATGCCATTCGAATTTTTCATAGATTTCTACGGTGCAAGTGATCTTATCGCTACCAATGATACTACCATACCATTAATCCTGAATTATGTCCATAGACGTGTAATTTTAATCTAGGCATGATTGAAAAATGCAAGGGTGGTCTGATAATCCTTTGAACCCCTAGTACACTGGTTCCATCTTTGGCCTCCTCATATTTAGGCTCAGCGATAAGTTATATCAGCAGATAATCTTTGGGATATGTTTATGGATTTGTGGCTATAAAATTTATGACATCAGACTTTGCTTAAGCGGCATTTATAGAAGTAGTATGAATTCTGTTGAAATGGTGGGCGAATTAACACCTACGCCTATAATGCGAAAACGAATTTTATAGCATAGATTTGAAGATTTATTTCCCATATCCTTCCGAATTTTTAGTGGACATTGGGTTTCGTGCCATTCGAATTTTTTGATAAATCTCTATGGTGCAAATGATCTTATCGCCAATGATAAGGTTGTTACCATCAGATTTTTCCTTAAGTACTCGTACTCTAAGAGACGTGGCATTTTCTTCTTGGTAGAATTTAAAAATACAAGGGCCTACAAAATATAACACAGTCGTTGAAAAAGTAGCGATTATTTATTTAACATAGTCTCCTTTTCAGTGGGTCCTCTTTAGTCAGCGATGATCTCTTCGTACAAGTGATATTTGGGCCTTGCGTGTGACAGCTTTATGTTTGCCCACATAGGGCATATTAGGAGAATAACAGGTTGGCTGATAAGTCCACGGTCTGACACATAGATGGCGTCGCTAGTATTAAATGCATTTTATTTTTATATAGTACCAACCTTCAAATGATTCGTGTCAAAATTTGACGTCTGTAAGTCAATTAGTTTGTGAGATAGAGCGTCTTTTGTGAAACAACTTTTGTTATTGTGAAAAAAATGTGTATCACAATGGACTGAATAGTCTAAGTGAGCCTGATACATCGGGCTGCCACATAACCTAACCTAACCTAACCGGTGAACCGTCTCCGAAGCGTGGAAAGACTCAAAAGTCCGCTGGCAAAGTAATAACCTCTGTTTTTTGGGATGCGCATGGAATAATTTTTATCGATTATCTTGAGAAGGGAAAAACCATCAACAGTGACTATTATATGGCGTTATTGGAGCGTTTGAAGGTCGAAATCGCGGCAAAACGGCAGCATATGAAGAAGAAAAAAGTGTTGTTCCACCAAGACTACGCACCGTGCCACAAGTCATTGAGAACGATGGCAAAAATTCATGAATTGGGCTTCGAATTGCTTCCCCACCCACCGTATTCTCCAGATCTGGCCCCCAGCGACTTTTCTTGTTCTCAGACCTCAAAAGGATGCTCGCAGGGAAAAAATTTGGCTGCAATGAAGAGGTGATCGCAGAAACTGAGGCCTACATTGAGGCAAAACTGAAGGAGTACTACCAAAATGGTATCAAAAAATTGGAAGGTCGTTATAATCGTTTTATCGCTCTTGAAGGGAACTACGTTGAATAATAAAAATGAATTTTGACAAAAAAAATGTGTTTTTCTTTGTTAGACCGGGGACTTATCAGCCAACCTGTTATAGCAGTAAAAATTGAAAGGGTACATAAGTTTAAATGCCATTTATTAAAAAATCTATGATTTTAGAATATTATAGATTGAAAATTTTTAAAACTTGATTTTGGGAAATTTAAAAATAAAAAAGAATATGTTTCTCTTTACAAAAATTATTTTTGATTGGTACTGAAAAAATTTAAACTAAATTTTGGAAAATAGAAAAAATAACAACGTCACATTTTCTAAAATTTTTTAGATTAGTAAACAGGGAAATTAAAAACTAAACAGCTTATTTTTTTTCTTTACCAAAATGATTTTTAAAAATTTGAAAAAAAAAATCTTTACTTTACCATAGATTCCCAGGAAAAAAAGCGTCGCCAAAAGAGTAGTGAAAATGTTCTTTGTGGATCCGGAAATGGTGCAAAATTTTCGCAGAAGCGATGAATTTAACATGGCCTTGTCATAGGACAGATGTCCAACATTTCAACAGGCGTTGCATTGAATTTACATCACTTCTTAAGGTGTAGTCCGAATTCAATGTTTCGGATGTGAATTATAAAATTGTGTCATATTTTGCCAAATAAATAATTTTTTATTCTTTTTTTATGATTTTTAATGCATTCTAACGTTTGTCTAAAACGTTTGACCTCAAATATTTTCAACAATGTGCAATTTTTCTAAAATGGATTTTTTTCGACAAAATTTTTATAACTTGTACCATTTTATTAATTCTTACTCTCTTTTTAACCTTGTTAAAACAAAATAATTTAAAAATTTTTATTAAAAATATGACGCGAGTTTAAAAAAAAAATTGAATCAAAAGATCTTCCTGTGTAGTTAAGATAAAGAACATTTTTTGGAGGCCATTTTTGGAAGTTCTTTTAAAGTAGTGCCCTTAGAAGAACTTCCAATTTTTTTCTGGGTTAGTGTGGAGATTTCAGTATGACAAATTCATAGCTAGATGCACGTATGTGTCTTAAGTCTTTCGTTTTCATCGGCATTTCATAAATAATTTTTTGACACAATGCCCTATAATTTTCTTATTAAGAAATTACATGTCTTAAAAAAAATCTATGCAATAATTTAGTTTTCTAATAGCCTTAGGGCATTTCCACCTCCCTGACATGCTGAGTCAAAAAAAGCCACAAACGCCAAATATGAAAACAAAGAAAGCGGGATTCTTCAATCCACCTAAAGGAAGGGGAAATGTAACACCCATTGGAAAAAAGAGTCATGGCAAAAAATTATGATATGCTTTCTTTGAACAATTACATTTAATTATTTTAACAGAGAGGCCATAACTAAAGGAAATTGGACCAAAAGGAAAATTTAAAAAAAAAAAAAACAAAAGGAAAATAATTTTTTTACTAACAGAAAATCAGGCTCCTTTGAAGGTCCTTATAAGAAAAAACCCTATGGCCTTGGTAAATATACAGCATTTCATAGTGGTGGTAATACAGCCTGGTCGTTTTTTTTCCAATGGCACTTCACCCCCCAGATGATAACCCTCCTGTTAAGAATTTCCGTTGATTTCGTTTTTTCCAAACCAACACCCCTCTTATGCAGAAAAAAAAGTAGAGCAAAGATGCTTGCTTCAAATTCTAAGTGTTGTATAAATGTTATTGCATCAGACAGGATCTTTGGGTTCTCAATAGCCTTAAGGCAAAATATGTGTTTGGTTTTTGCACAAACTTCAAAGGCAGTTGGCTAAGACATCACCTTGAGATGATTAAAAAGAAGTGCGAATTTCTTTATAGCACCCGGTGCGTTTGTTTTTTTAGACTTGGTGTTCGTTTGCCTTTGTTCCCATTGTTTTCATAACAAATTCGTTCTGCCCAAGAAAGGATAGTTATCTGAAAAGTATTTGCAATGGATTGAAAATGAAATCGAATTCAAAATCTACGTTAAAGATCTCTTCGTATAGTAGAGAATTATCGAAACCGTTAGATGTGTCCTTTTCTATTTGGCAAAGGAAGAAATTCCTTTTTCGTTGCTAAATCGCAAAAGATTAAACATTCCAATGATTTTCAGCTGGAGATAAATACAAAACCAATGTCATCAAGTACCCGTATGTCACAAGGAAAATAGGACCTATATTTCAATGACGACTAAGAGATTAAAAGGAAAAGGGTTTCCGGAAGAGAAAATTATTTTAAGAAGGCTTCAAAAGGTGTTGGTTTAGACAACAAAATCGTTTTCTTTGTAGGGAAATTGGGCCTTTCAGCCACCATGTCTCTGTAACCAATCCAAGTGTGATTGTTGCAATAAAATGTGAATAGGAGCACATATTAATTTCAGTCACTTCACAAGTATTGCAATTTGATCTTTCAATCAAAGTCTTAACATAGTAAGAATTGCAAGCGGACTTCAAAATAAATTTCAGAAATATTTTATCCTACTGAACTTTCTTGCTATTGATGTTCGTCCGTCTGTCTATCCATATATTTATTGTCCGTAGTATTCCAAAATCTGAAAAGAATTGTTACCAACATTGAATATTTCTTAGTCAGTAGGTTAAAGTGGCAGCCCGATTAAGATTCAGGCTCACTTAGACTATTCAGCCCATTGTGATGGGTTAGGTTAGGTTAAAGTCAGTAAACAGGTTTTAGGTCTAGAAATGAAAAACGGACATCCTCCGATTGGAATTAAAAACAAATCCTTTATTGCATGATTTCCTATGGCAAAAACCGGTTTCCTAATATATTCGAATTGTGCACATACTAATGCTGACTTCGTTTAACTAATAAGGACAATGTGTTCATATGCCGATTTATTTATTTAATTTTTTGTTTGGACAATATTGTCCGTCCATATGTCCGTTTAAAAAAATTCACTTTAAAGAATTTTCCAATTGAATGATTTCTAATGTTAAACGATGTCACCGAATCTAAAAAAAGAAACAAAAGAATTTTAACCCGACACTGAGTTTTTCCACACGATTGCTTTAGCCCACAAAACTCATTTATTCAATGAAAATTGGGAAAACCACCCGTTAGGCCCACATGGAGTGGCAGTTAATTGTCCTGCCATTGAAGGTGGCGGTTTGTTTTGTTATGTTTGGGCTACGCAACGACCTATTTTTTTTATTACCCCCGCTGATCCCATTTAAATACAATTAAATTCGAAATTGTGATTTTTGAAAAAAAAATGAAGAGAAACTTCGAAGGCAAAACATTAGAAACTGGAAATTGTTAGCAATCCTTTATGACTATGCAGTCAAGCGTTAAATCATTTGACAACAAATTGGTCAAAAGTCTGTGCCTGTAATAAAACAAAACAAATGGCTTGTTTTGTTAAATTGTTTCAATTACCCAAAAAAATATATTCAATTTCTCTAAACGAAACAAAAGCCATAGAAAATTTAATGTGACATTAACCCCCTTGGTGGTTCTTGGTGACTGGTTAAAGTTTACCCAGAAAAAAAAACAAATTTTTTATGACATTTTCCTACTGAAAACCTTATTAAAACAATAGAAAATACTTCAACAAGGAAAACCCTTTTTATACGAAAAAATTTGAAAAAAAAACAGGGGTGGTCTGGATTTAGATTTCAATGACATATACTCCCATATTTGGCAAGTTTTTGTTTCTAGAGAGTTCTGGCAAAAAGCCAGGTGCCTCAAACTTCCAAACAAAAGTTTTCACTGCTATACATTACAATGCACCTTCTCCATTTAAATGGCTAATTTATATGCTGATCCTTTTTTATGATCATTGTTTGGAATTATACTCAAATTATGAATTGTCCTTTTACTGATTCATAAGGCAAGCCTTTTAGAAAATTTGTGTACGTATGTATGCCTTTCTTCTGTCATAATTTTAATCCTAAAATTATGACGATAATACCCCAAGCCTATGATTATGCTTGACGATGTAAACAGAAATGAAATAAAATGGAGCAACAGCATATCCTGTATCAGGATATACAACGCCATGCATCATCACCACCTTTGGGTTTAAGCATAAACCTTATGAATTTCATGAAAACAATTCGTTAGAGTTGGAAATAAAAATTTTCACATTTCGTTATGTTTGTTAAAAATGATGCTTTACGCATTTGACAAAAAAAGCAATTGAAAGGATTATGGAAATTTTCGCCGAATGTCAATAAAATGACAAATATCTTTGTTATCATTATCGATTAGCGAAAAATTTTATTGGATGTAATGGCAATCCTTCATCTTTTTAATTCTATTCAAATTGCAAAATGTTTGTGAGATTAACAATCGATGATGGACAAGGTTTTGTCAATCGCGCTTTTAAGCATACATCTTGTTTGTTTGTCTCATTTGAAAAACGTAAGGACGAAGTCTTATGTTTTGATTTGTTGACATATTAAAATGAGGGGTTCAAAAGAACTCTTAATCAACTACATCTGAGAATTTCCAAAAAAGTGGCACGAAAGGTGGCAGATCAATTCTGAAAAAGTCGCACACAAAGTTTCAATCATTGTAAATTCTAATACATCATCTTCTTAGAGCGATGTGTAAAAAGGTTTTATATGATAGCTTTTATATCAAAGATACTATCTGCTAAAGGACTCAAAAAGGTGGCAAATTAATTGCGAATAAGTCGCAAAAAAATGTGCAATCTTTGTAAATTCTAAAACATCACCTTTTTGGAGTAAGCTGAATAAAAACATAGAGTTCATTTTTTAATTTTAAAGGTATTATATGGTATATTATTCTACTAAAGGACTCCAAAAAGTGGCACGGAAACTAGAATTTATAAGAAACAAGTATATACAAAAGTAAGTTCGGCCGGGCCGAATCTTAAATACCCACCACCATGAATCAAATATAATAGTTTCCTCGTAACGGGTTACTTAAAAATCTGAACCCCAAATCGGAAGGCTGGTTTTTAAGAGGGCTATATCAAAACCTGTACCGATACACAATATATTCAGCACGCCTATTTATAGTCCTAAAAAACTTCCAGATTTTCAATTTCAGGCAAATTGGATAAAAACTACGGTTTCTAGAAGCCCAAGAAGTAGAATCGGGACATCATTCTATATGGGGGCTATAACAAAACAATGTCTTATACTCAACATTTAAAAAAAAAAAAACTTCTTTATGGGCCGATAATCACCATTTCAAGCACATCTCTTTATAGTCCTAAAATACCCCTAGATAGCCAATTTCAGGCAAATTGCATAAAAACCACGATTTCTAGAAGCCTAAGAAGTCAAATAGGGAGACCGGTCTATATGGGGGCTATGTCAAATCATTGACATTGATCCTCAAATACCTCTAGATTTCAATTTTCGGGCAAATCGGATAAAAACTACGGTTTACAGAAGCCCAAAGAAATAAAATCGGGAGATCGGTCTAATGGGGGCTATACCAAAACATTGACCGATAATCTCCATTTTCGGCACACCTCTTTACGGTCCTAAAATACCTCAAGATTTCAAATTTCAGACAAATTGGATAGAAACTACGGTTTCTATAAGCCCAAGACCCCAAGTCGGGAGGTCGCTTTATATCGAGACTATATCAAAACCTTCACCGATATAGCCCATCTTCGAACTTGATCTACCTGCAAACAAAAGACGAGTTTGTGCAAAATTTCAGCACGATAGCTTCATTATTGAAGACTGTAGCTTGATTACAACAGACAGACGGACATGGTTATATCGTCTTAGAATTTCTCCCTGATCAAGAATATATATATGTGTTACAAACGGAATGACAAACTTATTATACCCCCATCACCATTCTATGGTGGTGGGTATAAAAAGAAGTAAATTCATTAAAAAAGTGGCAAAAAAATTTAAAATCTAACAAGTATATATGGCCGTAAGTTCGGCCAGGCCGAATCTTATGTACCCTCCACCATGGATAGCTTAGAAACTTCTAAGAAAGACTGTCATCCAAAATCGAATTACTTGGGTTGTGGTATCTTAAATCGTTTTGTAAATTGTGAGTTAGTCCATACGTGGTATATATTAGACAAAAAAGGTATGTGTAGGTAAGACTACAAATAATTACGAATCGATATGGACGTTTGCACGGTACGTAGGGAGCCAGAATTGAAATATGGGGGTGACTTATATGGGGGCTATATACAATTATGAACTTGATATGGACCAATTTTTGTGCGATTGGGGATCGATTTATCTGAGGGCTATATATAACTATAGACCGATATGGGCCTAGTTAGGCATGGTTGTTAACGGCCATATACTAGCACAATGTACCAAATTTCAACTGACTCGGATGAAATTTGCTCCTCCAAGAGGCTCCAAAACCAGATCTCGGGATCGGGCTATATATGATTATGGACTGATATGGACCACTTTTGGCATGGTTGTTAAATATCATATACTACCACCACGTACAAAATTTAAACCAGATCGGATGAATTTCGCTTCTCCAAAAGGCACCTGAGGTCAAATCTGGGGATCGGTTTATATGGGGGCTATATATAATTATGGACCGATTTCGACCAATTTTTGCATGGGTGTTTGAGGCCACGAACCAAATATCAACTGAATCAGTTGAATTTTGGTCTTCCAAGAGGCTCCGAAGGTCAAATCTGGTAATCGGTTTATATGGGGGCTATATATAATTAGGCACCGATGTGGTCCAATTTTTACATGGTTATTAGAGACCATATACTAACACCACGTACCAAATTTCAGCCGGATCGGATGAAATTTGCTTCTCTTAGAGGCTCCGCAAGTCAAATCGGGGGATCGGTTATATATAATTATTGACCGATGTGGGCCAATTTTTGCATGGTTGTTAGAGACCATATACTTACACCATGCACCAAATTTCAGCCGGATCGGATAAAATTTTCTTCTCTTAGAGGCTGCGCAAGCCAAATCTGGGGATCGGTTTATATTGGGGCTATATATAATTATGGACCGACGTGGACCAATTCTTGCATGGTTGTTAAAGACCATATACTAACACCATCTACCAAATTTCAGCTGGATCGGATGAAATTTGCTTCTCTTAGAGGGTCTGCAAGCCAAATTTGGGGGTCCGTTTATATGGGGGCTATACGTAAAAGTGGACCGATATGGCCCATTTGCAATACCATCCGACATAAATCAATAAGAACTACTTGTGCCAAGTTTCAAGTCGATAGCTTGTTTCGTTCGGAAGTTAGCGTGATTTCAACAGACGGACGGATGGACGGACGGACATGCTCAGATCGACTCAGAATTTTACCACGACCCAGAATATATATATTTTATGGGGTCTTAGAGCAATATTTCGATGTGTTACAAACGGAATGACAAAGTAAATATACCCCCATCCTATGGTGGAGGGTATAAAAAAAATACTTTCCTTCGAAATAAAATTTCAGAGAAAAGAAATTCCCTTTACTATAAAGTATTTTCGTCAAGAGCAAATAAAGCCGACTTTATGAGGTTTTAATGCCCATATTTGAGTTTTGGGTTTCAATAGAAGAAAGTTAGAAAAAGAAAGAAATAATTCAGAAAAGTGTCATTCATAATAAAATGCGATAAATTTACTTCTAAAACAGTGCATAAAAGTGCAACTTAAGTTTGAAAGTGGCACAATTTCAACCATAGTTGCATAAAATTGTAATGGGGGATCAAATATCCGAATATTGGGACATAGGGGAATAAGTTTTGTGTTTGGTGGCACAAAAATATCAAACCCTGAAAAAGTTAGAAATTTGGCATAACTGTAACTATAAACAAGGGGCCAATTGACACCGATATTCAATGATTAATTTACGCGCTGGGTTCAAACCTAGACCCTCACAAATTCAATAAGCGGAACAAAGCAGAAAGTAGAATTTTTTGACAAAGAAAGTCAAAATTGACTTTTTGTAATCTTCTATTTTGATTTTACTCACCCTACTTGATCTTTAACCACATGTTGGAAAATCAACAGAAAGGGTGAGTTTAATGGCATTCCGATAAAAATTCAATATTGTCCAAATTGGCAAACGATATTTCTAAAAATAGTATGAATTACATTAAGAATAGCACAATCATTTGAAACAAAAGGCACTGAGGGAAAAATTAGGGCAACACCTTTTTGACAGAAAGAAATCGCCCTCAGGGATTGCGTCTGTTGGCCAATCGAACTTCTATTTTGGCCAACATCCATTAATGACATTTAATAGTAACTGTGCGATGTAGTATGTTTTCCACTGTGATATTTTTCCTAATTTTGTGACTACGAATGTATGTGGAGCCTTAACAAATAAATCGTCCTTATGTCCAATCGTCCAATATTACATTTGTGAAAAGTGTTACTGTCTCATAACATAGTGCTTTTAAGCGGACATATGCTATATATAGAATTTTCACATCAAATGGAACATTTTTCAAGTCAAATGAATTCTGTTTTAGATCAAGTGAAACCTTTTTCGTTTCAATTAAAATTTTTTTTCAAGAGAGTTTTTGCGACTTTTCGGAAATTGTCAACGGTAATGTTGATCATGTAGCACGCATGCTTAATTTTTTGGAAATTCTCAACGGTAGTGCTGACGGTTGATCAACTCGGCTATTATTCATTTTCCTCAGAAAAGCTACATTAACCCGGCAAAAAAAGCATCGCCAAAAAAGTAGTCAAAATGTTCTTTTTGGATCCTGAAGTGGTGCAAAATTGGCGCAGAAGCGATGAATTTAACATGGGCTTGTCATTGGACGGATGTCCACCAATTTAACAGCCGTTGGAATGAATATGCATCACTTCTTTAGATGTGATCCGAATTCAGTGTTTTGTATGTGAATTAAAAAATTTTGTGGTATTTTGACAAATAATTAATTATTATAATTTTTTATGATTTTTAATCTAACGCTTGTCTGAAACCCTTGACCTCAAATATTTTCAAAATTTCGCAATTTTTCTAGAATGAATTTAGAAATTTTTTCGGCAAAATTTAAATAATTTATACCATTTTATTAAACCTTACTCTGTTTTTAACATATTTTAAACAACAAATTTTAAAATTGCCCTTTAAAAGTATGAAAAAAGCGAGTTATAAAAAATTGAATTAAAAGAACTTCCTGAGTAGTTAAAATAAAGAACATCACTGGAAGGACATTTTTGGAAGTGCTTTTAAAGTTGTGCCTTTAGAAGTACTTCCAAATTTTTTGCTGAGAATTTAAAGATTAATCCAAGTTAAAAATCGACAATATATCAATTTGCAATTAATGAGATTCTAAGGCATAACTTCTTATGACACGAAATGGATGCAAACCCCATGACATTTTGTCCCATGCAACTCACTGGAAATGATTCAACGTTGCACTACATCCGGAGTTGAAGAAGTTTGGAATCAAATAATATTTTTCTAGCAATTTTATTGTGGATTCAAAACCTTTGTAGACAGTACATGAGCTTCGACCCAGCCTCACTCTTTATTCTTCTGAAATATACCCATCCCTCAATGAATTAATTATTTCCCTTATTTATTACAAAGGAATAATTTTTCCTGCTACACAATTGAGTTCAAATTAAATGTAATTGATATGTTTTTGATTTCTTTTTCTCATTTTTCTAACCCAAAAAAATTTGACAAAGTCAAAATCACAATTCAGGTACTCAATGTATTTCCAATTGATTGATAGGTGTCCAGCTGAATCAAATCACTACTAATCAATACAGTGCACACAAAAGGTCTTTATAAAAATATCTGATAATCATGGCTTTGTGGTAAAGGATTGATAGATATGCGAATTGTAATTTGGAAATAACAAAAAAGGAAGGATTGTTCCATAAAATGAGGAAAGAATATACATGAAATCCAAATTTTTATTGTAATATTGAAAATTGTATCAATATTGTGGAAAATCAAATATTTTCTGACTGTACAAATTCTTTTGACTTGTGTTTGTCACAAGTAGGTCCCTCACTCTCTTTCTGAGTTATAAAAACTCAAGTTTTATATCCTGTTGTGAATTTTCACAATAACAAAACGTATACAACAATGTACTTCCTTCCTTTAAAAAATTCGTTATGGAAAGAAAGGATTTATTGTATGTAAGGTCTAATTACTCAACCTGTTTCCTGTGGATGGCGCATGTTAGCGAGTTAGAGAGTATAATGTGCAAGGACTACCTGTGGTTCCTCAGTAGCTCGTGTTGGGTAGAGTGGCATGCACAGTAGGTAATTTTTATAAGATAATTTGAAACCATGTTACAGCAATTTAAAATTCATGTGAAGTGTTACGAATTGAAATGAAATTCAAAATTTGTTACAACTAATAAATGGGAATATTTTTCGCCGTTATTGGATTTGAAAGAATGTTATAAAAAAATTGAATACATTTTCAATTGCGTAAAAAATAGTCAAAGTATATTCCAAACTAACAAATATTAAAAAAAATATATTTTGTACGTAGTTAGTATGTATATGAATGTCTTCAGACTTGGGAAGTAATTGTAATAGCAGTAGAATATCACGATCCTGACTATGACATCAGCGAGGTAAAATTATTTCAAATTTTCAAAGATAAGTGTTTCTTTATGTTTAATATACCACCCGGTAATTTGTTATCTATGTAATGGATAATTACTAATTGGTTCGAATTTTCCATTTCCTGGTGATCGAAAAACCTCTGCTTACTAATTTTTTCACTCTTATGCCGGTTCTTCTTGAAAAGATATTGGCTTTGATATATCCACAAAATTTAGTTACGTGGGTTTTCGTGTCTATTGCAAGGCAATGAGAAAGAAATAGAAAATCTGTAGCCATTTAGAATTTTAAGGAATCGACCAACAAATTGGATTGTGAATTTTGACCAAAGAGAACGAATTTATAATGGAAAAATACCATTAGAAATTTTCAAAATTTTTATGTGCCTTAGTTCCAATTGAAATGGTCCTGGTAGGTCAATCATAGTACACCACATTTACTCGGGAAAATTTGAAGACACCCATAAAAAATCAAGCCAACTGCATTTAAATCGATGGAAAATCGACTTTGGGAAAAATGTAAGTGCAAATCGACTTTGGGAAAAATGTTTGTGCAAATTAATGAAGGCAAAGTCGACTATAAAAAAAGCTTTCTTTCGCATGGTTCGAGTGTAATTCACAATTTATTCCGATAATTGATGCACTGTGGGAGAATAGGAACATAATTCCTTTATGCTTTCCCTACACGGACGAAAAAGACTGTTTTTCATATGTTTGGGTGTAAAAATTATATGTTTGGAACTCAAATTTTTTTTAAGACAATATTTTTAAGTGCAAGCATATAATGTTCATAAACTAGCATAACATGAATAGATGATTCGATTTGCAGGAATATAATTCCTTTATGCTTTCTCTACACGGACGAAAAAGACTGTTTTTCATATGTTTGGGTGTAAAAATTATATGTTTGGAACTCAAATTTTTTTTAACACAATATTTTTAAGTGCAAGCATATAATGTTCATAAACTAGCATAACATGTTTGGTACAATATATGTTAATATGGTAGAACAAAATATGTTAGAACATTTGGGACATAAAATGTTTGTAAATATAAATAAAAAAATAATATTAGATGCAAACATTTATTAATTTTGGAAATAGCCTATAAACATATATGTGTTTAGAAAAAGGGACCTAGAGAGTATACTGAAAGTAAAATAATGGAAGTAACCAATTGCCGCCTTAAAAATATATCCACACAAAGAAAATTTCATTAACCCTCTAAGGCCCAAGCCCGCCTTTAGACGGGCTTAAATTAATAAGGAAGCTTTTAGTAAAACACACCTTAAGACAACAAAAATGGGTAAAATAAAAAGAAATCTTAGTTGAAATCGTTCAAGAGGCTTTGCAGCATATACTGAATTTTACCGTATAAAATTTTCTTGTTTACTTTTCTTGTTTTCGTGTCTTTAACATTGAAAATTTAATCAGCTGGCAAAAAAATTGGGTATTAGAGGGTTAACATTGTTTACTACCAGTGTATGCCCTAAGGTGAAACATTATATGTTTGAAAAATACAAAGAATATTTTGTTTGGTCCAATCCTGACAATATATATGCTTGAAGCAAAATGTGTTTGGGGTATATGTTACAGAAGCGATTTTTTGAGGGTGTATTAGAAGTAAGCACACTATAGCACTAAAATTGAGTCATCTATCCCTGCCAGAAATATACTGAAGATTATGAAAAAAACCCCTTCGGTCAAATAAAATCTTGTATATTCAGGCGTTTCTTAATCTTTTTTGCCCATTAAACTCGAGTAATAATTGATGTTAGATAAAAATCTTGCATCGATTGATTGACATCCAATCGCTTGTTTCGATACGAGGCTAACATGCAAAAGTAGTTATCAGTTTCGCCGGCGACAAATTTTGTCTCTCCCACTATTGTTATTTTGAGGAAATTGTCCCTGTGGCCAAATTTGGGTTATACGGTGGACACAGAAGCAAGTCTGAGCCCAATTCAAAGATGCCACATTGTTTCAACTATCTTGTCACACGGTTCATTGCCCTGAACTTTTAGTTTCTTCAAATACAGAAAAAAGTAGCACGAGGCCTAATCAGAGGAATACGTTGGATGAGGCAGAAATTCGTAGTCTTCGAGCAATATGATCGTGTAGTGGCGAGAAGTGTGAACGCGTGCGTTATTTTAGTGAAAGAATACTTTTTTTATTCGCCTATTCCGCGTCGAACAGGATCCTTAATTCGATACAGCACAGTCCAGTAGTCATTTAACCCATCTCCATGGATGTGGATCGCCTTGTGATATTTTCCAGAAAATTGGTCATGAAGTTTCCGATTAATGGAACTTCTTTGAAGCATGTTCTCTGAATGCGATTCCCTGTCTTGTATGTTTTATAACTGCCAGCCAACTACATGCAAATCGATGATTTGAGTTTGGCAAAGGAAAAGAGATATGCTTGCAAATTTGTTTAGGCAGTAGCCGACTATCAAACCTTTTTTTCGGAAGGTTCAAGTGTAGTTCACTTTGCGTTGAGTGAATTACCCTGATAATTGGTTGATAGTTTTGCTGCAATTAGAGGATGCTGATGAGGAATGTGGTAATTCCGAAACAGCTGTACATGCAACCATCTTGCAGTCTATAGAGCTTTGCCTAAATAAATTTGACAAGTATACTTTTCCTCTGTTGGTTAAGCTACACTTGTAGTTTAGTCAATGCATGGTTTTAAGCTGAAATCAAAAACAACAATAATGACTGTCATGGAAGAATGCAGGAAATTACTCGCTTTGTGCACCTCACAATTTGTTACCCTATGTCCACATGCGCAGATTTATCTGCTAACACGATCCGTTTGCATACGCAGTCTTATCTGCATACGTGCAGATCCGCATCAGCCGACTTACCGAATACAAGTACAGCCGAGTCCTTTTCTTTCCATGTATCTAGTTAGAGGAACTGTGATTTCACGGAATATTGTAAGCCGACCGAATTAACTAAGGACCAAGTGATCATGCCCACCGTCTCTGCTATAATGCGTATGTTCAGTCTATAGTCTGCCGATTTTATATCTTTTTCGCTTTATCTACCGTGGTAATCGTTTTCAGGACACCGGAATGGGCCCAATCAAAAATCGAATTCGTTGGACTCATTTTTGACAGTAGCTATCGATCATAGATTAAGTGGACCTAAAATACCAGGCTAACACTACAACCTACTGGTTGGAGATTATTTTCTTATATTGATTATTTAAAGAGCAATTCATTCAATGATAATTTTCTACGATCTGAATCCTCAATACTAGTTTACGTTAAGATACAGTAATATGTATAACATACGTAATATATATGCAGGCTGGTCCGTAGCGTTGAACCTTTTAATATTCTTTTACAAATGTGCTGTAAGGAGATAAAAAATTCGTTGTTTTTTTCTTCTACAAAAGTACCAAACAAGCTGATACATTTCACTCATCAACTAATGCTCCTATAAATTAATTAACACAACATGTTCCATTGACACATGGATAGATATCAAGGACTCTTGTCGGAGGTGAGAAAAATGGATATCTTTAGAATGAGACAAAACAAAACAGAAGAAAATCACCTGTTTCTTTAGGCAATGGTAACAGGGTAATTAAATGGAAAACAGCTTGGTTGCTTTTGGAAGTCAAAGGTATTTTGGAGACGATAAAGAATCAATTAGAGCAAGACCAAGAGGGTCATCATTAGCACTTGTCGAAAACATTTGCTGACATCATAAAACAGGTGCAGTTGAGACATTTTATGAAGACAGTTGTATGGAAGCTAAGTAAGGCAATATTCAATATAAAAAATAAATATAAGAAAAGCTATAACAAAAAATGAGAAAAATATTGGCATTAACATACAGCAGTCGGCATTTTTTTGGGTTTTTCTTATGTTTCAATGTTTTACGAATAATAAAATATTATGTCTTTATTTCCATCGATAGAAGAAACATTATTCACCTTTACCATATACATAATTCTCAAGTGTGATTTCATGTTAACAATGGAAGTGAACATCGTTGTTTCTTTGTCAAAAGATTAAACAAAGCCTAAGATCATGCATCACTTAACATCGAGGAAATACTTTATGCAAAATCTTTGCATAAATTTGAATATAAATAATGAAGATATCATTTGAGGTGTCTTATTTAGGATAATTTTCCAAAAGATCATTAACACTTCACATCGATACAATGTTGCCGATGAGCTCTTTTCACTGTCTAGAACAAAGACAACCACAACTTAAGGGGGTATTTATGCAAAATAGTTAGAGAGAAAGGATTTTGCAAATGATATGATGAGAACAAAGGAAAACTTATTTATGAATTTCTATACTAAGGAGTTTTGTTTTTTTTTTCAACATCAATACTGTAACAACAATAGGAAAAACACATAAAACAATTGTTATTCCAAAGTAGGCGAAGAATGCTTGTGAACCGTTTTTCGAGATGTTTTTTTTTAATGAGCAGCCAGATGGTGAAATTATTATTGCACGCAATAGTATTAAATATTTTTTATTAGATCTAAATAAACCCAATCATTTAGTATCCATTTTAATGAAAAACAATCCTTAAAATCAACCGTTCATGGGAGAACTTGGTATACTACAGAAAAATTTCTTTGCCTATTTCCAGGCGCCTGATAAAGAAAAAAGGTGTAAAAAAGGTAAAATTGTCAAGTATCCTTACTTGTATTCTCCGCTTCTTTGGCTCGGAATCAATACCAACATTTTTAAAGTAAAGTCAAAATCTTTGGAACCGGGCATGCTTTTTTTACAGTGCACATGAAACCTTAGTGAATTATAATATTTTTAACCTTGAACTCTGGTATTAATACTTATAAAGTTAATATTGATATGCTCGTTGAGAGACTAGCTGCTGTCTATGACATTTTTTGTTGAAAAATATAGAGTCCATGGGATTTATTGCAGCTTAATTTTATACGGTTGACTAACACTTCTTCTTTAAAATGATAAAGACCAAAAATTTCTAATTTCCGCCTTATACATACATAGGAGGTGATTGTTTCTCCTCTGCATTATGAAGGCCCTTTAAGATATCCTTGTATTTTAATTTATGTTTACTTTCTGTCTCCTATAATCCAATAACTTTCGAAGAACTTAAAGCAATGTAAGCTACCCAAATCCCTTCCATTTACTTCTTATTATCCTACTTCCAGTGAAGAGGAAAATGTAACATGTTTGTTGTAACCATGTCTTTGATTTCGGCGGGTGTGAAGTGAAAACAATAACAGGTTGGCTGATAAGTCCCCGGTCTAACAAAGAAAAACAATTTTTTTTGTCAAAATTCGTTTTTATTATTCAACATAGTTCCCTTCAAGAGCGATACAACGATTATAACGACCTTCCAATTTTGTGATACCATTTTGGTAGTACTCCTTCGGTTTTGCCTCAAAGTAGGCCCCAGTTTCGGCGATCACCTCTTCATTGCAGCCAAATTTTTTTTCTGCGAGCATCGCTGGGGGCCAGATCTGGAGAATAAGGTGGGTGGGGAAGCAATTCGAAACCCAATTCATGAATTTTTGCCATCGTTCTCAATGACTTGTGGCACGGTACGTTGTCTTGGTGGAGCAACACTTTTTTCTTCTTCATATGGGGCCGTTTTGCCGCGATTTCGACCTTCAAACGCTCCAATAACGCCATATAATAGTCACTGTTGATGGTTTTTCCCTTCTCAAGATAATCGATAAAAATTATTCCATGCGCATCCCAAAAACAGAGGCCATTACTTTGCCAGCGGACTTTTGAGTCTTTCCCCGCTTCGGAGACGGTTCACCGGTCGCTGTCCACTCAGCCGACTGTCGATTGGACTCAGGAGTGTAGTGATGGAGCCATGTTTCATCCATTGTCACATATCGATGGAAAAAATCGGGTGTATTACGAGTTAACAGCTGCAAACACCGCTCAGAATCATCAAAACGTTGTTGTTTTTGGTCAAATGTGAGCCCGCGCGGCACCCATTTTGCACAGAGCTTCCGCATATGCAAATATTGATGAATGATATGATCAACACGTTCCTTTGATATCTTTAAAGACTCGATCAACTTCATTTTACGGTCATTCAAAATCATTTTGTGGATTTTTTTGATGTTTTCGTCGGTGACCACCTCTTTCGGGCGTCCACTGCGTTCACCGTCCTCGGTGTCATTTCACCGGAAACTCATTATCAAGCCAAGTTTTTGCTTCCACTGTATTTTTTCCCTTCAGAAAACAGTATTCTATCAAAACACGAAATTCCTTTTTTTCCATTTTTTTCACAATAACAAAAGTTGCTTCACAAAAGACGCTCTATCTCACAAACGAATTGACTTACAGACGTCAAATTTTGACACGAATCATTTGAAGGTTTGTACTATATAAAAATAATATGCATTTAATACTAGCGACGTCAGACCGGGGACTTATCAGCCAACCGGGGACTTATCAGCCAACCGAGGACTTATCAGCCAACCTGTTACCTTAGCGAAAAAAATTAAAAAGTTACATTATGGAGCTGGGCAATGACAAAAAATAATGTCGAAGGTAGTTAGCCGCTGTCGTAGAGAGCTTACAGAGAAGCACATGTACTTACTAAGGAATACGTAAGCTGCACAAATAACGTCACCACTAAAGTTTTTTCCCCGCTTTCTTTGTATATGAAATGAATCAGTGGCAAATATGGTGAGTTATGGAAGGGACGTCGGTCTTCTTCTGCAGGCTGAGATAAAAATAGATATAGGGCGAAAATTATAGTATAAACTCTGGAATACCAATGACTATGCACAGAGAGGAGATTAAGCCATTAATTAGGATCATGACAGCATGCAATACTTGGTGAAAACACCTGGTAAGGATTGGTCTAACGAATGTTTGGGCGCTGAGGCTACGGAAGATTCCTACCATTTTCTATGCCAGAAGAAAGAAGATATTGGGTTCTTGCTTTTTTCAGACTATTACCGATTTGCGAATCTGCAGGAGTATTCTCGCTTTCATAAAGGCATCTGGGTAGAGGAACTAGGCAGACGTGAGGAAAATTACACAAATATTATGAAACAGTCATGAAGCGGAAGAGAAAAGGAATTTGAGGAACAGCAATGAATCAATATGGTCTAAGTGGACAAAAATTAGTTCTACATGTGTTGGAGTGTGTAAGAGGTGGAATCGGGACGAATGCTTTGATATGCCAGATACGGATACTTTGTGCCGATGTCGGAACAAATTATGGACTGTATATTGAGGAATGGTGTTTGCTCCATTGGTGTGAGGGATCTTTAACAAAGAGGAGAAATTCAGTGGTGGAACACTGTGCCGTACAAAATATCTCTCATAAGAGATATTATGGACAAGAAGTAAAAAGTAAAGAGTTGGTTCAGTTGGTTTATTTGAGAGTGAGATATGATGCAAGTGTTTGAATTCAACTTTGAGTACTTGCCAAGAAAATGTTTTCTTAAATCTTGATAATTCACAATAGATACTTAAAACTAGTAATTCAAAAAATTGGTAATTATTCAAACAGTATCGTACAAATTTGTCTTTGAACTAAATAATATAAGTCTAAACTGATAAGTTTAGACAACATGGATTGATGTTATCTTCCATAAATGGACTTTACCTACAATATGTTCATGAAATATGTTATGTCATATGCTGATTCTTTGATTGAACAATTTCCCTGGCCAAAGCTGACCGATCAATCTTATATGGTATGATTAGTAGCCCAGCAAAAAAAGCGTCGCCAAAAAAGTAATGAAAATGTTCTTTTTGGATCCGGAAGTGGTGCAAAATTGACGCAGAAGCGATGAATTTGACATGGGCTTGTCATAGGACGGAAGTGCTCCATTTCAACAGCCGTTGCACTGAATTTGCATCACTTCTTTAGGTGTGATCCGAATTCAATGTTTTTGATGTAAATTAAAAAATTCTGTGATACTTTGTCAAATAAATAATTTTTATATTTTTTTATAATTTTTATTGGATTCTAACGCTTGTCGGAAACGTTTGACCTCAAATATTTTCAAAAATTCACAATTTTTTCAGCTTGGATTTAGCATTTTTTTCGACAAAATTTAAGTGATTTGTATCATTTTATGAATTCTTACTCTGTTTTTAACCTATTTGAAACAAAAAAGTTAAAATTACCCATTAAAAGTATGAAAAGACCAAGTTATAAAAAATTGAATTAAAAGAACTTCCTGGGTAGATAAAATAAAGAACATCATTGGAAGTGCACCTTCTGGCAGTGCTTTTAAAGTTGTGCCTTTGGAAGGACTTCCAAATTTTTTTGCTTGGAGCTTTATCAGTCATTTACCAAAAAAACAAATTAAAGTTGGTTTTCCGTTTTTCTCAAAAGACAATCTAGCGATTCTAAGAAAAACTGATATCAGCATTAATTTTTTCGCAAAGGGTGCCACTTCTAATACATCATCGTGAGATTTCCTATTCCCTTACTTAAAGATTCCCTTTGGGCTACAAAAGAGTACATAGCAACTTTGGAAATATGTAACACTATATTTTCTTGATATTACAATGACCATTTGAACTCATGATGATGCGTTTTATGACATGACACTCTTTGGGACAAAATTAATGTTGGTTTTCGACTTTTCTCAGAAGACAAACTAGTGATTCTAAGAAAAACTGATATCAGCATCAATTTTTTCGCAAAGGGTGTCACTTCTAATACATCATCATGTGGTTTCCAATTTCCTTATTTAAAGATTTCCTTTGGGCTACAAAAGAGTATATAGCCTCTTTGTAAAGTGTTCCATATTTTCTTGATATTTAAACTAAATTTTGAAAATAGAAAAGGTTGTGATATCACAAACTATTAGGCTTTATTGAAAAATAAACTACCCTCTAAAAAACATTTCTGTGCTAATAATTCGGGATGAAAATGTTAGTGGTTCAAAAAAGTATCATGTTGTCTCATATGACAAATGTGGAAAAACTACTATCCATAGGTTGAAACAGAGGAGAACATTCTCAAAAATCTCTGTGCAACAGCTTTGAAATATCTTAATCAATTAATTTCAGAAATGGGTGATTGCCAGAACCCAAGAAGAATCAGGCTTTAAAAATATCCTATAAGTTATTTGGATCACATATGTGTATGGTGGAAAGGTCTTCAGATGTAAAAAGTAGGTTGGGGGGTATAAAATAGTCAATCACCTGGAGCCAATATAGTATGTATTTGTCTCATCTGTGGGTTCAATTCCCACGCTGAATCTCTATCTTTCCATACATGCGATTTTTTTGTCATTCTAAATCAGCTTAAGGCCATTAGGGAATTATGCCAATCGTCATCTCCAATAGACTACTCCTTTATTGATTAAATGATCATATTTTTTATTTATTGTTTCCGAATATTATTTGTAAATTATAATCCTTTCGAACAATAGTCAGCCTTTGACATTAACAGTAACAAACGTAACGTACTTTAAATTTATGTTTACAAGTAGCGAAACACCCAGTTGCAAAGAGGGTTGATGTATATCCCAACAACTCTCAGGACATAGGGCGTCAAATGTTGCTCCATTTTATATTTCATCAATATGCATAATCATGGACAGGCCTTCGTATGGTAATCATAATTATATGTAAATATATATCATAATTTTTTTTTCGAGAAAAAAATTGAACTATGCATTAATGAAAGGATCTTAGACATCCTTTAACAAAAAGGCTACATAAACAAAGGCTATAAGAATATAAATTAGAGGGTTAGAGTAATATAGCTAGGAGTGAGTCTTTTTTTATTCTGGGCCACAGTGACATTTTGTTGCATTTGTTTAAAACTCAAGGAAAGGGGGGGAAATCGGATTTATGATGTAGAAAGTAGTGAAAGGATTACACGACATTTTTTTATTTCTGGGTAGAGTTTTATGGTTTACAGTTTTTTCGTGGACACCGAAATTATTTAGAAATTAGATTTGTTCGTCGTTTTTTTTCTCAACTTCAACCACCACCGGGTAATTGTAGCCTATTTTTGCCTTTTCGGTTTTTTGTGACTTTTTACTGTAAAATTACATTAAAATTATGGAAATATTTTGGGCAAACAATGTGAATTTAAATAAGGGGTTAATAAAAATATCAGATTTCAGTTCCATTTCATGTATACAAAAAAAAAAGAAAATTATAGCTTTAGAATGACTAGTGAAATTGGTGGATTAAAATGTTGGAAAATTAAATAGAGTGAATTGAAGAATATATAAAATGGCTTTGGTAACTAAAGGAGGGTATGAAGTTCGAGCTTAGCCGCTAAAATCGCCATCACGATTGCCAAAATCATGGAATGTATTTTTTCTGCTTTGTCTAAAATTTCTTTCCGGAGGAATGATTTTTTTTAGTATGCTTGGAATGACGGCAAATGTAAAGTCAAATGACTTCAAAGTGGAATGTGCTATAAAATAAATGGACGAAGTTGGAAATTGGACACAATGAAATAATTCTTTCATACGAAACGAAAATTTAGACCAACGTAGTTTTCTTTTGTTAGTACACACAAAAAATTTTTTCTGGTTCAATCACGAAATTAATTGATCCAATTAATTTTTTAATTGAAATGATAGTATCAATTAAAAAATTAATTGAAGGTCAATTAAAAAATTAATTGGTCCAATTAAAAAATTAATTGATACTATTAATTTTTGTGATTGATTTTTGTTTCAATTAAAAATTTGTTGAATCAATTAAATTTTTAATTGAATATTTTTTAAAACTCAATTAAAATTTTAATTGGAAAAATTTTCGTAAAATTTTTTTCTGTGTACCGGTGTCTCTTTATAAGCACATAAATCTTTGTTTATGGTATCCGTGAAAACATTTGTCCCAACAAAATATGTTTAGTCTGAAGGAAACAATTTAACAACAAAAGAAATCTTCGTTTCCCTGAAAAGAAATTAATTTTTTTGCGTGAATTGAAAACAATAAATAATATAGGCAGCTAGTGAAGGAGAGAAGGACGACATTTTAATTGGAAAAATTTTCGTGAAATTTTTTTCTGTGTACTGGTGTCTCTTTACAAGCACATAAATCTTTGTTTATGGTATGCGTGAATACATTTGTCCCAACAAAATATGTTTAGTCTGAAGGAAACAATTTTTACAACAAAAGAAATCTTCGTTTCCCTGAAAAGAAATTAATTTTTTTCGTGAATTGAAAACAATAAATAATATAGGCAGCTAGTGAAGGAGAGAAGGACGACATTCAGGAGGGTCATAGGAACCATGACCGGGCGACTTGAATATAGGGCAAATTAAACTGAATTCTGATTTAGGTGTATTCCACCTGACTTGAGACCAATTTGGATTTTTGTTTCAACCTAACCTAATGACTTTTGCCGGAATTTTGAGACGCATTGGACTCAAATTTTGTGCAGGCGAGGTGCCTGGGTAGTCTAGATAGGAACGCCATAGAAATTATAAACAGACACCTAGAAACGTGGCCACACATCAGGTCGAATACTGGTTTATATGTATATCAGGTATCATAGGAACCCTGCTCGGGAGCATAGAATAGAGGGAAAGTAAAAACGAATAGTGATTTAGGAATATGCCGTGTGGAAGTGAAGCCACTTGGTAGTCCAGATAGGACGATCATAGAAATCATAAACGGACACGTAGAAACGAGGCCAAATATCAATCTGAATACTGGTTTAGGTGTATATCGAGTGTCTATGACCGGGCGCTTAGAATAGATGGAAAATGAAACCGAATACTGGTTTAGGTGTATGCCAACTGATATGAGGCAAACTAATTTCGAATCTCGTTTCAACCAAACCGAACGACTTATGCCATTTCGCCAATGTGCAAATATACACAGAAAAAAGTGAACTATTTATGAGAAGAATGAACTACCTTATGTGAAAAGTGAACTAAATTATTTATTTTGAGATTTCCATAATACTTTGTTAAAAAACGAAAATTTACTTTGATTTTTGAAATTTTAACTATAATTTACAAAATTCAGCTTTCTGATAAAATTAAAAAATTAATTAAAATTAAAAAGAATGAATAAATAAACAAATCATACTATTCTAACCATGACGTAGTTCATTCTTACTATTTTTGGGAGAAACAAATTCTTAAACAATTTTAAGAATTTAAACATAAACTAAAAATTAAACAAATTATATTTTTTTTGCATTAAACATAAATTAATTTGGCAATATATAAATAATAATAACATATTAATAATTATAATAACTTATAATACTATAATTATTATGCACGAAAATATTTATAATTTAAAATTAAATATATATAAAATATTTATAAATTAAAATATTAAGAAGCTCTTCTTAAAAAAATGTATGATTTCTATTTACCATGATTATGAAAATGAAACACAATTTGCAGCTTTTTTTTGAGAAATTCAATCGTTGTGGATGATATTTTCCTTTATTGTTGTTGTTGTAATACATAATTTGATTAAGTATGTTTTTCGTCTTTGTCTTATTTGTTGTTTGTTTATTTTTTTCTTGTTTTTTTGTTCTTCACTCAGTTGTCCATATGATCTTAAATTCTTACAATATTTTATGCTATCCAGATTATATCCCGAATAGGAAAATAAACAACTGTCCTCATCTTTTTCTGCGGAGTGTACTCTTAGTCAAATTCTTTATAAATCTAAATTAATTTTATTTCATACCATATTTAGTAATTTCCTTTTTTTGCATAACATTTTTCTTTGGTTTTCTCTTCTCCACAGTTGTAGTATGTTCTATTTTCGTTTTTTTTATAATAATTGTATGTTTTTTATTATTATTTTTTTAATACATTTGAGCATTTCTTGTTTTATTTATTGATTTTTTTTTTTCATCTTTGATTTTAACAAAATTTTTTCTAAATAAAATTTAAAATTATTTAAAAAAATTTGTTTATATGTATAATACTTATGTGTGATTTCTTAAAAAATATGCTAACTTTAATAATTAATTTTTAATAATATAATAATGATAATAATGTATAATAATCGAAAAAGAAAGAACATTATACACTCGAAGACGAAGTGTTTCATTGTGTGTTTTGAGTTTGTGTGTGTGAATTGAATTATGTGTTTCTATTTGTATGGGATGGAGGGGAGGTGTATATTTAAAAATTGTCTAGTTTAATTATTTACTTAATCAATTAATTATTATCGTGTTTAAATGTTGGCATGAAAATGGGGGGGATTAAATTCCTTTTTAAGTGAATCTTAATTAGATTGTGTAGATTTCTCTATATGTGTTGTAATGGGTGATAGTAGTTAATAGTGCAAAAGTTTGTGTATTTATAGTTTGGAGAGAGCAATTAAAAGTTCCACCAAAATTTAAAAATAAGAATAATTGTAAAAATTCGTGAACTCGTGAAGTATTAAATATTGTAGAAAAATATTAATAATACAAACATTATTGGGGATTCCTATAAATTTAAATTTCATAAGACGGCTGAAAATTCTGGGTGTATGACTAAAATTTTCTAGAGGTGGCTTAGGTCCAAAGGAAGCAACGGGTGAGCGTTATCCTTAAAATAAATATATTGTAAGGAGTAACTTTATTTGCCGACGGACGGACCGCCAAACTTAGATTGCCTCACAACTTCTCAAAGATCAAGAACAAACTTTGAATATTCTTTTCCTACAAGAACAATCAAGGATAGTCAGAGTGAAATGATAGAAACTTAGATTTTCAAAGTTTGAAATGTCGACTTATGCAAATATAGAAAAAAAACTTCAAAATCTAAAAAGGCTCGTAAAGTTCAGGATAGGGGAATTTTGCAAATAAAATTGTGTTGTAGATATCGGCATTAAAAGATAGAAATTTCGAATAGTCGTATACTTGAAGATCCTAGAAAGTAATTTTCAAATCATAGATTAGCAATAAGGATATTTAATTTGTTTATCGCTTAAAAGATTAATTGGAAATATATTAATAATAAAATGAAAAAGGATTGAAGTGATTTAGAAATGAAACCTCTTTTTATTATTCTGGTAAAAGTGAAACCTGAATTGAATTACACAGTAACCAGCGAAAGCATATTGAAATATGGAAAGTTTAAAGGCCTTATTTGTAATGTAAAGCCTACACTGAAGAAGGAGGTAATCCATGAGTTATACAAAAAGTATAGCTTTAGGAAATTCATAAAAACGACAAATTTTATATAAGACATTTTTTTTTAATCGTAGAGTTTTTTTAAATCTTCTATTCGATACAAAACAAAAACAAAATCAAATTTTCTATTGTGTATAATTGGCATAAAAATCCAATTATGGTAATTTCAACAACAATTTAAACAAGTATATACGGCCGTAAGTTCGGCCAGGCCGAATCTTATGTACCCTCCACCATGGATTGCGTAGAAACTTCTACGAAAGACTGTCATCCACAAATTTCAACTCACATGGTTGTTAAATATCATATACTACCACCATGTACCAAATTTCAACCAGATCGGATGAATTTTGCTTCTCCAAAAGGCACCGGAGGTAAACTCTGGGGATCGGTTTATATGGGAGCTATATATAATTATGAACTGATAGGAACCAATTCCTGCATGGTTGTTGGATACCATATACTAACATCACATTCCAAATTTCAACCGAATGGGAAGAATTTTGCTCTTCCAAGGTGCTCCGGAGGTCAAATCTGGGGATCGGTTTATATGGGGCCTATATATAATTTTGGACCGATATCGACCAATTTTTGCATGGGTGTTTAAGGCCATATATTAACATCACGTACCAAATTTCAACTGAATCAGATGAATTTTGGTCTTCCAAGAGGCTCCGGAGTTCAAATCTGGTGATCGGTTTATATGGTGGCTATATATAATTATGGACCGATATGGACCAATTTTTGCATGGTAATTAGAGACCATATACTAGCATCATGTACCAAATTTCAGCCGGATCGGATGAAATTTGTTTCTTTTAGAGGCTCTGCAAGCCAAATCGGGGGATCGGTTTATATGAGGCCTATATATAGTTATGGACCGATGTGGACCAATTTTTGCATGGTTGTTGGAGACCATATACTAACACCATGTACCAAATTCCAACCGGATCGGATGAATTTTGCTCCTCCAAGAGGCTCCGGAGAACAAATCTGGGGATCGATTTATATGGGGGCTATATATAATTATGGACCGATATGGACCAATTCTTGCATGGTTGTTAGAGACCATGTACTAACACCATGTACCAAATTTCATCCGGATCGTATAAAATTTGCTTCTCTTAGAGCAATCGCAAGCCAAATTTGGGGGTCCGTTTATATGGGGGCTATACGTAAAAGTGGACCGATATGGACCAATTTTTGCATGGTTGTTAGAGACCATATACTAACACCATGTACCAAATTTCAGCCGGATCGGATGAAATTTGCTTCTCTTAGAGGCATCGCAAGCCAAATTTGGGGGTCCGTTTATATGGGGGCTACACGTAAAAGTGGACCCATATGGCAATACCATCCGACCTACATCAATAACAACTACTTGTGCCAAGTTTCAAGTCGATAGCTTGTTTCGTTCGGAAGTTAGCGTGATTTCAACAGACGGACGGACGGACGTACATGCCCAGATCCACTCAGAATTTCAGCACGACCCAGAATATATGGGGTCTTAGAGCAATATTTCGATGTGTTACAAACAGAATGACAAAGTTAATATATCCCCCATCCTATGGTGGAGGGTATAAAAATTTAAATTTGTATAGTATTTTCCTAGTATTATTTTATTAAAATTATCAAATTGTGTAATACATTCAAGTAGAAATTTTTGTCAGTTAAAACAAAAAAACAATAATAATATATAAATATATAATAATATAGTTTTAATTAAATTAATTAGTTAAATATTTTCAATTGAATTAATTAGTTAATTAAATAAATATTTTTCATTAAGTTTTTTAAACTAAATTAATTAATATTTTTTTTTAATTAATTATTTAAATCTTAAGGTGAGTATTAAGTTCGAATTTAGCAGCTATAATCGCCATTTTTCACGACTAGTCTTCTTTAATAATCCATTTTCAAAAATATAAACTTTATGAAAAGTTTCTTTGGGCTATTCCCCATCAAGTTATAATAAAATTTGCATCAAAAAGGTATAGCTTTATAACAGGTTGGCTGATAAGTCCCCGGTCTGACACAAAGATGGCGCCGCTAGTATTAAATGCATATTAGTTTTATATAGTACCAACATTCAAATGATTCGTGTCAAAATTTGACGTCTGTAAGTCAATTAGTTTGTGAGATAGAGCGTCTTTTGTGAAGCAACTTTTGTTATTGTGAAAAAATGGAGAAAAAAGGAATTTCGTGTTTTGATAAAATACTGTTTTCTGAAGGGAAAAAATACGGTGGAAGCAAAAACTTGGCGGTGAACGCAGTGAACGCCCGAAAGAGGTGGTTACCGACGAAAACATAAAAAAATCCACAAAATGATTTTGAATGACCGTAAAATGAAGTCGATCGATATAGCAGAGGCCTTAAAGATATCAAAGGAACGTGTTGGTCATATCATTCATCAATATTTGGATATGCGGAAGCTCTGTGCAAAATGGGTACCGCGCGGGCTCACATTTGACCAAAACCAGCAACGTGTTGATGATTCTGAGCGGTGTTTGCAGCTGTTAACTCGTAATACACCCGAGTTTTTTCATCGATATGTGACAATGGATGAAACATGACTCCTGAGTCCAATCGACAGTCGGCTGAGTGGACAGCGACCGGTGAACCGTCTCCGAAGCGTGGAAAGACTCAAAAGTACGCTGGCAAAGTAATGGCCTCTGTTTTTTGGGATGCGCAAGGAATAATTTTTATCGATTGTCTTGAGAAGGGAAAAACCATCAACAGTGACTATTATATGGCGTTATTGGAGCGTTTGAAGGTCGAAATCGCGGCAAAACGGCCCCATATGAAGAAGAAAAAAGTGTTGTTCCACCAAGACAACGCACCGTGCCACAAGTCATTGAGAACTATGGCAAAAAATTCATGAATTGGGCTTCGAATTGCTTCCCCACCCACCGTATTCTCCAGATCTGGCCCCCAGCGACTTTTTCTTGTTCTCAGACCTCAAAAGGATGCTCGCAGGGAAAAAATTTGGCTGTAATGAAGAGGTGATCGCCGAAACTGAGGTCTAGGTTAGGTTAGGTTAGGTTATGTGGCAGCCCGATGTATCAGGCTCACTTAGACTATTCAGTCCATTGTGATACCAAAGTGGTGAACTTCTCTCTTATCACTGAGTGCTGTCCGATTCCATGTTAAGCTCTATGACAAGGGACCTCCTTTTTATAGCCGAGTCCGAACGGCGTTCCACATAGCAGTGAAACCACTTAGAGAAGTTTTGAAACCCTCAGAAATGTCACCAGAATTACTGAGGTGGGATAATCCACCGCTGAAAAACTTTTTGGTGTTCGGTCGAAGCAGGAATCGAACCCACGACCTTGTGTATGCAAGGCGGGCATGCTAACCATTGCACCACGGTGGCTCCCTGACTGAGGCCTACATTGAGGCAAAACCGAAGGAGTACTACCAAAATGGTATCAAAAAATTGGAAGGTCGTTATAATCGTTTTATCGCTCTTGAAGGGAACTATGTTGAATAATAAAAACGAATTTTGAAAAAAAATGTGTTTTTCTTTGTTAGATCTTTTCACTGATTTATTTTTCATTTTAGTGGCAAAAATCGAACTTAGTATCCACCTTTACTAATTAATTACATGAAATTAAAATCACATCAAAATAGTCAAATGAAAAAATATTTAATGAAGATAGGTAATTATGTATTTTTGACTAAATTTATTATTTTAATTAAATTAAGTTAATTAATTAAGTATAATTACACGAAATTGGAAATCAGTTCAAAACAATAAAAGTTTTATTTTAATCGAGAAATAAATTAATTAAAATCGTTAATTACATCTTCTTGAATTAATTAATTTATTGAATAAGTTTTAATTTTATTTATTAATTAATTAATTATATTTTAAACTAAATTAATTAAGTAAATATTTTTAATTAAATGAAATAATACATTTTTAAAAATTAAATTAATTATTCATATCAAAATAATAAAAAGAAACTACAAAAGCCTAATAAAAAATTTTCACTAATTCGTAATGTAAATTAGTTAGTTATAAGTGCTGGTATCTAAACTTCAGTTAAACAAAATATAAATTACAAACACATGGTTTGTAGTACACAGAATTTTTTTTTGTCTCAAATCACGAAACTAATTGATCCAATTAATTTTTAATTGAAATGTCTTCAATCACAAAAATTATGGTATTAATCACCTAAGTCAATAAAAAATTAAGTGATACAAGTACATTTTATTATTGATTTTTGTTTCAATTAATTTTAATTGAATATTTTTTAAAAATCAAAAAAAAAAATAATTGGAAAAATTTAGGTGAGATTTTCTCTGTTTGGAGATTAGAAGGTCTAGGCCCATTATTAAAAAAATGCTTTGGGCTAATAGAAGTTTATAAATTTGTTTTAACTTTTAATTGCTCTTTATGCTTCCATATATATATTAGTGTTATATTCATGTTTTTTTTTAATTAATTATTTTATTTGTTTTGTTTTGATTGCATTAACAAAAAATTGTGAAAAATTTTTTTATATAAGGTTTTTTATTTTGATTTTTTGTGGTTGTTTTCTTAGTAAGTTACATCAGTTTTTGTAGTTAATAAATGTTTAACTTTTTTCTTTTATGGGGATTGGGGGGAGTGGTTCTTCAATATGCTGTTATAGTTATACTTGAATTTTGTTTACTTAATATAGTCGTGTTCCATAAGGGAGATAGTGTTACGTTTCGTATTTGCCATTGTTTTTAGTTTTTTTTTTTTGGAGGGGGGCTTTTATATTTTTTTTATAAAGTGAGAATTACAAAATTAATCGAATGGAATTTTATTATTATGTTTTTGTTATATTTTCATTATATATATATATTTTGTGTATGGGTATGGATTGTATTGAAAAAATTGTATAAGCCTTGAATTTATTTTGTAATAATAATAATAATAATAATGTTTTTGTGTTTCATATTATTTTTTTTTTGTTTTTCATTGTATAATATTGTTTTGCATGAGATACAATATAGTACTATCAGTCTCACTTCCCGTGCCAAAATAAGAAAATTTGTTTTGTTTTTGTTTTTTTTTCTTGATTTGGGAGGGGGGTATTGTATTTGGTATTTAATTTATTTATAAAATAATTATTTGTGTATTTTTCACATTTCACTTATTTTTTGTTGTTTTCACTAATATGTTTCATTTCATTTAAAATTCATATATAAGAATGTTTTAGTGTATATATATATGAGTTGTGTATATACTCGTATTAATGGGGATTTTGTAATAATTTCTGTTTTAGTTTTCCATCAAATCCTTCAACTTCCCTTTTCGGTTTATCATTGTTTTGTTTTTCTCCTTTAGGAGGTGAGTTTATTTTAATATTATTTGACGTTTATAAAGAGTGTCTATAGAAAAATGATTCCTTTTGTAAATGTAGGAATATTTTTTTTTTAATATTTTTGGATAAGAGGATTTGTTTGTTCGCGGTCTGTATTAAAGGTTTTATGGGTAACTTTGAAAATTCGAGATGGAATAATGGAAATTGTAATGTAGTGAAATAGTTGGGAAAAGTAAATGAAAGGCATTGTCGGTCCTACAACTTAAACCTATTGTATTAACGTTATTTGGCACATTGTAGAGATGTTTAACAAGAAAAAAAAAAATTGTGCCTAATTGCAGGTATAATTGCCATATTATACAAACTTCCATATAAAATCTATATCGAGTAAAAAATGAGGATATAATTTGATATAAATAGAATGGATATAAAACAGAGACGTATGGCTCATACCCTGTATGTTGATGTGATTTAATTAAAATCAGTCACTAAATAATCGTAATATCGTATTACTGATAACGAGTTCAGAACCGGAATCTCACGTACGGCAAAGTATTTTCCATGGAAGTTAAGTCCGTATAAAGGGTCTAGAATATGTCTTTAATTGAATATTCAGAGTATCCATACTGAAAAAAGCATGCTCGGTTCCAAAGATATTTTCTTTACACTAACGATTATGGTATTGATTCGGAACCCAAAAAAGCTGAGAATTGAAGTTAGGACAAATTGAACACATAATTCTCGTTTGAATTTTGAGTATTGCGTACTTGATTCTACACCTAAAAAAAGTTTACTTGGATCCAAAGATTTTGACCTTTCCTTAAGGATTTCGGTATTGTGTTTCTTTACTTTAAGGGAAATTAGTCTTAGTTCAAAGACATGCGACTTTAACGGAGGGACGCAAATTTACAAAATTTGTGTCCTAAATTGAATGAAAAAAACTTTTTTGAAGCAAAGATCATAAACTTTATTTTTATGTTAGCCTGATATCAACGCAGGCTGGTTTTTTCGTCCAAATCAATTACTTTACATTAATTACAATTTTAAATGCGAGCTAATTGGACATGAAGATTATGGAATTGGTATTACTATGCTATTGAAAAGAAAATGCCAGATACCCATATTACAAGCCTGACTATACATATGTTTCAGTGTGGGCTAATCCACATTTCCATAGTCTCTAGTAAGATCTGCTGGGTGAGATGATTCAATTTGGGTCTTATATGCTAATTTCACCAATCAGGTGAATTCAGCAATGCCTCTAAAAATAGATTTCAATCTGTTGTTGCAGTAATGTAATAACAAATTGAAATCGTAAAAATAAGATTAAGGGATTGTAGCTATATGAGAAAATGATGCACAGTGGTGGTGAAAAAATGATTCAACTTGGGAGAAATGATTCTCGTATGTAATTTCCATAAGAAATTAGCATATAAGACCCAAATTGAATCATCTCACCCAGCCAGATCTTACTAGAGACTATGGAAATGTGGATTAGCCAACACTGAAACATATGTACACAGAAAAAAATTCACGAAAATTTTTTCAATTAAAATTGTAATTGAGTTTTAAAAAATTTTCAATTAAAAATTTAATTGATTCAACAAATTGTTTAATTGAAATAAAAATCAATTACTAAAATTAATAGTATCAATTAATTTTTTAATTGGATCAATTAATTTTCTAATTGACCTTCAATTAATTTTTTAATTGATACTATCATTTCTGTGATTGAAGACATTTCAATCAAAAAATTAATTGGATCAATTAATTTCGTGATTGAATCAGAAAACAATTTTTTTGTGTGTAGTCTTTAAAAGAAAGTGTTCAAAAAATCTCCTTTTTTAAATGCTTGTTTTGTAGACAAGATGCAAAAACTCAATAAATTTAAAGATTTTCAGAAGTATTAAAGCCAAGTTGACCTTAGTAAAAAATATTTTCTTTCATTTTAGGATACCCAATTTTAAGTCGAGTTATTAAAAAGTTTATTGACTTTTGGCCAAGGAAACAAAAACTTTATATTAGAGAAATGTGTTTCATTTGCTAAGAAATTTTCAGAAGTATTAAAGCCCAGTTGACCTTAGTAAAAAATATTTTTCTTTGATTTAAGGTCACTCAATTTTAAAGCGAGTCAATAAAAAGTTTATCGACTTCTGGCCAAGGAAAAAAACTTTATATTAGAGAAATGTGTCTCATATCGGTTTCATATTTTAAGGACACGAAATCTTTGGCCTTACGAAAAATTTTTTTCACTACAATAGTTAAGCTCATTTTAATACTTTAATGACATCAAAGAATACTATCCATTCATATTTACAATTCAAGAATTTTTTTTTTTTAATTTTTGGGGATTTTACATAAAACAGATATCAACGCTGTATTTATAAGCATCGATCTTTGGGAAATAACTTCACAATGATGAAGCCGAATGATTAGTTTCATAACATACCAATGTGGGAAATTCTGAAGGCGGTTGCTATTTATGCAAACGAAATTTTCAGAAGCGTTAAATTCAATTTGGTATGTACTAGAAAGTTGTTCATAATTTTATAGGCTACATTTCTTTATCTTGATTGTTCCGAGATATTTTTAATAGTTCAAGAGCTTTAGCAAAAGAAAAACAAAAAAAAAAAAATAAGGAAAAAATCGTTGATAAAAGTGGTTTTGAGCATGAAGATGAAAAATTTCCGACTTAAGGTGTGTACTATGTTCGGTTTTCGAGTTGAAAATCATTTTATTTTCGCGATTACTTTTCCTGGAATAGTCAAAATTATAAATGAAAACAGACATATTCCTGTAAAGTCTTGCCGAAATCTAGATCATCTATGGAGTTATTGTATCTTCTTTATATTGAACTCTTTTAATAAAGTAACCGCGAAAATTTCAACGCAAAAAGGGAACATAGTACTTACCTTTAAGGTGGGTATTAAATTCGAGTTTAGCCGCTAAAACCGAAATTAAATCAGCGAAAACAGTATGAAATTATACCTCTTTGATGGAAATTTTATTAAAACTTGATGGGGAATGTCCCAAAACAACTTTTCACAAAGTTTATATTCTTTTTAATGGATTATTAGAGAAAAGTAATGGTGAAAAAATGGCAATTTTAGCGGCTAAACTCGAAACTAATACTCACCTTTAATATATTCAGAATTTTTGTTGGCCGAGTGAAGAGCTACAACCCAGCAAAAAATACTTCAGCAGTAAGAGTTTAGTGCTGTTTTCCTTCACGCCAACAATGTTATACTCAAGATTATATCCCAGCATAAAATACTTCAGCAGTAAGAGTTTAGTTGCGCTTTTTGGTATACAATAAAGTAGGCAATGCATCCACACTGCATGAATCGGTGGCAACAACGTAAACGAGTAACCAAACTAGTTTATGATCATTCGGTTACGTTATTGCAACCAATTCATGCAGTATAGATACAAGAAAGGTAGCGCTGCTTTCCTTCACGCCAACAATCAGATTATATATAATTTCAAGATTATATATAATTTCTGGGCGGTATTTCTATTAAAATGAGCAATTATATCAGCGCTATGTAGAAGCTGTTTTAAATCGGGACATCGCCCACAAAAATCAGAACTGATTCGGTTGTTTTGTAAGCAGTTGGTAGTGCCTCTCTTCCTTGCAATCCTGCTGAAATAGTGCTCCATTTTTTGCTGGGATATCACTTCTGAGCAATATTTCTATTAAAATGAGCAATTATATCAGCGCTATGTAGAAGCTGTTTTAAATCGGGACATCGCCCACAAAAATCAGAACTGATTCGGTTGTTTTGTAAGCAGTTGGTAGTGCCTCTCTTCCTTGCAATCCTGCTGAAATAGTGCTCCATTTTTTGCTGGGATATCACTTCTGAGCAATATTTCTATTAAAATGAGCAATTATATCAGCGCTATGTAGAAGCTGTTTTAAATCGGGACATCGCCCACAAAAATCAGAACTGATTCGGTTGTTTTGTAAGCAGTTGGTAGTGCCTCTCTTCCTTGCAATCCTGCTGAAATAGTGCTCCATTTTTTGCTGGGATATCACTTCTGAGCAATATTTCTATTAAAATGAGCAATTATATCAGCGCTATGTAGAAGCTGTTTTAAATCGGGACATCGCCCACAAAAATCAGCACTGATTCGATTGTTTTGTAAGCAATTGGTACTGCCTCTCTCCCTTACAATCCTGTTGAAATAGTGCTTCATTTTTTGCTGGGATATCACTTCTGAGCAATATTTCTATTAAATTGAGCAATTTTATCAGCGCTATGTAGAAGCTGTTCTAAATCGGGACATCGGCCACAAAAATCAGCAATGATTCGGTTGTTTTGTAAGCAGTTGGTAGTGCCTCTCTCCCTTACAATCCTGCTGAAATAGTGCTCCATTTTTTTCCTGGGAACTTGCTGAAGACTGCATTCCACTGCATTTTCCGAGCTATGACCATGTGAAAATTGTGAAAAAGTGCTCAAAACCGAATTTGGCGAAAAAAATTTAAAGGCTCGTAAAAAACGAACGGCAACCTATCTAGCAAAATCCAGAAATTACTTTTCTTCTCTTATCTAGTGCTTTCGGCTGGAATAAGTGCTGTTTTGTTTGGAATTTCTTTATGGTTTACAATTTGTGCCTATTATGTTTCTTTACACCCCCTATACAAGCCATTCTTTGTCGGAGACTTTAATAAATTTTTGCTATAGAAAATTTCACAATAGTTGCGCACCGGCCTTCAGGTTTAGACCCTGCCAAACAGTATTTAGAATGGAGAGACCTTTTTGATATTGTCAAACTGAATCGATAGCTGACTCTGTAAAATTATCAACAATATTTGTGTATTTGATAAATTTCTTAAATTTTAATTGTTTTTCCTTAAAAGTAAGACAAAAATAATGAAACAAAAAATCTAAAACAAAAAAATTTGTGTGTCAGAAGAAGTATTTATTGCGTTTTCATGAGCATTTTACATTTTGATGTTTTTTTACCTTGAAAATTTGTTCGCTCTTTCGAATATGCCAAAAAGTGATGCTTAGTTATTAAGTCCTATAAAAAATTCTTATTTACTTAATCGTTCAATATATGTATGTATTTATCGTATACGGAAATCATTATGAAAATACTAAAGGTTCTGGATCTATTACAAAAACAACTTCAAAATAAATCGAATTTTCTGTTAGTGTTGCCACACCAACGTAAAAACATCATTGTTACCTAGTAGTGTAAATAGGGTAACCCTATGTGATCAGCTGATTCTAATACACCACCATTTCATCTTTGAATTGAAGACACTCCATATATCATCTTAAATTTTTATATATTAAAAATTTAAAATATTTTTGTTTTGTCTTACACTCCTAGTCAATTTTCAAAGATAACACTCATAAAACCTTTTTAAATATATGGGGATTTTTATCAAAAATTTTGTATTCTATGTGTATTTGTGTAGGGTGTAAGAAGTAAGTTAAGTTAAATACTTTGCATATGCGCATGTATAATTTGTTCCAGTTATCATAGTTGCCATATCATTTCTATTTGCAATACTTCATTGGTATTACTTTAAATTTTCATATTTTTCCTCTTTCAAAAACTGAGTGCACAATATGTTAACTTTCATATATATATATAAAGTCTATATATAATTAGTGTATATATTTAAATAAAATGATTGTAAAACACAGGAAATGTCAATTAACAAACATTATATGATAAACACAGACATACATACATACACTCTATTAGACTCTTATTTTTTGGGGGGAGAGGGTGGATTTCTCTCCTACCACTCACCCCCAATAGCAACAAATTATCAAATGAAGTTTAGCTAAACATTCAAATTAAATTTTTTTGATTAATCTACAACTTAGTTAGCCATCTGTGATGTCAACTTTGCGTTTTTGTTTCGTATTACCGATTTTTTGTTATCTTTTATTTTTTTCCGTTAGTAAATGACCTTTTCAGCCAAAAATGTGCACACTTAGCCTAAGTAATGTCAACAAAAACCATATTTGAATTTTTAAATTTAAAAAAAAAAAAATGTATAATGCAATTTAACAATTATTTTCATTTCATTAATCTTGGTTTTTAATACAGCGAAAGTCCATTAACATTTTTGCGGGTTCATTCACATCTCTTTACTATTACTTTTCCCATTGTCCTGTCCATACCTTTAGATATCTATGGCTGTTTCATTCCAGGTTAATTTTGCTTTATGTTAAAGTATTTCGGTTTCATAGACCTGTTTGGTAGTGGTGGTTGCATTGCTAGTATTATTGGCTGCTGGACCACCATTGATGGAATTGGCCCGGCTAATCACATGCTTATCATTGGCAATTAGGCTGGTGGGCCCATTGGTTCCATTATCATTAGCAGCCGTTAGGGTTAGACTTATCTTTTGTTGTATATTCGATTCACTGCCCATCTTTTGCAGTGGCACCATATTCGATGAGGTTGTACTTCCTGGTCCTGTGGCAGTGGTCATGTCCACCGATGGCATTTTGCTCATTTGCTGCAAACGCTGATATTGCTCTTGTAGAACTTTTTGCTTTTTCAATAGTTCCTGGTGACGCATTTCCAGGGCCACTTGACGTTGCATATTGTCGTTGCCGGATTCGTTGCCACTAGAAGTTTCACCGCCACTATCTACAGCCGACGAAGATGAGGCCGTAGTGACGGCTGTCGTATCTTTAGTATCGTTTTCATTTACCGTTGGCATAATCTGGGGTACATTGGGACTAGTTGGACTGGCCAGGGGGCTGCGTGAACTGGTACGTGGAGGTGGTGGTGGAGGTATACGTTTGCCGCTAACCTTCATAATTAATTCGGCATTACGCTCGGGCACTGGTGGCTTACCCACCACATTACGCATTATGGGTATGGGTACAATATCGCCTTCACATTGGGTGGGCATGGAATGCAAACGCCTTAGACTTGAGACATTTGAGGCCGTTATTAGGGGTACTGTGATGGGTTTGGCATTTGTATTGGCGGCCACATTATTGGCCGTTAATTCGTTGATGCAATTGGCCATGTTCGCCTCGGTTTGATTATACAAATGGGCCTGGGAGATTTGTGTGGTAACAGTGCTTTGTATCATGGGGGTACTGTCATCAGAAGTGGAGTCATCGGGTCGGTTCTAAATCGATTTTGAAAATCATTCATAAGGTCATATGGCTAAACTATTACGATATGTCAAAAAGAAAAGGTCTTTACCTCATTATTAGCATTTAGAGGCTTTGAAAAGGTTTTCAATTCATCTAACAAAGCATCGAGTGCGTTTTCTGGTGGGGCTCCCCCGCCGACAGCGAACGTCCCCATCCTGGGTTGTGGGATTGGCTGTGATGGATAAAATGGCAATTAATCTTAACGGCTATCTTTCAGTACAATGACCAAAAGAAAAAGAAAACATCATAAACAATTGAAAGTTTGATCTCTTGTTTTGCATTTAAAATTGGTTTTGAAAAAAATTTATTGTTGTGTATATGCAAGATTGTGGTTTTTCCAGAAGGGCGACAATTTTTCAGTGGTAACGTTGAAAAAAAAAAAAAACGAAAAAAACTCTTAATGTTCTAAGGGTTTCTGAAGGCCAAACGATAAGTATTTAGTTCCATGTAAAAGTTTAACAAGGGATACTGAGGCAGATAGACAAACTTCTAACGGAGAGACGTATTTTACTCACTCTAGGGCAAGCAAAAATACAAAGGTATGTGAACAGAGGCACTCCCCAAGGAGAAGTTCTATCACCTCTTCTTTGGAATGTTGCTACAAACAATCCTCTGGTTGCCTTAAAAAATGAACGGATAAAAGTGGAGGCATACGCTAATGTCGTGGCCAGAGAATGAAGCCGACCCATTTTTGTCGGCGGCGGCTAACACTAAATTTTTTTTTGGGAGCCACCGTGGTGCAATGGTTAGCATGCCCGCCTTGCATACACAAGGTCGTGGGTTCGATTCCTGCTTCGACCGAACACCACCAAGTTTTTCAGCGGTGGATTATCCCACCTCAGTAATGCTGGTGACATTTCTGAGGGTTTCAAAGCTTCTCTAAGTGGTTTCACGGCAATGTGGAACACCGTTCGGACTCGGCTATAAAAAGGAGGTCCCTTATCATTGAGCTTAACATGGAATCGGGCAGCACTCAGTGATAAGAGAGAAGTTCACCACTGTGGTATCACAATGGACTGAATAGTCTAAGTGAGCCTGATACATCGGGCTGCCACCTAACCTAACCTAACACTAAATTTTGGCCTCCGGCGGCGGCGGCTTGACGGCTAAGCCGATACAAAATTGTCTGTTCGGTGGTGCAAAATTATCTATTATAAAATCAATTTGAAGTTTTCCGAATTGTAATGAGATTAGTTGTACAACCAATCTTACAATCAAATTTACATTTCATTCAAATTTTTTGAGCTAAAGTTTTATAAAACTATTATAGCAACTTGATACTAATTGATTAAAAGTGGAAAGTTCAAAATTTTGGCAAAAACTATAACAAATATTATTAAATTTTTCTGATATAAATCAATATTTTAGATTAATTGGCGACTAAATTTGAGTCGAGATGAGTCGACATATTCGGCGGCGGCGTCGACTGCTAAAAGCGGGTCGGCGACGGCTAAAATCGGCGGCGCGACTCAGCGGCTTCATTCTCTGGTCGTGGCTTTAGCAGTCCGGGGAAAATTCCAATCTAACATATATTTAATGGTATTATTTAGAAAGACTGAGAAATGGGAGAATGAGGAGAATGGTCTAGAGGTAAATCCCACGGTTAAGCCCATCACCTTAGGTGGTATTAAAATTCCCTTTGGTGAGTGTAAATACCTTGAAATTAAATTGGACCGGCTGCTGAATTTTTAACTCAATATTGGAAAAGTGCGAGAAAAGCCGCGGTAGCCTTGTACTCGTGCAAAAAGGGAAAGAGGGGGGCTAAAACTGAAAAGTGTGAACTGGTTAGATAATCACACAAAATTTTCTTTTTGATTCAATCAAAAAATTTTATTGATCCAATTAATTTTTTAATTGAAATGTCTTTAATCAGGAGAATGATAGTATCAGTCACAGTTTCAATTGGGAACAAAAAATTTTATTTGGTTAAAAAATTAATAGATTTGATTTGAAAATTACAATTAATTTTTGAATTGATTCAATTAAAAATTTAATTTGATGTTGATTGCAAAATTCAATTCATTTCTTGAATTAATAACGTGACTATTTTTTTATTACTTTCTTATCTGACTTTGTGTTTTTTTTAGTTTGATTAAAAAATCGAGTGTTTGAAATAAATGTTTATTTAAAAATAAAAAAATGCCATCACTTTTTTAAGTGACTTATGGCGATTTCAATTTGGGAAAAAGGTGCAACATTCTCCAAATTGATTGCAAAATATGAAGGACACTGTCATAGCTTTCGGATCCTGTAGTCCTTACAATATTATGAATTAACAATAACTTTGGATTGACTCTATCATTTGGGCGAAAATGCAATGAGGGGAAAAGTAGTGTAACACCAGGGCAACATATTTTTTGCGAAACGAAAACGCCCTTAGTCTTCCGAGTTTGATTAAAGGTTAATTGTATCAGTTAACCTATTAATTGAAAAAAAATTCAATTTCAATAAACTTTTTACTTCTCAGGCGCATTTAGTAAGACAGGAATAGATTCCCTTAACGACAGGTTGCATCTATTGCCTTTATACATATTGGCCAAACAGTCAGTTGCAACAACGGGTGTACGATTCCGTGAGCGATCGTTGGAAAAAAACACGGTCACAATTCGGTCCTCAAAACCATGGCAGTTTTGGCAAACGAAGTGGACTGCACTCCAGCAAAACCACTTTTCGAAAAGAAATGTGAAACAGTAATTCCCAATAGTGAGACTTGATGTACACAGACCCCTGGGAATAATAGATTTCTTTACCGATGCCTTCATATTGAATGAAAACAAGTGGGTTTTTGAGTATATTTAAAAGACCTGGAACTTAAAATCGCGAAAAGATTACCTAATCATAGTAGTGCTTTTCAGGCTTTATTAGCTTATTAGCAATACAAGAGGTGGCAAATTGACTGAGAAGTATTGTTCCAATATATGTTGGTATTAATATATAATCATATGAAGTTATGATGGAAAATGTCCGATGGAAGAATTGCATGGCTTGATGGGTGATGAAAAGGACTCAATTAAACACCACTTGTTCGAGTGTGCTGCATTTTATGTGAGGCGTAAGCGAATTTTGGGGGCGTATAGCTTTAGATTACTAGCGGAAACTATTAACTTAAGTAGTCAAGAAAATCAATTAACTCTGTATTCCTTAAACTCGAAAACGGCCATAGACTGCCACAAATCTCTCATCGAGATGGCTGAAGTACAATATTCAACTTATATGGGTGTCTGTCCACGGGAACATAAGTTAGCACGCATAGAAACTACATTTCATATTCCAGGTGAACTAGAATCTCTTGGTGTGCCTCTGGCCATCTGGAAGCTCATTCTATATGAAGTTATGATGTAAAATGTCCGATGGAAGAATTGCATGGCTTGATGGATGAAGAAAAGGACTCAATTAAACATCTCTTGTTCGAGTGTTCTGCATTTTGTGTGAGGCGTAAGCGAATTTTGGGGGCGTATAGCTTTAGATTACTAGCGTAAAATATTAACTTAAGTAGTCTGCTAATTTTTCTGCAACAATCAGGTTAGTTAAACAGAAGAAAATAAATGGGTGACTTCAACTGCAAAAATTTGAAGTGGCTGTATGTAATCTCGCAAAAGGTCTACTGTTGAAATTTCTGCCAGCTCCTCTGAGAGGTTTCTAGAAAAAAATGCAAAATTTGTAACATCGGTCGGTAATTTGATTCTAGTCCAGATCTTTTCGACTGCCTAAAGGCTTTGAACTTTCAAATCTTTGGATTCCCCATATCAACCAATTGCCATCATGTACTTCCACCGATCATTCGGCCTTCTTCTAATTCTTTCCATGAAACTTAAAAACTTCAATATGCAATTCATTTTTTTTTATGTTTATTTTTTTAATTTTTATATTTTATTTTATAATATTACAACACTGAAAAATTGTCCTTCCTTTGGAGGTGTGTGCGTATTTTTTATTATCTACAGAAAGCTTTCGTTAAACAATTTGTGGATTATACCAAATATTTATAACATTCACAATTAGTTCATAATGAAAGCTTTTTCAGCCACTAGTTAGATTACATAGAGTACGACTAACAAAATAAAAAAAAAAGTTAGGCACAAAATCAAAGACATATTAAAAATGAAAAAAAAAATCCAAACATTCGCCAATAGTCATCACATTGGAAAAAAAAAACTAAAAAATGAATTGAAAAAGCTTTTCTATGCAAAGTTTTCATGCAATTTTGGCATAAGATAAAATTTTTACACAAAGAAAAACTTGAATGGATTGGAATGAAAATGAAAATTGGGTCGCCAAAAATGATTGATTAATAATACATGATATAATCGATATTCACTATAAAAAAAAAATAAAACGAAAAAATTTCTAGGTTTAACTGGAAGTGGTCTGTGGTGGATGGACTTGTGGTGTAAAAGTAAACAATAAATTTCGTGTTTTTTGGATAGGATGAACATTGAGGTAATTACAATAGGTAGTCCAATTCATTGTGAAGTTTTATGATGGTGATGGTATTTGATGATTTTGCAATGATAAAAGTTGCCTTGTTTTCTATATATTTTTGTTTTGTTTTTTTTTTTCAACACTTATTTTTGTAATAAATAAAATTTTATACACATCTTTTTTCTGGTTTCATAAGAAAACTTCACCGACTAAAACATCAATGTTTAAAGATCACATTGAAATACCAATATTTATATTTGCCAATTCCCATTTAATACTAATTACACTTAACATTTAGGAAATTATTTTTGGTTTTTTATTATTAACACTTAACAATAAACAAAGTGTGGAGAATAAATATGAATTTACTATGATCATTAATATGAACAGATGATTGATTAAATTATTGAAGCGGCGATGATTTTCATGAATTTGATGGTTAAAGGGAAACCTATAGTAGCCTGAGATATAAGAGAAACCTCAAGACGTTTTAATGTTAATCATAGTTTTATTTGCATTTAAAGAAATAAAGGAATGATATTTATAGGAAAAAGTTTAATAATCTCGAAATGATTCATTTCCATTTGACTATCCTTAACCCTGTAACTACCGATGTGCTCTAATGGGGACATTCAAAAACGACCCCACAATATAATTTCCCATTTAGATTCGATAGATTCTCAATATTAGTTATCTAATTATTTTCCATATTAGGGGGTATTTATAACTTTTGTTTTTTTACAATCAATGAAAAATATCTAATTTTGATACAGTCATATATAAGATTATATCCGATATTATTTTAGATTCCATTTTACAAAAACACCTTATATTGAGGTCATTTAGTCACAATGAAACAATCGAATTTTCAGAATTTATTTTAGCTTTTGATAATAGGTTAGGTTAGGTTAAAGTGGCAGCCCGATTAAGATTCAGTCTCACTTAGACTATTCAGTCCTTTGTGGTACCACATTAACTAAAAGTACCTATTACATATGGGCACTTCTAGTTTTAACCGCTGAACCTTCTCGATTATTTTCTTCTGTTGAACCAACCAGATTGTTCCAAAAACATTAGCAGACTGCTTAAGTTAACGTTTTCTAGGTCCGCCAGTAATCTGAAGCTATATGCCCCTAAAATTTGCTTACGCCTTACACAAAATGCAGGACACTCGCACAAGAGGTGTTTTATTGATTCCTTTTCCTCCGCATCATGACAGCTCATACTATAGTCATTATACTTCGCACCTACACGCAAAAAAATAATTCTTTCCTCCCAAACGAAATTTTAGACAAACAAAGTTCGTTTCTCATTTGCTTTTCGCTGTAAGGAAGTGTATTTGGAAGAAATGTATATACTTTTTGTGATAAACGTTTATTCTTTTCCAGGATGTAAAAACAATTTCATAAAGACAAACTCAAGAAAAAACATTGTTTTCTTGCTAATTGCATTTTCCCTCACATCTTTCTCACATCCACGAGGATTTTTAGTTCTTAACACCTTTTCCTGTAATACCAACAATGTAGAAGAAATTATACGATTTTATAAATTTTTAAAATTTTTTTTACCTTTCGCCTGGACGGAGAATCGAACCGCGGACCATGCACATTGTAAGCCAACACACTAACCACTGAGCTATGTACCTGTTATGGTCATCAATAGATAAATATCCATATAAGTTATATTTATATAGCATAGCTTGCGGCGCCCACGAACCGAATAAACAAAGTTTATTTAACAGAAACAAACATTTAGTTTGGCACCGTGGAGCAGTGGTAGCTACGTCCGACTCTCATGTCAAGGGTCGTGGGTTCGACCCCTGCTTCGGGCAAAGTTTTTTTTGCTTTTGTTTTTTTTTTACATATATTCCAGATATATTCGGAAGATTCCGAAAAAATGTTCAACATTACATTGTACTATATTAAATTTTGAACTGTAAAATGTGTCTTATTAAAGACCTAAAGTCAGAAAAGAACAGTGTTTGATATAAACGAAATGGACTGTGTTGTTATTTCAAAAATAACTTTTTTTATTGAAAAAATAAAAATTTTGTAACAAACGAATTTTTTTGGTGATAAAAGTTTAAAATTTTCGAAGCAATTCAAAAAACTCTAACAAAAGAAAAACGTTTTCGGTACACGTTTTCCAAACGTTTTTTTTCTTTGCGTGTATAGCTTATGCAAAATCGCCTATCAGGCAGCGACCCGTTATAGCAGATATCAGGAGTGATATCTGGCGTCTTGAGAACACTAGCATATCTAGTGTGCGGTTTAAGTTTAAATGGGGCCATATTTGCTTGGTGTCGTTACAACCCTTGCAATTCTCCCATCGAACATTTGCCATCATGACAGCCTTCTCACGCAGTAGCCAGAGGCATACCAACAGATTCTAGTTCCCCTGGAATATGTAAGGTAGTTCCTAGTCTTGCTAGCTCATCTGCTTCGATGTTCCCCGGTATGTTCCTATGGCCAGGCACCCATATTAGGTGAATATTGTGCTGCTCAGCCATCTCATTGAGAGATTTGCGGCAGTCGATGGCCGTTTTCGAGTTGAGGAACACAGAGTCCAAGGATTTTATTCCAGGTTGACTGTCTGAGTATATATTAATGCGAATATTGCTTGGAGCATTACTTCTCACCCAATTCACCACTTCTCTTATTGCTAATATTTCAGCCTGAAAAACACTACAGTGATCAGGTAATCTTTTCGCTATTCGAAGTTCCAAATTAGAATAAACTCCGAAACCCAATTGGCCATCCAATTTGGAGCCATCAGTGTAGAAATCTATATATCTTATATTCCCCGGGGTCCGTGTACACCACGCCTCACTCCTGTCTTGCTGAATGCACCTGAGATACACAAGCACGCCATACGCTGAACTTTATCTAAACTTGTTGGCTGGTGAAGTGCCTGCCACCAGACTACAACACCATATAGCATGATAGGTCTAACCACTGCCGTGTATAGCCAATGTACAATTTTTGGTTTTAGCTTTTGATAATAGGATTAATTCGATAATAATCACGCAACTACTGCAATATAAAACTGAGGTCAGGAGGGCCGTTGGCCTATAGGTTTGATGGCACATCTGTGTCCATTACGATCAGCAGTAGATGAAGTACGTAGAGCTTTTTGAAAAGTCATGGAAGCGTTGGATCACACATGGGTGCACCTAGCTTGGAACTGGTACAGGAAAAATTTTGGTTATTTGATTTCTGACAAGGATATCAGATTTCTGACAAGGAAATCTGATTTCTGACAAGGAAATCTGGATCGTTTTCCAATGTAAACGTGGATACTATATTCGATTTCCGCTCCGAAAACCAAGGTTTTTTTTGGAATCGATTAATTTCGCAAGATAAAATATCACGCAATGGAATGTGTTGGAACATTTCCATACAATTGTTTTTTTTTTTTATTTTAATGAAAAAAAAACGAACCTAGTTTCATCTAAATTTTTATACACAGAAAAAAAATCACCAAAAATGTTTCCAATTAAAATTTTAATTGCTTTTTAAAAATTATTCAATTTAATTGCTTCAATAACATTTTAAAGTGAAATCAATCAATCATAAAAATTAATTTTTTAATGGAAACAATTACTTTTTTAATTGACTTTGGTGATTGATACTATCATTTCTGTGATTACCGACATTTCAATTAAAAGTTATTGGGTCAATTAATTTCGTGATTGAAGACAAAAAAAAATATTTTTTTTCTGTGTACCCACCACCGTAGAATGATGATGAGGCTATAAACTATTTCCGATCATATAAAGTATATATCTAGAATCAGGGAGAAATTCTATGATGATATAACCATGCCTGTCTGTCTGTCTGTCTATTGTAATTACACTACAACTTTCAATAATCGCGCTACCGTCCTAAAAAACCGAACCCCCGATCTGGGGTCTTGGGCTTCTAGAAATCGTAGCTTTTATCCAATATACCCGAAATGGGATGTCTACAGGTATAGTAATGCTTGTGACAGTTTTGAGGGGTTTCAAAGCTTCTCTAAGTGGTTTCACTGCAATGTGGAACGCCGTTCGCCTTGTCATTGATAAGAGAGAAGTTCACCAATGTGGTATCACAATGGACTGAATAGTCTAAATGAGCCTGATACATCGGTCTGCCATCTAACCTAACCTAACAGGTATTTTAGGTGTGCCGAATATGGTGTGTATCTGTTGATGTTTTAATATAGGTCCCCTATAGACCGATTACCCGATTTGACCTCTTGGGGTTTTTGAATCCGTTTAAGATTCGGCCCGTCCGACCTGACGGCTTTATATTAATCTTTCTTTTGCAATATTTAGTTCTAGAACATTTTTCTAATCCATGCCCAGACTACTGCAGAACTCTCTTTCTGGTATTTCTTATTATATACGGTAATTTTCCCCTGTTTTCACTTTTACTCTTTCTGTTTCTAAGGATAGTAAAATACTTTTTGGAGCAAAGGACACTTCTGGATTCCTCAAGAATATATGACGATCGGAAATGAAACTTAAAATATATTTTATCGTCAAAATATCAATTCTAATTCGCTGATATTAAATGTCATAGTGTTCTAATTTTTTTTCACTAGCCATTGTTGTAATTTTGCCACGTGGCAATTATTAAAACTATTTTTTTTTTTCAATAAGACATCAAACAATAACAAAATGCTTGGTATTAATAAAATATAAAATAATTGTAATAAAATGATACATGGACATAAACAACATGTAGAGACAAACATATGGAATTATATTGACGACAAAGTTATGTATTCGACCGTCCCTTAATTATCAACGATAATAAACTGTATTCTGAGTATGATATGAGATGATGGGAAATAAATCTACATGAGGCAAACTGAGTTGGAGTTGATGATCTTTATATGGGCCGTGCAGGGAAATATAATTTGTTTAAAGCATTTTTAAGGATTTTCATGTAACACGATTGCATCCTTCATTTATATACATAATGGAATAATAAGGTGATATCTCTGAAACAACTGACAATAATTAGTTAATGAAATTGTTCTCCAAACGTCAAGTTACCATTTATTATTTAACGTTAGGACAAATTTTAATACGAATATTGTAAAATATGGAAATCCTGTGAACCCTAAAGGAAATAATCTTGACTTTTAGAAAACAAAGTTGTTGTTTTTGTAGAAGTGACATCACCTGTCTTTTTTTTATTAATATTATCTATACAAAGGAAATTATATGTGAATCAATTGAAGTTTCAATAGTTTCTTCAAACAAATCATTTCATGGTGAACAGCCCATTACTTAAATGATTAAATAATGAAAATTAAAAAAAATCCAATTTACTTAATGATTTAGATAATATTCAGAAACATGACATTCAGAAAATGTATAAGATTTGCACATTAAAATATATAGAATTTTCCATAAATAATTAAGAATATTGCAAGAATAAATAAACAATATTGTATTGTGAAATACTTTGAAATAAAAACAATTACAAAAAAACAATATTTATTGAATAAAAAAAACACAAATTATGAAACACAAAAAATATTCAACTAATAAAGACAATTAACAAGCGGGTCACAATAGGAAGAATGAAAAATTATAAAAGAAAATTGCTCTTATTATCTTCATTTTTGCTTTGTTAATATTTTACATTATTTTTGTAACATCAACCTAAGTTTCTTTGATTTAAGAATATGATTTTGCTTTATTTATATTTTGGACAGATTTTTTTGTTGGTTTTAATGTAAATACATTATTTAGATTTAATTATTTCATAGTGATCTATTATTTGTTTTTATTCTTTTGAGTTGATTACGTATACATGACTGATTAGTTCGTTTTTTTTTTTTAAGATATTTTTGAGATAGAGAAGGAAAAAAAGTATTGATTTGGTTGTTGTATTTAGCAAAAAAGATATGTAGGTGGTGTTAAACAATCAAAGTCCAAAATGTATAAAAAATATAGAAGAAACGCATAAACATAAAATTGTATTCAAAAAAAGTTTTGTAAATATGTTTGGTTTTATTTTAAGATTACAAACAAATAGGGATCATTACTCAGTGATTGCCTCTTTGAAGTTTGAACTCCAGCGCCAGTTAAACTACGCATTACAAAAACAAACAGAAAAGCAAAAGAAAGAGAGACGATTCGGTTTTTATTTAGGTCAATAATTAAAACGCAATGTTGTGCAGCAACAACATTTTAAGCTTGTTGTAGTTTTTGGATTAGAGATGAGAGTAGAGTAGTCAAAGAGTTGTAGTAGTTGTAGCAATAGTAGAGTGAAGAAATTTTGTTTGTTTATTGTGAGACAGAGAGAAAGATAGACAGAGTAGAGAGTTGTAGAGAGGATTCACTTTGATTGATTCACTGATTGTTTCCTATGTTTTTGGAGTTATGAGAACTTAACAAATTTAATGATAAACCAAAAAAGAAAATAATAAAATATGTACTTTTTGTACTTCGAAAGTACCGAGTAGTTTTTATACCCTCGCCTTTAGAAGTTTTCCGAGAATGAAATTCAGAAGTCCATATTGTTTAAGAAGAATGTAGTAATAATTCAGAATTGATCGATATTTGCTGACGGCATCAATGTTCAGTGATGTTTTGCCTCAGTGGCTGTCAAACTGTAATATGAGTATTTATAACTCCATAATACCGAAGTCCGTTTCAAATAGTCGATTAATTTCAGATCGACTTTAGTCTGTCGTTGCAAGAAAAATTTGATGATTATTTTTTAAGTTTGTTTCGTGGAATATCGACGTGGCGCATCAAGTAGACAGTAAAAACTAAATGAAGCTCAGATGACCTCTTTAAAAAAATATCGACATTTTAAGAGCTTTAAATCGGAAACAATGACAACTTTACAAATAGAATCGATTAACCCACTTTTTATCATTCTTAAATTGGAGATTTGGTCTTTGGTGGCCAAAAGTTGGTTACATAGATTCAGACTCTGATTCTAGTTTCCTGTCATTTATAAGGTGGCTTCTTCGTATATGGAGACTTCTATAGGAAGAAGTGTATTCATAAATTTTTTATCATTCTTTAATTGGAGATTTGGTCTTTGGTGGCCAAAAGTTGGTTACATAGATTCACACTCTGATTCTAGTTTCCTGTCATTTATAAGGTGGCTTCTTCGTGTATGGAGACTTCTATAGGAAGAAGTGTATTCATCAACATAAGGCTTACCAGTGTCCTTAACAGGACATTCATGGTATATACAAACTTCCTTATTCTACATTTATTGGCAGAAATTTTGGTCAAACATCGTCAGATAGTTTCGAGAGGTTACCATCCCTAAATTTTAGAACAACGAATTTGCATTTGTTGTTAAAATTGGTTCTTTTGGACTAAACGGAGTGCAATGGGAACAAACACGCAGAGAAGGAATATGATCACCTCAAAAATGTTTCAAGAGCAAAATGTTATTTTTGTATGGTGACCATGTAACATGTTTGTCACAAAAATGTTGTTTTCTTGTCAAACATAACCTGCTTGCCGAAATCAGATAAATAATTTCCGAGAAAATAACATGGTTGCGACCACCATGTTACATGGTCACCACCCAAAAATAACATTTTGCTCTTACAAAATGTTTGAGGTGATCGTATTCCTTCTCTGGGTGAACGTGGCAAGGTGTACCATAACCAAAGATGTATTTGCCTTTAAGTTATCTCTTCATCAATAACAGAAAACTTTGGTGGTCTAAAATTTCGTTTCGGAGGAAAGACTTATTCTTTCTGTGTGCCACAGTTAAAGTCGTTGCCAGTACACTGAAAAAAATATTGTCGTGAGTTCAAAGATTTCATGTCTTTAAAATACGAATACAAATTTTGCTTAGCATAGAAGACGCATTTCTCTAAAATAGAGTTATTTTCCTTGTCCTAAAGTTGATAAACTTTTCAATGAAGTCGTATTGTCCTTATAATTAAGTGATTTGACTTAAAAATGTGTATCTTAAGATGAAAGAAAAAATTTATAGGCTAAGGTCAACTTGACTTTAATAATTCAGAAAAATTCTTTAAATTTTCTGAAATTGTCTTTAAATTTGTTGTCTTTTTGCATCTTGACTACAAAGCAAAAAATCGTTCAAATATAGGACATGTTTTTCAAAACTTTATTTTAAAGAAGTTTTTTACTTCAAACATAGCATAATTTCTACTGGAAGTCGAGTCCTAATTTGGAAAATAAAGTTGCCGTTAACTCGTTTTTAAAGGACTTTGATAGCATATGAAGAAAAAAAGCTGAGGAAGCGAAAAATTAAAATTTGCTTCCTAGAAGCAAGTACACAAAACCTAAATTTAAAAGAGAATTGTGTCTTAAAAGTATCCTTACTTGTATTCTCCGCTTCTTTGGCTCGGAATCAATACCAAATTTTTTAAAGTAAAGACAAAATCTTTGGAAATGAGTATGCTTTTTTTTCAGTGTACGATAACTTCGATCATAAGTTGTCGATAGAGTTCTCGGTATTTTTTAAGATGTGTACATTACCATGATGGTACTTTTTATACCCTCCACCATAGGATGGGGGTATATTAACTTTGTCATTCCGTTTGTAACACATCGAAATATTGCTCTAAGACCCCATATAGTATATATATTCTGGGTCGTGGTGAAATTCTGAGTCAATCTGAGCATGTCCGTCCGTCCGTCCGTCTGTTGAAATCACGCTTAACTTTCGAACGAAACAAGCTCTCGACTTGAAACTTGGCACAAGTAGTTGTTATTGATGTAGGTCCGATGGTATTGCAAATGGGCCATATCGGTCCACTTTTACGTATAGACCTCATATAAACGGACCCCCAAATTTGGCTTGCGATTGCTCTAAGAGAAGCAAATTTCATCCGATCCGACTGAAATTTGGTACATGGTGTTAGTATATGATCTCTAACAACCATGCAAAAATTGATCCATATCGGTCCATAATTACATATAGCCCCCATATAAACCGATTCCCCGATTTGGCTTGCGGAGCCTCTAAGAGAAGAAAATTTCATCCGATCCGGCTGAAATTTGGTACATGGTGTTATTATATTGTCTCTAACAACCATGCAAAAATTGGTCCATATCGGTCCATAATTACATATAGCCCCCATATAAACCGATTCCCCGATTTGGCTTGCGGAGCCTCTAAGAGAAGCAAATTTCATCCGATCCGGCTGAAATTTAGTACATGGTGTTAGTATATTGTCTCTAACAACCATGCAAAAATTGGTCCATATCGGTCCATAATTACATATAGCCCCCATATAATCCGATCCCCAGATTTGACCTCCGGAGCCTCTTAGAAGAGCAAATTTCATCCGATCCGATTGAAATTTGGTACGTGGTGTTAGTATATTGTCTCTAACAACCATGCCAAAATTGGTCCATATCGGTCCGTAATTATATATAGCCCCCATATAAACCGATCCCCAGATTTGACCTCCGGAGCCTCTTAGAAGAGCAAAATTCATCCGATCCGGTTGAAATTTGGTATGTGGTGTTAGTATATGGTCTCTAACAACCATGCAGGAATTGGTCAATATCGGTCCATAATTATATATAGCCCCCATATAAATCGATCGCCAGATTTGTCCTCCGGAGCCTCTTGGGGGAGCAAAATTCATCCGATCCGGTTGAAATTTGGAACATGGTGTTAGAATGTGGTCTCTAACAAACACGCAAGAATTGGTCCATATCGGTCCACAATTATATATAGCCCCCCATATAAATCGATCCCCAGATTTGATCTCCGAAGCCTCTTGGAGGAGCAAAATTCATCCGATCCGGTTGAAATTTGCAACGTGGTGTTAGAATGTGGTCTCTAACAAACACGCAAGAATTGGTCCATATCGGTCCACAATTATATATAGCCCCCCATATAAATCGATCCCCAGATTTGATCTCCGAAGCCTCTTGGAGGAGCAAAATTCATCCGATCCGGAATGTGTACTATGTGGTATATATTACAGTGTTAGGAAGTTTTAAGATACCTTGCCATCGGCAAGTGTTACCGCAACCCAAGCAATTCGATTGTGGATGACAGTCTTCAGTAGAAGTTTCTACGCAATCCATGGTGGAGGGTTCATAAGTTTCGGCCTGGCCGAACTTACGGCCGTATATACTTGTTTATATTCGATATTTGAGTTCTTCTTTCGAAGTTTGTATTTTCGGTAAGGTTCAATTTCTACATGACACTGAAACTAGTCGATATATCAAAATATTTGGCATGCTCGCCAAACAGGCAAAGATCGTGAAACCTAAAGATTATTCAGAGGTTCTTAATTCTCCAAGAAAACCTGGGTACATTGCCATGGACAAACCCTAATGTATAAACAAAATTGGTTAGTATACAATATAATATTTGCTAAGTCTATGGATTATATGCAATTTTATATTATAACCAAAGTTTAATCGAATCCCAAAATGATAACCATAACTTCGTAGGTTGAGGGTATAACGACAACTCAATTGAAAATAATTTTAATTCCACTGTATTTTAGTTTTTTTTCTTTTGAATTGTATGCAATACATAATTGTTGTTGGTGATGTCTTCGAATGTTTGTTAAATTACACCGATTCTATTCATTGATTTGTTTATAACAAAAATTGTGGTGGTCTTTAGTTTTAGGTTTTGTTTTTCGTGCTCTAATAGTTTTAAGACGTTTCCATTTTATGTATTTTTTCTGTTACTGTTTTTTTTCAAGTTTGATCTTTTTTTTTTTTTTTTGAAGCCAAACTAGGTGAAGAATCGGTGAAGCGTTTCTTTGAAACTAGTAGTATAATTAACCTAAAAAATCACCAATGCCATTTGTTCGTAACTGCTTAGGTTTTGTTTTTTTTCGCATTAATTTCTAGCGTATGATTGGAAATTGAAAATTAAATTTTATAAAGATTAGATAAAAACAAAATTAGAACTAAGAGGAAAATTTAGTCAGCCAATTGCAACATAAGTATAATCAACTTAAATCTAAATTTAAATTCAAATTAACTTCAACACTCAACGCAAAAATTACAAGAAATAGGATTAAAGAGATAAATAACAAATTTTGTTTGTAAACAAATTCATAAGTCAATTTCAAATACAATTTTAAATCTCAATAAATTTTGATAACTTTAGGTTAAGGATATATATATGTACACATATATCTATTAAATGTTATTGTTTTTTTATGTTCGTTAAATTATAATAATAATAGTAATATTTTCATGTTTTGTTGTTACTGTGGTTTGATTCGTTATGTTAGTTGCTTTTGTGGGAAAAATTCTTGAGTAAGGGACCAAGAAAAGGATTTGTTTCAATTTTTTTGTAATTAATATTGAAAGTAGTCTACTTTTAACTCAAACACAAAAAAACATAGTTGGAAAAGGTTTAGAAGTAAGGGGGGAAAATAGGTGGGTGTTTTTTGGAATATAGATTAGCCCTTTAAAGGGCTTTTAAATTAAACAAAAAAAAATGGTATTAACTTCTTAAGTACTGGTATTTGTTATTTCATTATGGTTCAACTAATTCTTCAACTATGTTTTCATAAGGTACGTATATGCAAAATCAAATGTATGAATTAAACTATGGTATCACATGTTCTTGGTATTTGTGGGTATTTGGTTATTTGTTTTGGCATATCTTAAAATATTTTAAAAGCCCACTAAAGTGAAGTGCTTTCTGTGGCAGGGTAGAAGGGTGAAATAGGGGACATTGTTGGGGGGGCAGGCAACATAGGCCATACACAGAGGGAATAGTAAACAAATATGTCTTACCTTATCGGCCACCGAAACATCAGTAGAACGTGGAGGATCTTCGTTGATTTGTGGTTCAGTGGGTGGTAAACGTTGTTCCTGAACACTGGCCAATCTGTAATAGGAAAATGGAAAGCAAATGTGATTACTTACAAAATATCATGGAGAAACCGTAGTGTAATGGTTAGCATGTCCGCATGGCACACAAAGGGTTCAAGCACACACAAAAAAAAAATTGGCGAAAATTTTTCCAATTAAAATTTTAATTGATTCAACAATCTTTTTTAATTGAAACAAAAAACAGTCACGAAATTAATAGTATCAATTAGTCTTTTAATTGGATCAATTAATTTTTTAATTGGCATTCAATTAATTTTTTAATTGATACTATAATTTCTGTGGTTGAAGACGTTTCTATTAAAAAATCAATTGGATCAATTAATTTCGTGAATTAGAATTTGTTTTTTGTGTGCAGTTTCGACCAAACACCAAATACTTTTTCAGGGCTGGAATATCCCCTCTTACTAATGCTGGTCAAATTTGTATGTGCTTACAAGCTTCTCTAAGTCGTTACAATGCAATGTGAAACATTTTTCGGACTCGGCTATAAAAAAGTGGCCCCTTGCTAAAAATAGAATCGGGCAGCTCTCATTGATAGGACGAAGCTCACCACTTGTGGTATCACAATGGACTAAATTGTCTAATGGTGACTTCGTTTGGGAAAAAAGTGTTGCATAGATCGCAAAGACCACACCATTTGCGTTTTAAAGCGAACAAAAATGTGCAACACTGATACAAAATCAAAAAAAAAAAGGTGTAACCACACCCTCAAAAAATCGCTTCTGTAACATATACCACAAACACATTTTGCTTCAAGCATATATATTTTCAGGATTGGTCCAAACAAAATATTGTTTGCATTGTTCAAACATATTGTTTCACCTTAGGCCATACACTGGTAGTAAAAAGTTTTAATGAAATTTTATTTGTGTGGATATATTTTTAAGGCGCCAATTGGTTACTTCCATTATTTTACTTGCAGCATACTCTCTAGGTCTCTCTTTCTAAACAGATTTATGGGATATTTCCAAATTAATATATGTTTGCATCTAAGTATATTATATTTACAAACATTTTATGTCCCAAACATAATATGTTCTAACATATTAACATATATGTCTCAAACATGTAATGTTAGTTTATGAACATTATATGCTTGCACTTAAAAATATTGTGTTAAAAAATTTGAGTTTCAAACATATAATTTTTACACCCAAACATATGAAAAACAGTCTTTTTCGTCCGTGCATCTGCACCGTAGGTTAGGTTAGGGAGCCACTGTGGTGCAATGGTTAGCATGCCCGCCTTGCATACACAAGGTCGGTTCGATTTCTGCTTCGACCGAACACCAAAAAGTTTTTCAGCGGTGGATTAATGCTGGTGACATTTCTGAGGGTTTCAAAGCTTCTCTAAGTGGTTTCACTGCAATGTGAAACACCGTTTGGATTCGGCTATAAAAAGGAGTAATAAGAGAGAAGTTCACCAATGTGGTATCACAATGGACTGAATAGTCTAAGTGAGCCTGATACTTCGGGCTGCCACCTAACCTAACCTAAGGTGTAAAATATGTAACACATTTCTTTTAAATCGAAACCACTATAAGTGAACCTGAAATAACGGGCTGCCACTATACCTAACCTAACGTACAAAATACTTTATTTTAGAAAAAACTAAATAAATTTTAAATATAAATAGTTAGTCGTCGCCGTACCATATACAAGGTGCCTATTATGTAATGTAACAAAGTTAACGGCAATGTATTTAATTTTTTTTTTATTTTATTGTTCATTGTATTGGCTACCTTTGCCACGAATTATTGCCTTTAAATGGCCGACGAAGCCATCACATACTGCTTGAAAGTGGCTCTGCGGTATGTTGGGCCATTCCCAATGAACCACCCAATTGAGATAATCGACACTTTGGTATTGTTTAGCACCAAACCTACTCTCCAAAACGCCCCAGGCGAAAAGGTTCAACGGATTGAGATCCGGAGATTTTGGTGGCCATTGTCTGATAGAAATGGAGAGAGGAACCTTTGTTGACGCTAGCTGATTGCTATGATCTGAGGCCAACATGTTTAGCTGCCCGAATATGATAAGGAATTTTCCTCGATAATATTCGGTATTTCGATCGAGTAATACGAGCGAGGACTGAACATTTAGGCGCCCCAAACTAGCTCACTTGAGTTATGATAGCCAATTGAAGGTGTAAATTTTCAGCCGACCTCTTTGGCATGTAATTCCGATAATTTTGGTTGTTCACAAACTGCTCAATTGGGAATTGCTTCCCATCGGTGAAAACCAACTATTTCCATTTTAATTTTTTTTGTGTATCGATGAGCTTTTGCACTTGTTGTACTTTCAACGACAAGATTCCAAGCCTATTTTGCAATATGTGATGAATCCGTTCTCTCGATATGTTCAGCTCACGAGCAAGTTTTCTACCACAACGGTGTGAATTTCGATTAAAATTCGCCTTTCACTTTTCGGGTAATTTCTGATGTTGTTACCGTTTTTGTCGTCCACTTGATACGAGAAATAATAGATTTATTCACATCTAAATGCTGAAGGGCTCCAACGATAGCCACGTGTGGTTTTCCAACCAAATATAAAGCAACCACATGCTTAAATTCTATCACGAATATCTTTATTACGGAATGCTATAGATCAAACTGCTTTTGCAAGCTTGTAAATAAAGGGTGGTTAAATTGTAAGGGCCGATGTTGAATGTGAACCACACCTAAACGCCAAGTTTTTTCTCCGAATTTTATTTGACATTTCTCTATTTCAGACTTACTCAATTTGAACCATGGAGAGATACGCAATCCAACAACGTGTTAAATGGTTCCAAGAAATGGCAACAGTGGATGATCAATTTTCGAAGAAAATCATCTTCACTGATGAGGCACATTTTCACCTCAGTGGATTCGTCAATAAACAGAATTGCCGCATTTGGGCGAATGAGAATTCAAGAGTGATTGTCGAAAAACCAACGTACCCACAAAGAGTGACTGTTTGGTGCGGTTTATGGGCTGGCGGCATCATCGGGCCGTAGTTTTTTCCAAAATGAGGCCGGTCAGGCAGTTACTGTGAATGGTGTTCGCTATCGTGAGATGATAACGAACTTTTTATAGCCCGAATTGGAAGATATGGATGTGGACGATATGTGGTTTCAGCAGGACGGTGCCACTTGCCACACAGCTAAAGAAACAATGGCTCTTTTGCGCAACAAATTCAATGGCCGTGTTATCTCACGTAATGGCGATGTCAATTGGCCGCCAAGATCATGTGATTTGACACCGTTGGACTTTTTTCTTTGGGGTTATTTGTACGTCGATAAGCCAGCAACAATTCAAGAGCTAAAGGATGAGATAATTCGGCACATTAACGGCATAGAACCTCCATTATGCCTCAGCGTCATCGAAAATTTGGACCATCGGATGATGGTGTGCCTACTAAAATGAACTATCATTAGAATAAATCTAGACTAATGAGAGCAACCTGAAATTGGTTACAAGACATATCATTCACCCTGCGTATGTGTTATATATACGGCCTTAATATTGATATTTAAGAAGAAGTAAGAGCAGAACTAGTCTTTTGTACTTTCCAATGACCAGGAAGTTTGTTTTACAGTAACCTTTGTTTCTCGTTGGGCGCCAGTTTATACATTAGTTCTTAGTGCTTTTCAATAACAATTTTAACAATAATCTGTTATAGATAAAGTGTTTGGTACACAAAAGAACCTGAATATATTTCAAATCGATTAACATTTGCTCGACCTAATAGAGGAATGAAACTCATAACTCCATGAGCTAACAAATTAGTATCAGAAAGACAATTCTACAAAGCATTCGTCTCGGGAATAACCTACATCTCATATACAACGCATATGTAATTATATGTTACAACGTTTTAAAAAGAGTTATTTAATCTTTTGCAATAAATTGTATATTCATAGTGTAATAATTTAATTAATTTTTTTTCCTATGTTTTAGTGCTAAGATTTAAGTCATTTGAAATTATTAAAAATCAAATATCGACCGGCACTGTAATTTTTAAGATTTATCTTGTTGTGCTTGGTTAACATATCATCCAACAAATCAAATCAAACTTTTGCCTTCCCGTTGGGTGCCAGTTTAGACATTTGATTTTATTGAATCTCTCTTAAAAATAATAATTATTAAGACGAAAAAATAAAGACAAATAGATAATTCTATTATCGTTATTAAAAAGCTTAAAGTCATTAATGCTATTTAATTGAATTTCCAACTTTAAGAATCTACCTTGTGAAGTTAACAAAATCCCAATATCATTGGTGGATACACCAATAACAAAATAAATATTTTTTGATAGCTTAAATGTATATGCAAAATCATAAATATTTAATCACAACGTCGTAGTTTAAAAAATAAAAACTTCATTTATTGGTAGCTCATTACTTTTTGCCTGTCTTGGGGCATCATTAATCATGGTTTGTATTAAATGTTCAATAAAGAAAAATGCTTATCAATTAAATTGGTATAGCCAATAATATATTTAATTTCTTAATCTGACAACTATGGAATTTTTATTTACGTCTCTATAATTACAACTTTGTTGTAGTTAAACTAAAGCATCATATTTCATTTCGTAGACAAAAAAAAACAAATGTACAAAAATATTCAATTAAGGTCATTAGTAAAATCTATCAGCAAAAGACATTCACGGGTGATTGAATTTTAATAAATGCGACCTTAAGAATTTAGACATGCCATAGTGGTGGTCTAGTTTTTTACGGTGGCCTGTGATAACTGAATTAAATTACAAATTGATGTTAAATATTTTTAAATGGTCATTTGGTAATGGTATAACTTTTTAATTTTATATGCAATATTCAAGACAAATGAGATTTAGATTGAAAAGAACAGATATATATTGATGTAGAAAAACTTCTTACCATTGTGCCACATTAGTGGAAAGGTTTATCTTTTTCCATGCTATAATACTATTGTTACCATAAATATTAAAATGTTGTGGCACGTCTTTGACCATCTCTCCCACTTTTTAAGTAATACCTTTATAGGACAATCCCTTTGCTTCAATAGTTTATGGAAAGCTTTAATTTCAAATCAATAATAGTCGTATTTTCACGAGAAGTATTAAAAACCTGGGAATTACATGTACTCTCCTAAAAGTATGCACATATTTTAATAGAATTTCTTAGTATATGCAAATTGGCAAATAACCGCTTCAGTCGAAGAACCACTTTGGATCATATAATTGATTGAAAACAGCGTTACCGTTGAGAACTTCTAGAAAGTGGCACTAAAAGTGTCACAAGCCATTAAAGGTGGCACACTCATTTAAAACCCGTGACGGACTTTTTCATAAAGAAAATCCAAATTTTAAAAGCAATTAAATCAGTGTTTATATGGCGTAGTGAAATAGATTTTATGTAGTCTAACATTAATTATATTTCCATTTAGCTGAAAATCTTTAAGTTTAATATTCACAAGATTAACTCTTACCTACTAGAGAAAATTGTTCATGCATACTTTTAGGCGGTACAATAACACTAATTTGCCACTGAAGTGGCTCAACGGTAACACTGGTTGAATGTGGTTGTTTAGTCAATCGAATCTTTCTGATGTAAAAGAAAAATGTTTCTGCTTGAGAAATTGTTCCCACTTTTGTGGCACCATAGGATGGGGGTATATTAACTTTGTCATTCCGTTTGTAACACATCGAAATATTGCTCTAAGACCCCATAAAGTATATATATTCTGGGTCGTGGTGAAATTCTTAGTCGATCTGAGCATGTCCGTCCGTCCGTCTGTTGATATCACGCTAACTTCCGAACGAAACAAGCTATCGACTTGATACTTGGCACAAGTAGTTGTTATTGATGTAGGTCGGTATTGAAAATGGGCCATATCGGCCCCCATATAAACCGATCCCCCGATTTGGCTTTGCCGAGGCTATAAGAGAAGCAAATTTCATCCGATCCGGCTGAAATTTGGTACATGGTGTTGGTATATGGTCTCTAACAACCGTGCAAAAATTGGTCCACATCGGTTCATAATTATATATAGCCCCCATATAAACCGATCCCCCGATTTGGCTTGCGGAGCCTCTAAGAGATGCAAATTTCATCCGATCCGGCTGAAATTTGGTAAATGGTGTTAGTATATGGTCTTTATCAACCATGCAAAAATTGGTCCACATCGGTCCATAATTATATATAGCACCCATATAAACCGATCCCCAGATTTGGCTTGCGAAGCCTCTAAGAGAAGAACATTTCAACCGATTCTGTTGAAACTTGGTACGTGATGTTAATACATGATATTTAACAACCATGCCAAAAGTGGTCCATATCAGTCCATAATTATATATAGCCCCCATATAAACCGATCCGTGCAAAAGTCCATATTGATTCGTAATTATTTGTAGACTTACCTATACATACTTTTTTTGTCTAATATATACCACGTATGGACTAACTAACAATTTAGAAAACGATTTTAAGAAGTTTTAAGATACCACAACCCAATTAATTCGATTGTGGATGACAGTCTTTCGTAGAAGTTTCTACGCAATCCATGGTGGAGGGTACATAAGATTCGGTCTGGCCGAACTTACGGCCGTATATACTTGTTTTTACTACGAAGGTCACTTTCTGTGATACTTTTTGGAAATACTCATCAAAAACTCTGCCTTGTATATTGTAGGTTAGGTTAGGGACCTCCTTTTTATAGTCGAGTCCAAATGGCGTTTCGCATTATGGTGAAATCGTTTGGAGAAACCTTGAAACTCCCTCTGAAAAACTTTTTAGTGTACGGTCCTATGGTTGGCAAGCCCGCCTTGCACCACGATGACAGAGCCGATTAAGAAACAAAAAATCGACTTTGCAGCTTTCCATTTGTTTGTTTCACTTTTGCGATTATTGAAAATTCGACTTTAGACATGGGGAATTTCGACTTTTATAAACACACATTTCCCTTTAAAATTGACCTTTCGATGTATTCGGTTAAATTAGCCGATTTGATCCTAATTTCAAAAATATCAAAAGTCGATTTTAAAGATTACAAAAATCGACCTAGTCGAATTTAACGAATACTCGTACTCGTACCCCCTAATACCGCTTAGAAAAGCTTTGAACCCAATAAAAATATTATCCAATTGAACCTGGATTATTTACGATTAATGACGTCACTCGGTACCGCATAGGGATCACTGTCCCACGGCTGCCCATAACTATAATTTTTTTGAACTATTTGATTTTCAACCTGTTGGCGGAAATAAATACACCCGATTTTTCATAGCTGCTATATACAATAAAATCTCTCAGAAGTGGTATACAATAAAATCTCTGGTATACAATAAAAACTCTCAGAAGTGGACCCCCACCGCCGACTAAATTTTTCCACATTTGTGAAGTGTCCACTGACCGAAGGATTTATTTTAATTTGATAATATGGCCATTGTCTCACTAAAGTTGTCCACTTTTGGAGATGTGAAGATGAAAAGTTTTATTGCATTGTAAATTTTTAAAGTCCCACTATCCTATAGACCTACCTTTTCAATGTCACCAGAGTACCCGTCAGCTTTTTGCATCTTCGCAATGCCGATTCCAGACGATCGGGTTCTTCTTTTAGGAACTTTTCTTCTCTAACAACTTTTTCCATTTCACTTGATAGAATACAACGCAGACCATTGGACAATGCAGGAAATTTCATTTTTAATTCGGCCACAGTTTTACTACAAAATAGAGAAAACAATTCATAAAATTAGCTAAAGTTCATAGAAGAAAAATTCAGACATATGTTAGTCTTACCTAGCTCTGCTCAAAACTAAAGCCATATCTTCAACAGCTGTCATATTAACTCTAGTTCTGCGATTAATCACCTCTCCCCTCAGACTTTCAACGGATGATTCTAAATCACTTAAATCCTTTTCCAAGCGTATCACTTCCTGTTTATACAATTCTTCTTCTCGGGAAATTCTTGTAGCATCCTGATCCTGGTGACCCCATATACTACCACTACTGGCCAAGAGAGTGGCTCTAATGCGCATAAATGTGCTCTTAATGTCTTCCCTCACAGCAACTGCCTGGGCCTGGGACAAACGGCGCAATGTCCTTACTTCAGTTCGTAAATCTTTGGCCTTTTTCTGTAGGCCACGCAAATGATTATAGACTTCGGGGGCCAAAGCAATATCAGCTCTATAATTATTATGGGCCGTTTGGGCTAATACCATAGGTTTGGGAGGTGGTGGCGGTTTAAGGCGATCACGTTCTATAAGCGGGTTGGAAAGAAAAACTCCATATTAATAATCTGTGTTAGTTGTAGAGTAAAGAGAACTACAGCAGGTGTAGAAAGGCTTGGTGATTTCGATATTAACCTTGGCTCTTACCTTGTGAGGAGGTTCTTGGCAAAGTGGAGGATTTAATGGCTGGTTTTGTGGGCTTGGTATCAACTTTTTTTGATAACGAAGATATTCGTTTTTTCGTTTCATAAAACAGATTTATTAATTATTAATTTTCTTTAATCCTTAACTAACTCTAAAACTATTTTTCTTACTAATTGAGCATGCATTAAACTACAGTTTATGTTCTAAGGGAATGTAAAGCTTGAATGTCTAGGAAATAGATTTTCTTAATTGCAAAAAATATTATATTTTCCAAATTGTTTGGATAATAGCATGAAATGAAAAAAATATCCTAAGGGAAAAATAATACTTTTGAGGAGCATGCAAATCTACGAATAGTATTGACTTGCGCTATTTTGGATATACTCGTATATATATAAAAGAAACAATAATTGGTCCGAATACTTATTAATAGGATTTGTTGAAAATCAAAAAGTGTCGGGCATAACATCAAATTTCAGGATCAGCTTAGACTTGTTCGAATTGGCTACCTTTGGCACGAATCATGCCCTTCAAACGTCCGACAAAGCTATCACATGGCGCACGATAGTAGCTCTAGGATATTTTGGAATATTCTAGGCGAAGCGTTGTTTTGAGATGATCGACACTTTGATCTTTCTTAGTGCTAACTTTACTCACCAAAATGCCCTAGGGGCGTAAGTCCAACGGACTGAAATCCAAAGATTTTGGTGGTCATTGTCTGGCAGAAATGGAGGCATGACCCTCCTTTTTAAGGCATTCTTGATCAGTGATGCCAGATGTAGGGGAAATTCCCTACAAGTACTTTTATTTAGGTTTGTAGGAACGTAAGGGCACAATGTAGGGACTTTTGCACTAAACACAATTTTTAATAATTTTTACATTTTTGTGGCTCTAGAGGAGGGAATTAGGAGCCGGCAAGGCTTGATCTTTAACAATGTGTGGTAACCACTGCTACCACTCGTGCCAAAAAAAATCTACCAAAATTTGAAGAAAATTTTACCAAAAATCTACCAAACAAACTATTATATAGAAAATTTTGTCGAAACTTTATTTCTATAGAAAATTTTGTCAACATTTTATTTTTATAGAAAATTTTGTCAAAATTTTATTTCTATAGAAAATTTTGCAAAAAAATTTCATTTCTATAGAATATTTTGCCAAAAATTTCATTTCTATAGAAATTTTTGTCAAAGTGTTATTTCTGTAAAAAATTTTCTCAAAATTTTATTTCTATAGAAAATTTTGTTAAAATTTTATTTTTATAGAAAATGTTGTTATAATTTTATTTTTATAGAAAATTTTGTCAAAATTTTATTTCTATAGAAAATTTTGTCAAAATTTTATTTCTATAGAAAATTTTGTCAAAATTTTATTTCTATAGAAAATTTTGTCAAAATTTATTTTCTATAGAAAAATTTGCCAAAAATTCCATTTCTATAGAAATTTTTGTCAAAGTGTTATTTCTGTAAAAAATTTGCTCAAAATTTTATTTCTATAGAAAATGTTGTTATAATTTTATTTCTATAGAAAATTTTTTCAAAATTTTATTTCTACAGAAAATTTTGTCAAAATTTTGTTTCTATAGAAAATTTTGTCAAAATTTTATTTCTATAGAAAATTTTGTCAAAATTTTATTTCTATAGAAAAATTTTATTTCTAAAGACAATTTTGTCAAAGTGTTATTTCTATAGAAAATTTTGTCAAAAATTTTATTTCTATAGAAAATTTTGTCAAAATTTTATTTCTACAGAAAATTTTGTCAAAATTTTATTTCTATAGAAAATTTGTCAAAATTTTATTTCTATAGAAATAAAATTTTGTCAAAATTTTATTTCTATAGAAAATGTTGTTAAAATTTTATTTTTACAGAAAATTTTGTCAAAATTTTATTTCTATAGAAAGTTTTGTCAAAATTTTATTTCTATAGAAAATTTTGTCAAAATTTTATTTCTACAGAAAATTTTGTCAAAATTTTATTTCTATAGAAAATTTTGTCAAAATTTTATTTCTATAGAAAATTTTGTCAAAATTTTATTTCTATAGAAAATTTTCTCAAAATTTTATTTCTATAGATAATTTTCTCAAAATTTTATTTCTATAAAAAATTTTCTCAAAATTTTAGTTCTATAGAAAATTTTTTTCTAAATTTTAGAAATAGAAAATTTTGTCAAAATTTTAGTTCTATAGAAAATTTTGTCAAAAATTTTATTTCTATAGAAAATTTTGTCAAAATTTTATTTCTACAGAAAATTTTGTCAAAATTTTATTTCTATAGAAAATTTTATCAAAATTTTATTTCTATAGAAATAAAATTTTCTCAAAATTTTATTTCTATAGAAAATTTTGTCAAAATTTTATTTCCACAGAAAATTTTGTCAAAATTGTATTTCTATAGAAAATTTTGTCAAAATTTTATTTCTATAGAAAATTTTGTCAAAATTTTATTTCTATAGAAAATTTTGTCAAAATTTTATTTATATAGAAAATTTTCTCAAAATTTCATTTCTATAGATAATTTTCTCAAAATTTTATTTCTATAAAAAATTTTCTCAAAATTTTATTTCTATAGAAAATTTTTTCTAAATTTTAGAAATAGAAAATTTTGTCACAATTTTATTTCTATAGAAAATTTTGTAAACATTTTATTTCTATAGGAAATTTTTTCAAAATTTTATTTCTATAGAAAATTTTGTTAAAATTTTATTTCTATAGAATAATTTGCCAAAAATTTCATTTCTATAGAAATTTTTGTCAAAGTGTTATTTCTGTAAAAAATTTTCTCAAAATTTTATTTCTATAGAAAATTTTCTCAAAATTTTATTTCTATAGAAAATTTTGTTAAAATTTTATTTCTATAGAAAATTTTGTTAAAATTTTATTTCTATAGAAAAATTTGCCAAAAATTTGATTTCAATCGAAATTTTTGTCAAAGTGTTATTTCTGTAAAAAATTTTCTCAAAATTTTATTTCTATAGAAAATTTTCTCAAAATTTTATTTCTATAGAAAATTTTTTCAAAATTTTATTTCTATAAAAAATTTTGTCAAAATTTTATTTCTATAGAAAATTTTCTCAAAATTTTATTTCTATAGAAAATTTTTTCTAAATTTTAGAAATAGAAAATTTTGTCAAAATTTTAATTCCATAGAAAATTTTGTCAACATTTTATTTCTATAGAAAATATTGTAAACATTTTATTTCTATAGGAAATTTTGTCAAAATTTTATTTCTGTAGAAAATTTTGTCAAAATTTTATTTCTATAGAATAATTTGCCAAAAATTTCATTTCTATAGAAATTTTTGTCAAAGTGTTATTTCTGTAAAAAATTTTCTCAAAATTTTATTTCTATAGAAAATTTTTTCAAAATTTTATTTCTATAGAAAATTTTGTTAAAATTTTATTTCTATAGAAAAATTTGCCAAAAATTTGATTTCTATCGACATTTTTGTCAAAGTGTTATTTCTGTAAAAAATTTTCTCAAAATTTTATTTCTATAGAAAATTTTCTCAAAATTTTATAGAAAAAAAAATTTTATAGAAAATTTTGTCAAAATTTTATTTCTGTAGACAATTTTGTCAAAATTTTATTTCTATAGAAAATTTTATCAAAACTTTATTTCTATAGATAATTTTGTCAAAATTTTATTTCTATAGAAAATTTTGTCAAAATGTTATTTCTATAAAAAAATTCTCAAAATTTTATTTCTATAGAAAATTTTCTCAAAATTTTAGAAATAGAAAATTTTGTCAAAATTTTGTTTCTATAGAAAATTTTGTGCAAAACCGTGGTGGCAACCGTGGTGGTAATACAAATTTAGTTTTACCTAATATACATGGCATTTTCATAGGTTACAAGCTAATAGAAGAAAGAACCATTTTTGTTTTGTAAATTTTGTTACAATTTAACGAAAGATATTGTACGAGAAATTGTAGGGAAAATTTTTTGGGAATGTAAGGAACTTTTTTTTTGTCCTTTTAGGGTAAACCGAAAATTTTGACTGGAAACACTGTTCTTGATTGACACGTGCTGAGTGTAGTAATTAATATACCTGATAGTTCCATATTTTTCTTCTTTTTTTATTTTACAAAAAAAAAAAAACAAACTCTGGTATATCCAATAATAGCGCAAACCCTTTCATACTATTGTTATTTATATATTTTTTCTAAATATATTTTATAAGCTATATATATCTACAGAGCAGTATCACAAATTACCAGCATGTTGAGGACTGTGTGATTTTGGTATACCCTGTATGTCATCACTAAACGAAACGCTTTTCTCAAATGACACTGATTTTCCTAGAAAATGTTTTAAATTTTCAAATTAATTAATGTTAACACGAAATTCATTTAATTCAATTTTATCGTATTTTTTTTCGTTCTCTGTGTAGGTATTTATTTGTTTTCTCTTCATACCAAAAAGGGGGAATACTTACCACAGGCATTTCTACCCAATTTGGGAGCCTTTTCTCGAACATATTGATCATCTCCGGAACCGTTAACTAAAAAATGTGAAATTTGAAGCATTTTGTGGGGTAGTGGTTAAATGGTGAACAAACAAATTATTGGGGTGAGTGATATTTTTAATTAAAATGCCAATAGATGAGGGTGTGGGTGTATTTACCAGAGACATAGATAATGGGAGGTGGATTTGGATATGATATATCCAAAAAATCCTTTTGACGAAAATGATACACAATAAATCGATAGTAATTTATAAACATTTAAAAAAATTGTAGAATTTAATGAAGAATTTCTTTTAATTATTATTTCAAACTGATTTCAAATTAATGCTATGAATCCATATTTGTATGAATAATTTCTTAAGTACCATTTTCTCCCCAAAGGAAAAGTCTCTCTACATCCCTGATATATATGGTGTATGAAGCATGTGAACCTATTTTGTTTCTGTGTAATTGAATTAAAGCAAAACAAAACCAAAAAGTGATTTTAAAGGTGAAATTTCCCAACACCTATGTCTATGACCATTACTATAATAACAGTGTAAAATGAAATGAAATTATATGTAATTGCACTTGATGTTCGCATGGCGGGCTTTGTAAATAAACATGTTGGCAAAATGTTTAAAAGCAAAAAACAAAAAAAAAAAAAATGACGCCAGCGTTTAAAACGACAATCAACTACAACAAAAAGCAAAAAAAAACTTGGCATAATTTGTGATATGGTATTTGTTGGATGAATGGTGCTAACAATGGAGCTGCTTCTCTTCATTACACCCCATTATCAGCAGGGCGCAATATAAATGGGCTTTGACTGTAACATACCATGACATTGTGTGGGTACTACCAAATAGTTGGGATCCAATGTTGGCACTGGTATGGGAGCTATCTGTGGATTTTGATTTACCAAAGCTTTTTGCACTAACCCAGTCAAATTTGCCAGTTGTCGTTCCATGTGCTCAACACGAAAGCGATGAAGATCTTCCGGTCTGAAAGAAAAAGTTTGCAAAAATCAAAAACATATCAAAATTTGAGCTATAATTAGATTTTCTTTAACGAGAAGTTTTTATAAATCACAGAAGCACTGAGAAAAAAACTGACAAACATGTTCAAGGCAATAACAAGAACAAGTTTCGCCTTCTATATTCTACCAATTTCCCAATAAGCACAAGTATTGGAGAAATGTCTATAATCAACACGCTTTCAAATGTTTTTCCAAAGTATTAAATTAGAATTCAAATTGAGCAATTGTTTAAAAAATTGCGTTCTCAGCAAAAACCGTAAATTGCTCTCAACTGCGAAATTTAATACTGCGGTAACTACTTCTCAATTGATTAGCAACAACTTCTCAATTTAAAATTAATTTCTGCTTGAAAAAGCATCGTAAGATTGACGAAAGTAGCAATTTCATAAATATAACGATTTTTTTTCGATATTGTATTGAATTTCATACTTAATAACCAAACACTATAAATGAGCATTTCCATTGCTTTAAGTTAAAATTTCGTAATTTAATTAAAAATATTGCCTTGACCCAATTTTAATAAAATTAACTTTATGTGTATATTTCAGATTTATTAGAGATTGTTTTTTAAGGCCTGTTGAATTTATGTTCACCACCAAGTCGATGTGGTGTTGCAAGTGAAAAATGTGCATCTTTGTATTTATTGGACATTTTGTCTGGAATTAATCTAAAACTGGACCGACGTATATGAAATATCCCTATTTGAAGACATTTTGTGTATATCGGTCTAAACATTCATATGGGAGCGATATTTATAAAGTATTCGACTTTAGGCAAATTCTTTGAGAAATTTCAAACAAATCGGATTGAAATTTTATTCAGTGTGGTTATAGAAGCTATAAATAAGAAAACAAGTATATACGGCCGTAAGTTCGGCCAGGCCGAATCTTATGTACCCTCCACCATGGATTGCGTAGAAACTTCTACGAAAGAGTGTCATCCACAATCGAATTAATTGGGTTGTGGTATCTTAAAACTTCTTAACAACGTTTTCTAAATTGTGAGTGAGTCCATACGTGGTATATATTAGACAAAAAGGTTATGTATAGGTAAGTCTACAAATAATTACGAATCGACATGGAAATTTAAATATGAACTTGATATGGACCAATTTTGTGTGATTGGGGATCGATTTATCTGAGGGCTATATATAACTATAGACCGATATGGACCTAGTTAGGCATGGTTTTTAACGGCCATATACTAGGTTAGGTTAGGTTATGTGGCAGCCCGATGTATCAGGCTCACTTAGACTATTCAGTCCATTGTGATACCACATTGGTGAACTTCTCTCTTATCACTGAGTGCTGCCCGATTCCATGTTAAGCTTAATGACAAGGGACCTCCTTTTTATAGCCGAGTCCGAACGGCGTTCCACATTCCAGTGAAACCACTTAGAGAAGCTTTGAAACCCTCAGAAATGTCACCAGCATTACTGAGGTGGGATAATCCACCGCTGAAAAACTTTTTGGTGTTCGGTCGTAGCAGGAATCGAACCCACGACCTTGTGTATGCAAGGCGGGCATGCTAACCATTGCACCACGGTGGGTCCCATATACTAGCACAATGTACCAAATTTCAACTGGGATGAAATTTGCTCCTCCAAGAGGCTCCAAAACCAAATCTCGGGATCGGTTTATATGGGGGCTATATATGATTATGGACTGATATGGACCACTTTTGGCATGGTTGTTAAATATACTAAATACTAAATTCGGGTACCAAATTTCAAACGAATCGGATAAATTTTGCTCTTCCAAGGGGCTCCGGAGGTCAAATCTGTGGATCGGTTTATATGGGGGCTATATATAATTATGGACCGATTTCGACCAATTTTTGCATGGGTGTGTGAGGCCATATATTAACACCACATACCAAATTGCAATCGAATCGGTTGAATTTTGCTCTTCCACGAGGCTCCAGAGGTCAAATATAGTGTTCGGTTTATATGGGGGCTATATATAATTATGGACCGATGTGGATCAATTTTTGCATAGTTGTTAGAGACCGTATACCAACACCATGTACCAAATTTCAGCCGGATCGGATGAAAATTGTTTCTCTTAGAGGCTCTGCAAGCCAAATCGGGGGATCAGTTTATATGGGGGCTGTATATAATTATGGACCGATGTGAACCAATTTTTGCATGGTTGTTAGAGACCATATACTAACACCATGTACCAAATTTCAGCCGGATCGGATGAAATTTGCTTCTCTTAGAGGCCTCGCCAAATTGGGGGTCCGTTTATATGGGGGCTATACGTAAAAGTGGACCGATATGGCCCATTTGCAATACCATCCGACCTACATCAATAACAACTACTTGTGCCAAGTTTCAAGTCGATAGCTTTTTTCGTTCGGAAGCTAGCGTGATTTCAACAGACGGACGGACGGACGGACATGCTCAGATCGACTCAGAATTTCACCACGACCCAGAATATATATACTTTATGGGGTCTTAGAGCAATATTTCGATGTGTTACAAACGGAATGACAAAGTTAATATACCCCCCCATCCTATGGTGGAGGGTATAAAAAAAGGCGCCCTGGTGTGATATGGAAATAATATTTTAAGGGAGCCTTTTGATTATCAACTAGTTGAGCTTGACCTTAGTTTGAAATCAAACACCATCTTCTTATAGTCGAATTAAAAGGGAGTATTACGCTTTCCCCGCTTTCAATGGAGTAAGTTTTGAGGAAAGCAAAGGTAACCTAACCAATTTAGTGTGGTCTATCACGGGCCACTGGTATCACAGTTGTTCCAATTTAGTGTCATATTGGCCACTTTTTTAAGCGTTTGTGAATCTTATTTATTATGCCACTAAATGCCATACTTTGTATATTTTTCTGGCATTTTGTTATAAATTCATTTCTTAGTGTGATAGATAGATTCGTAAATTTTGACCCGAATCCGTTTGAAATTATGGATGTGATTATTATTTGGCCGGCTTGCCACTCATTCTCAAACAATAGTGTCATCAATGGGGCAATTGTGACGTCTGAAAGTATGCAAAGAAATTTTTTCTGTAGTAGATAAAGCAAGTTTTGCACTTTAGTGGCCAATTTGCCACTTTTTAAGCATTGACATGTTTGTGCATCTGAATGCTATAGTTTTTACATTTTTGTGCCACTATTTCCTTAATTCCTTTTTTAGTGTAATAGTTTTTTGTTTGATCCAGCATCTCTTTGTGGATGTGATCGAGGCCTTAACAAAAACTCGAATGCAACCGATACCATTATTTTGAACCCTTTCCACTTCTTCTCAAAGATAAGGGTGGCTCCTGAAAGTATGCAAATAAAGCAGGTTCTCAGCAGAGATGGTCTGTGACAAACATTTTTAGGTTTGCGTCTGTCGCAAAGTTGTGAACGTCGTAAACGTAACATACGCTTCGTAAATGTAGAAAAAGTAACAAACGTCGCAAACTCAAAATACTTCAGTCGCGACAGCTGGGAAAACGAATTCGATGATATCAAATATGATGATATGTTCGAAGAAGTTTCAATTCTCAGGAATGTTCATAAAGTTATTAACGTATTAAAATAAAAAGTAGACTGGAGAAGCCAAAATTACCATGGCCTACTTTATGGTGTGGTAAACGTGACGATCTGTATACCTTTCACACATTTCTATGGAAACTGACATCGAAGAAAAACCTTTACTTAAGTCTTGTATAAGTGAACTGATGTGTAGAGAGAATTTTAAAAATAGAAAAATTGGCTCTACAATAGGTTTATGACTTTTGCGACATACGTATTATACCGTCGTAAATGTATGTCACAAAGTCACAGTTTGGCCAATCCTGGTTTTCAGTTGAACTGTTGGATAGATTGATTTTTGATGAAATGGAGATAGAATGAGTGTTGGGTTTATTTAGAGCTAACTTGCATAAAACGAAACCGCATAATTTCATATAGGAAACTTCCGAGTTCATTTAAATAGTATTTTTATTTTGTTTTTGTTTTTGTTTTTATATATAAAAAGTATTATTTTAAAGTTATTGTGCCACCATTTTTATGCAAGTGACACTTTTTGTGCCACTTTCTAAAATTACTCAACAGTTACATAGTGTAGCACTCGTGCACAACTTTACCACCTTGGTGCTGATTAGCATAGCCGCCTTGCATATAAAGAGGAATGGATTCAATCCCAATTTCGGCCGAACACCAAAAAGTTTTTCAGCGGTGATTTATCCCCTCACAGTACTGATCATGACATTTCTGAGTGTATCAAAGCTCTAAAGCGATTTCTCCGAAATGTGAAACGCCGTTCAGACTCGGCTATAAGAAGCAGACCCCTTGTCCGTGAGCTTAACACAGAATCGGGAAGCACTTGTAGCATCATAATGGACTGAATAGTCTAAGTGAGCCTAAAATATCGGGCTGCTATTATACCTAGACTAACCTAAACTAGGTGTGCTTGGTTTCATAGCCAATTACAATTTCTTCCAAGTGTATTATTAAAACACATTTTCTTTAATGAGTCTCCTCAGTTATGCTCTGATTCAATATTTGATTATAATTTTCTACAATCTTACAATGTTGCTATCTACGGTCTTGAATTTGTTGGTGGGATAAATGAAAAAGATTTTTCGTTTTGTTACAGTTGTCAATTCAACTTGAGAGTGAAAACAACAATTTGGAAAACTCTTGGCTAAGTGAAGATGAATTCTTGTAGTGGTAAGCTAGTTAGAAAAAATGAATAGTAAATTTAATAAATTAAATTAATTTCGATTATGGTCTTAATCACGTATTAATTTTATAGTCTACGACTCTTCCTTGTTTGGTAATTGCTTGGAGGATTTAACCATTACAGAATTATTAGTTCTGCAACGTTCTTTACAAAAAGTTTCACTATTAAGAGAACCAATTGAGAATCACTCATTGTCACAAGAAGCTCCAGAATGTATTGATTTGGATGAAGGTAAATGCCAAAAACCCTCATCATTGGCATTGGTAGCAGAAGGAAGGTTTGTATCTGGAGCCCAATGGTATCAGAGGGGGCAAAAGCCATTTGTAACCCTTTAAGTTTAGGGGTCATAGACTCAAGAACTAATTTACACTAATGAGGCAAACTTTTCACTGAATAATTAATTTAATCTCCCGATAAAAATCATCACCATCGTTTTTGGGAATCTCCATACTTCTAATATCGCAAGCTATCAAAGACTTGTATCTGGCTATCACTGTAACCTTTTGTGTATTTTCAGGGGATATGCTTCTTCCCATCCTGATCCTTGGCAATTGGAGGAAAAACCTTCAAAATTGCAAACACTTTTTCAAATAAGTGTAACCGCCTTGTCTTTTCTTTCATTCGGAGGATATTTACTATGTCTCATAGTACATTCGATTAAAAGTAAAGGTAGGTCACTACGGCAACATTTTCGAAAATGCAAAAAACAATTTTTTCTTTCCATTCTAACAGGCACCACATATTTTACACCAATGGCAACAACTATGGCTCCAGCAAATACTTTCAAACGCATAAAAGTCTATCGAAGAAGTCGCCGTTCATCGGTTCCACCTTTTGCAGTTTCACGGAATTACACCTACGGCACAGGACAATCTGTGAATCCCTATCAATATTATTATAAAGAAAATAATTAAATATTTGATTGAATTAAATTGAGAGAGTAATGAGTATTGAAAGTTTTTAAGTGAACATGTTCCCCGTCCAAAAATAATATTTTTATTTTGAAACATATTTGTGGTGATCATATTCCTTCTCTGCGTTTATGTAAGGATTTTTTTAAATAAAGATAATTAAAGGAATTAACCCAACTTTAAATCAAGGTGTTATTTACACAAAATTTCCATTTTCTTTTTTTAACTTTTAAGGTATTTAAATTATTTCAAGGGAACTTTGTAGAAGAATGAACTACCTCGCACGAAAATTGAACTAAATTTTACTCCACATTATGAGATTTCCACAAAGTGTTGTTAAAGTCAGAAATATTTAATGCTGTAATTTAAAACTGTAGTTCAAAATCATGACCATTTTAACCATGCAGTAGTTAATTTTTACTATTTTTGGGAATCGTAAATTGGGAAATTTTTGAGACATACTTAAAAAAAGTACAATTTCATCAAGTTGTAAAAAATTACAAAAAAAAAAACAAGTATATATGGCCGTAAGTTCGGCCAGGCCGAAGCTTATGTACCCTCCACCATGGATTGCGTAGAAATTTCTACTGAAGACTGTCATCCACAATCGAATTACTTGGGTTGCGGTAACACTTGCCGATGGCAAGGTATCTTAAAACTTCCTAACACTGCCTTCTAAATTGTATGTAAGTCCATACATGGTATATATTAAATCAAAAAAGATCGATTAAATACGTATATAATTCAGTTTGACAAAATTTTCTATAGAAATAAAATTTTGACAAAATTTTCTATAGTAATAAAATTTTGACAAAATTTTCTATAGGAATAAAATTTTGACAAAATTTTCTATAGAAATAAAATTTTGACAAAATTTTCTATAGAAATAAAATTTTGACAAAATTTTCTATATAAATAAAATTTTGATAAAATTTTCTATAGAAATAAAATTTTAACAAAATTTTCTATAGACATAAAATTTTCAATAGAAATAAAATTTTGACAAAATTTTCTATAGAAATAAAATTTTGACAAAATTTTCTATAGAAATAAAATTTTGACAAAATTTTCTATAGAAATAAAATTTTGACAAAATTTTCTATAGAAATAAAATTTTGGTAGATTATTTTTGGCTCGAGTGGCAACCATGATTATGAACCGATATGGACAAATTTTTCTCCAATCGGCTATATATAACTATAGACCGATATGGACCAATTTTGGTATGGTTGTTAGCGGCCATGTACTAACACCACGTTCCAAATTTGAACCGGATCAGATGAATTTTGCTCCTCCTAGAGGCTCCGGAGGTCAAATCTGGGGATCGGTTTATATGGGGGTCTATATATAATTATGAACCGATGTGGACCAATTTTTTCATGGTTGTTAGAGACTATATACTACCACGATGTACCAAATTTCAGCAAGATCGGATGAAATTTGCTTCTCTTTGAGGCTCCGCAAGCCAAATCTGGGGATCGGTTTATATGGGGGCTATATATAATTATGGACCGATATGGACCAATTTCTGCATGGTTGTTAGAGACCATATACTAACACCATGTACCAAATTTCAACCGGTTCGGATGAATTTTGCTCCTCTAAGAGGCTCCGGAGTTCAAATCTGGGGATCGGTTTATATGGGGGCTATTTATAATTATGGACCGATATGGACCAATTTTTGCATGGTTGTTAGAGACCACATACTAACACCACGTACCAAATTTCAACCGGTTCGGATGAATTTTGCTCCTCTAAGAGGCTCCGGAGTTCAAATCTGGGGATCAGTTTATATGGGGGCTATATATAATTATGGACTGATATGGACCAATTTTTGCATGGTTGTTAGAGACCATATACCAACACCGTGTGCCAAATTTAAGCCGGATCGGATGAATTTTGCTCCTGTAAGAGGCTCCGGAGTTCAAATCTGGGGATCAGTTTATATGGGGGCTATATATAATTATGGACCGATATGGACCAATTTTTGCATGGTTGTTAGAGACCATATACCAACACCATGTGCCAAATTTTAGCCAGATCGGATGAAATATGCTTCTCTTTGAGGCTCCCCAAGCCAAATCGGGGGATCGGTTTATATAGGGGCTATATATAATTATGGACCGATGTGGACCAATTTTTGCATGGGTGCTAGAAACCATATACCAACACCATGTACCAAATTTTACCCAGATCGGATGAAATATGCTTCTCTTATAGGCTCTGCAAGCCAAATTTGGGGGTCCGTTTATATGGGGGCTATACGTAAAAGTGGACCGATATGGCCCATTTGCAATACCATCCGACCTACATCAATAACAACTACTTGTGCCAAGTTTCAAGTCGATAGCCAAGTTTCAAGTCGGACGGACGGACGGACATGCTCAGATAGACTCAGAATTTCACAACGACCCAGAATATATATACTTTATGGGGTCTTAGAGCAATATTTCGATGTGTTACAAAGGGAATGACAAAGTTAATATACCCCCCATCCTATGGTGGAGGGTATAAAAAAAACAAAAAATAAAATTTAACTACTAAATAAAACGTTTCCAATAAAAATAAGTTAAATTTAGCGTTAGTTTAACTACGGATTTTTTTCTGTGTATATTCTAAGCTTCACGCAAACAATAGAGAAATGTGTTGGACTAAAAATCAATTAAAAGAAAGTACACCAAAAAAATTTAACTATGGTATGGCAATAATGAACTATTTCATGCGAAAATTGAACTTAATTGTATACCAAATTTTGAGAATCATTAAATTGACGAAAATTTTGTGGCATTTTTGGATTTTTAACTTCCATTTGCGAAATGCATCTTTCTCGAAAAGCACGAATGAACTAATAATAAAGAAAAAATCTTGGCGCCAGATCATTCCCATTTTAACCATGGTGTAGTTCATTTTTACTATTTTTGAGAAAACTTCTTCTGCTTTAGTTAGCATTGAACTTATTTGTATGTCATTGAAATTTTACTGGCATTTATTTTATAAAATTTTTGAGACATACTTGGAATAAAGTGAAATTCATTGGGCTGGGGAAAATTTCTTACTAAATTTTAAAAATAAATTAATGCCCATGTTCCCAAATCCAAATGAATGGTAATCAATTCCACGATTTTCGTGTCCTACAATCCACTTTCACCGGAATTTTTGGTGAAATCAATTCACTTGCAAAAGTCTTGGTGAAAGTTGAATTATGTCCAAGATGGGTGTATTTCTGGTTAAAAAAAGTACTCGCGTAAAAAATTTGAAATGTTTTATATTTAATACATGAGTTTTATTAAAACTGCGTCATTTTTAATTAAAAAAAAAATAAATTGTAATAAGTCTATTGATTCCACTTATTTTGATTTTTGGGTGATTTGTTCAACCCAGCTGGTTACAGAAAAGTTAAAAAAAGAACGTGGAATTAAGAACACCAAATTTTTACGTTCGTGGATTTGAAGTGAATAGTGGAAGTGGAATTGAAGTGGATATCCGAACATAGGTGTAAAACAAGATAAATGTTTAGCAATAAATATAAGTATATTTTAGCTTCAGTTTTACAACTGACTTTTTTTCTGTCTAATTGGAGTTATCTTCTATATACTCACCTTGTGGGATCATACATCTGATTATTTCTTGGCATACGACCAGGACCTATTTTCATTCCATATAGGGCATATTGATCTTCAGTCATAGTAACTTCCCTAAAAACAACAGAATTAAAGCACATTTAAATATAATTTTAAATATATACAGAATCTTTGGTTAATAACTAACGTTTGTTCCTCATCTATGATGGGAGCTATCACGGGTCCCCTAGTACCATATTGATAATACGAAGGTTCTTCATAATTGCCACGAGTCGAACGTTCAGGTGAACTGGTATAACCATCTGAAATATATTTGAGATCATATTAAAAAAAATGTGTGAAAACAAACCCAAGGGATTCTAAAATCTAAAGATAAATGCATAACTTAAATGGCATAAAAAATATTTATTTAATATATACCATGAAATTTTGATGGAATTAAATTCAATGAAAATGAAAATCTACTTTCTATTAACAAAACTCAAATTTAAACTCAATACATTAACTACTGGAACCAATTTGAATTGATTATTGGCAAAAGAAAATTTCTCTAAAAGTTAGTAATATTTATTAAATTCCTGTTTTTTTTTTCATATGACAAGTACCTGGTATACTGTACAACTGATCCGGGGGATAAGGAAACAAGGGTTCCATGCTACCCCTGGAGTTGGGCGTTCTTAAAGGTTTCAATGGCGTTCCTAGTCAATCAATCAATCAATCACGCATCATACATAGTAATGGTAGTAGTTATACTTATTGTTATATAATATTTAATACTTAAAAAAATGTTAATCACACACAAAATTTATACAAAACCAAAAAAATCCAATAAAACCTAAATGCAGTTAAGGTTTACCGAAAGAAAAGAATCCAAACTGAAATAAACATGAAACATTGAGAACTCAAAACTCTTGAAACAAAACATGCATAAGAATGCTAAAGAGGGGGGATTATAAATTACAAGGGCATAGGAAGGAACAACTGAATCTTGTAAGAAACTATAACCATAAATAAGTTTCCATCAATAAATGAAAAAAACCCAAAAAATTAGGAATATTTACCCATGGCCACTTTGTTGCGATCTGTATACATTCCACGAGGCAATGTCTGTGAGGCGCCAACATAATAAGGAGCCTGTTTTCCAATCTGTAAAAAAAAGAAACCCAAAAATAAAAAATTACCAGATATGTTGTAATATCTATGAAAATAAGCAACTCTCATCATAGCCAGGATGATGATGATCATCATCATCATCGTGTAATCATCCACATAATCTTCATCAATATTGTATAATACCAGCAGACATTACATTTCATTGGCATTTGACCAAGTTTTCCTAGTCTTGTGTGTGTGACTATAGCCTGTCATGGTTAGTTTATATGCTCAAATCGTAGCCATTAAAAACCATATAATTTCACTTTTTTATTAAGTGTTTATGACCATTTTACAGGGTAATTGACCACAATAAACATTCATATGAACAAAGAAACAAACAAAACAAAATTTTCTGTCCTCTGAGTTCCCTTGATGAAAGTCTTGGCCTTTTGTTGATATCTTATGTTCCACCATAATGCAGGGTGTCAAGTTCTTGGCCATGGTCGAATTGTGTAACTGTATACTGGTTGTTATTTATTATAAACTAACGATTGTTAACTATTTATGGTTAAAACAACCATATTATATTGAAGTAACAACGAAGTACTATTAAAGAAGTTAGGCAAAAGCGACATAATGAGGAGCTAATTGGAAAAACTAAATCTAGATGTAAGTAAATATAGAAATAGTCTCTTTTAGTTAATAATATTACCTCACAACAAAAAAAAAGTAATTTTGCGTATACTCAGGTCGAAAGAAAATAGATTTGGAAATTAATATAAATTAATGAGAAAATTTTATATTTGGAAAAGCAGTAAAAAGTATTTGGGATACATAGAAGATAAATTGTAAATTGTAGTTAGCTAAGACAAAAACCAAATAGATTTAATAGCGCACCCAATGGGTTAAATGAGTTTTGCTTAGAACACCAAACACGGTCTATATTTCGTTTTTAAAAGAAATATTACACCCTCACAAAAAATCGCTTCTGTAACATATACTCCCAAACATATTTTGCTTCAAGCATATACATTTTTAGGTATTGCCCAAACATTTATATGTTTGATCTCTTCCCATATATAATATGTTTGAAAGCATATTGGTCTAAACAATATATGTTTGGGTAGTCTAAGTTCCAAACATTTTGTATTTTTGCATCCAAATTCAATAATGTTGTCTTCCAAAAAACAATATGTTATTATGTGAACATATAATATGTTTGGAAGCATTTTGCACCCAAAAATATTATATGCTCAAAAAAAATTCTCCCAAACAATACTGTGCTCAAAATTTTATTTATTTATTTATATATTTACACTCATAATGAATTATGAAAATAAACAGGTAATATAGGTGCTAACAACATAGGTTTTCGACCTGAATGCTCAAAATTTTGTTTCTGCCTAATTGTATATTCCCCCACATCTTTCTCACTTCCACGAGATTTTTTAGTTCTTAGCACCTTTTTCTGTAATACAAACATTGTAGAAGAAATTATTAAATTTTATGATTTTTTTATTTTAATTTTACCTTTTGCCGGACGGGGATTCGAACAGCGGACCACACAGTTTGTAAGGATCAAAGAAGTAGCTGATCAATTGCCCAAGGAAAAATAAAATTTTAATTTTGTAATAACAAGCAACAACCACCAACTTAATTCAATATCGCTCCCTGTTAAATAGCGCTCCAAGCTACTAAACACATATATGTTTATAGGCTATTTCTAAATTAATATATGTTTGCATCCAAGCATATTATATTTGCAAACATTTTATGGCTCAAACATAATATGTTCTAACATATTAACATATATGTCCCAAACATGTTATGCTAGTTTATGAACATTATATGCTTGCACTCAAAAATATTGTGTTTACAAATTTGTGTTCCAAACATATAATGTTTATAGCCAAACATATGAAAAACAGTCTTTTTCATCCGTGTACCTACTATGGAATCCTGCCCAGCATAATTTTGGTATCAGCGGGTCATTTGTACAATCAATCTTTCTTCTTAACTAAAACACAATATTCTGAATTGGTATTGCATATAAGCGACCCAAAACCACTGAAGAGATATCCTTTCTTATTTAGGAATGTTAATTATTTTCGGCAATTTATTGGTATTCCAAAGAGTCTACACCAAAAATTTTGTATATTGCAAAATTATTTAATTTAAACATTGATTTGTGTATTTCTATTAAACTAAAGTCAATATATCTTTAAAAAATCTAAAACTCTCTAATATACTCATTATTACTAAAATATTGATTAAAATTCTATGAGCTGCTTAAAACAGTCTTAAGTGGAATTTTTAAAACGTAGGACAAGTGGTAAGCCCTCTCCCATCCATATAACGAAAAGTTAATCAACCCAATTATACCGCATATGCCCCATATAACACGTTGGCTGATAAGTCCCTGGTCTAACAAAGAAAAACACATTTTTTTGTAAAAATTCGTTTTTATTATTCAACATAGTTCCCTTCAAGAGCGATACAACGATTATAACGACCTTCTAATTTTTTGATACCATTTTGGTAGTACTCCTTCGGTTTTGTCTCAAAATAGGCCTCAGTTTCGGCGATCACCTCTTCATTGCAGCCAAATTTTTCCCAAAATTTTTGAGGTCAGAGAACAAGAAAAAGTCGCTGGGGCCAGATCTGGAGAATACGGTGGGTGGGGAAGCAATTCGATGCCCAATTCATGAATTTTTGCCATCATTCTCAATGACTTGTGGAACGGTGCGTTGTCTTGGTGGAACAACACTTTTTCTTCTTCATATGGGGCCGTTGTGCCGCGATTTCGACCTTCAAACGCTCCAATAACGCCATATAATAGTCACTGTTGATGGTTTTTCCCTTCTCAAGATAATCGATAAAAATTATTCCATGCGCATCCCAAAAAACAGAGGCCATTACTTTGCCAGCGGACTTTTGAGTCTTTCCACGCTTCGGAGACGGTTCACCGGTCGCTGTCCACTCAGCCGACTGTCGATTGGACTCAGGAGTGTAGTGATGGAGCCATGTTTCATCCATTGTCACATATCGACGGAAAAACTCGGGTGTATTACGAGTTAACAGCTGCAAACACCGCTCAGAATCATCAACGCGTTGTTGTTTTTGGTCAAATGTGAGCTCGCGCGGCACCCATTTTGCACAGAGCGTCCCCATATCCAAATATTGATGAATGATATGACTAACACGTTCCTTTGATATCTTTAAGGCATCTGCTATCTCGATCAACTTCATTTTATGGTCATTCAAAATCATTTTGTGGATTTTTTTGATGTTTTCGTCGGTAACCACCTCTTTCGAGCGTCCACTGCGTTCACCGTCCTCCATGCTCATTTAACCACGCTTGAATTTTGCATACCAATCAATTATTGTTGATTTCCCTGGGGCAGAGTCCGGAAACTCATTATCAAGCCCAGTTTTTGCTTCCACCGTATTTTTTTCCCATCAGAAAACAGTATTTTATCAAAACACGAAATTCCTTTTTTTTTCCTTTTTTTCCATTTTTTTCACAATAACAAAAGTTGCTTCACAAAAGACTCTCTATCTCACAAACTAATTGACTTACAGACGTCAAATTTTGACACGAATCATTTAAAGGTTGGTATTATATAAAAATAATATGCATTTAATACTAGCGACGCCATCTATGTGTCAGACCGTGGACTTATAAGCCAACCTTCATGTTATATTCTCTGAACATTTCAAGTCAATCAATGAACTTTTGAAAGTTTTTTTGAAAGTCAATCAATGAACTTTTGAAAGTGGTTTCAGCATTATATGAAACGCCGTTCGGACTCTTCTATAAAAAAGGTCCCTTGCCAATTTTAGCTAAACATAGAATGGGGCAGCACTCATTGATAAGAGAGAAGCTCAGAACACGCAGAGAAGGAATATGAGCACCTCCTACACGGATGAAAAATACTGTTTTTCATATGTTTGGCTATAAACATTATATGTTTGGAACACAAATTTTTAAACACAATATTTTTGAGTGCAAGCATATAATGTTCATAAACTAGCATAACATGTTTGGGACATATATGTTAATATGTTAGAACATATTATGTTTGGGACATAAAATGTTTGTAAATATAATATGCTTGGATGCAAACATATATTAATTTAGAAATAGCCTATAAACATATATGTGTTTAGTAGCTTGGAGCGCTATTTAACAGGGAGCGATATTGGATTAAGTTGGTGGTTGTTGCTTGTTATTACAAAATTAACATTTTATTTTTCCTTAGGCAATTGATCAGCTACTTCTTTGATCCTTACAAACTGTGTGGTCCGCTGTTCAAATCCCCGTCCGGCAAAAGGTAAAATTAAAATAAAAAAACCATACAATTGAATAATTTCTTCTACAATGTTTGTATTACAGAAAAAGGTGCTAAGAACTAAAAAATCTCGTGGAAGTGAGAAAGATGTCGGGGAATATACAATTGGGCAGAAACAAAAATTTGAGCATTCAGGTCAAAAACCTATGTTGTTAGCACCTATATTACCTGTTTATTTTCATAATTCATTATGATTGTAAATATATAAATAAATAAATAAAATTTTGAGCCCAATATTGTTTGGGAGAATTTTTTTAAGCATATAATATTTTTGGGTGCAAAATGCTTCCAAACATATTATATGGTCACATAATAACATATTGTTTTTTGGAAGAAAACATTATTGAATTTGGATGCAAAAATACAAAATGTTTGGAGCTTAGACTACCCAAACATATATTGTTTAGACCAATATGCTTTGAAACATATTATATATTGGTAGAGATCAAACATATAAATGTTTGGGCAATACCCAAAAATGTATATGCTTGAAGCAAAATATGTTTGGGAGTATATGTTACAGAAGCGATTTTTTGTGAGGGTGTAGAGCAAAATATTATGTTTGGATGGGGTGACTACGTTTTTGCCGGACATAATGTCCGAGAAAATAATATGATTAAGGCAAATCTGTTACATGTTCACCGTCCATAAATAAAATTTTGCTCTAGGATGTGATCATATTCCTTCTCTGGGTGAATGGACTGAATAGTCTAGTTTGACAGAAATAGCGGGCTGCCACTATACCTAACCTAATTTAACCTGCCGTGATACTTATAAAGTTACACTGCGTGGACTAAATAGGTAACAATATCAGAAATGATCCAAAAAGTGAAGGTCAGATTTGATCGTAATCCATGCCCGAGTGATTGAAAACTTTCTCGTGAACTAAAGATATAATGAGAACGCATACAACACATATTGAAAAATGTGCTGGAACTACAGCCGAATTTAAAAAAGTTCAAGAGCTCTCCGATGCAAAAAAATGTTAGACTAGAAAAAGCAAAGAAGTTGCTTCGCTTGCACATGGCCACTTACAGAATTTGGTTTTCTCCGATGGGAAGCCATTTCAAAATGAGCAATTTGTGAACGAACAAAATGATCGGGTTTACTTGTCAAAGAGGTCAGTTTAAAATGCACACCATCGATAGGCAACCAGGTCTCAAGCACCACCGTGGTGTGTGCCGCCGTAACGGCCGTGGTCCCATATGAATATAGGCCCCATGAAACTGAGCCTCAAGACCTAATTGAAGGAAGAGGCGCTATGAATATGGGCCCCATGAAAATAAGCCTCAAAAACTTAACTGAAGGATGATCCCAAAAAATTTTATGGAAACACCTCATTTTCATTTATTTATTTTTTTTTTGTAGCTTCATTTCTTTTTTGCGGCCCGTTTGCATTATGAAAATATAACCCAGTAGTTCAAATGAAAAATAACACAAACTCCCTTTTTGGGATTGTGCTTCGCTTTCAAGGCCGATTTTCGATTTTCTTTCTGGCAATGGTGGAAAAACTAACAAATTTGTTCATTGCTTGTGGATTAAGACTTTCCTCTATGAAGAGAATTCAAAGTGGGCTATCGCGATTCCAAAGCGAAATAAGTGGCAAGTCTTCCACCGGGGTTTACGATTTTCTCCTACGGATAGAGTCCAAAGTGGGCTATCGCAATTCCAAGATGATGAAAGTGATCCCAAAAAATTTTATGGAAACGTCTCATCTTTATGTTTTTTGTAGCTTCATTTCATTTTTGGGACACGTTTGCATTATGAAAATATAACCCAGTAGTTCAAATTGAAAAATAACCCAAACTCCCTTTTTTTGGGATGGTGCTTCGCTTTCAAGTGGGCCGATTTTCGCTTTCTGGGATTTGACAAAGGTGGAAAAACAAACAAATTTGTTCATTGCTTGTGGATTAAGACTTTCCTCTATGAAAAGAATTTAAAATGGGCTATCGCAATTCCAAAGCGAAATAAGTGGCAGGTCTTCCACAGGGGTTTACGATTTTCTCCTACGGATAGAGTCCAAAGTGGGCTATCGCAATTCCAAGATGATGAAAGTGACCCCAAAAAATTGTACATTTTTATGTTTTTTTTTTGTAGCTTCAGATTATTTTTGGGCCCGTTTGCGTTATGAATATATACCCCAATATTTCAAATGAAAAACAACCCAAACTCCCTTTTTGGGATTGTGTTTCGCTTCCAAGTGGGCCGATATTCGCTTTCTGGAATTTGACAATGGTGGCAAAACAAACAAATTTTTCATTGCTTGTGGATTAAGACTTTCGCGATTCCAAAGTGATCCCAAAAAATTTTATGGAAACGTCTCATCTTTATGTTTTTTGTAGCTTCATTTCATTTTTGGGACACGTTTGCATTATGAAAATATAACCCAGTAGTTCAAATTGAAAAATAACCCAAACTCCCTTTTTTTGGGATGGTGCTTCGCTTTCAAGTGGGCCGATTTTCGCTTTCTGGGATTTGACAAAGGTGGAAAAACAAACAAATTTGTTCATTGCTTGTGGATTAAGACTTTCCTCTATGAAAAGAATTTAAAATGGGCTATCGCAATTCCAAAGCGAAATAAGTGGCAGGTCTTCCACAGGGGTTTACGATTTTCTCCTACGGATAGAGTCCAAAGTGGGCTATCGCAATTCCAAGATGATGAAAGTGACCCCAAAAAATTGTACATTTTTATGTTTTTTTTTTGTAGCTTCAGATTATTTTTGGGCCCGTTTGCGTTATGAATATATACCCCAATATTTCAAATGAAAAACAACCCAAACTCCCTTTTTGGGATTGTGTTTCGCTTCCAAGTGGGCCGATATTCGCTTTCTGGAATTTGACAATGGTGGCAAAACAAACAAATTTTTCATTGCTTGTGGATTAAGACTTTCGCGATTCCAAAGCGAAATAAGTGGCAAGTCTTTCACCGGGGTTTACGATTTTCTCCTACGAATAGAGTCCAAAGTGGGCTATCGCAATTCCAAGATGATGAAAGTGATTTAAGTCTTAATCCTATTGACAGAATCCAAAATGGACTTATGCGATTTGAAAGCGATATAAATGAAGAGCCTTTTGCCGGTGTTTAAGACTTTCTCCTATGGGCAGAGTCCAAAGTGAGTTAACGCGAACCATATGAATATGAGCCCTAATTAAGTTATGGGGTCGATTTCCATGCTTCAGCTGCAATTGTTGGGTCTCATTTTCAGAGGGTTTGTATTCATAATGAAACGTCGGGGAGTTCTGTTTCAATTGGGTTTTGGGGTTCATTTTCCTGCAGTTCATCTTCATACCGCTGCTCCCCGCTTATTTTCATCGCTCGAAACAGGGGTGCAATGATCATACGTCTATCAAGAAGTGTTTAAAAAGGCGATCCTTCAAAACTCTCCGGATCTCACTGCTTTGGACTTTTTGCTTCTGGGCTCTAAAAATGTCGATCATCCCAGAATGGCGATTCGCCACGAATGGGCCAAAATACCGCAGAACCAATGTTGGGCAAAATGTTATGGGTTCGTTGGTCATTTGAAGCCCATAGTTCAAGCCAAAGGTAGCCAGTTTGGAATAAATCTAAGCTGATTCTAAAATTGGATGTTATTTCCGATTTTTGTTTTGTTTTCAACAATAAAATTTTTGTGTGTGTTTTTTTCAGGCTCAGTTGGACTATTCAGGCCATTGTGATACCACATTAACTAAAATACCTATTACACCTATACGTTATAGTTTTTTTTTTTAAATACTTTATGGGGTCTGAGACCCATATTTCAATGCATTACAAACGGAATATCAAAGCTAGTATACCCGCCCTCCAATAGTGGATATGAAGGATATAAAAACAAAAAACGGCCAACGCCAGCGGGTCAGTCTAACCAAGTCATTAATATTAAATTTTAGAGGAAATGTCATTAGTTACATCTTCGATTTATTTCACTCAAAATTACGAGCTTTTTAGTTTCAACTAAACCCAACTTCAATATAAATTCTTATGATGTGTAGCTTTTGATTCAATCGATACTATTAAAATTACCAGTTTAATCGACTTCACCTATTTACGTAATTTTTAATTGCAATTAGTAACCAATAAAAAAAATCTCTTTAAAAATGGTAACACATATTTTGCATAATTTTGCAAAATTTTGCCAGATGTCCATATCCCCATAGTTGGATACCAGCTTACAAGCATTTTACTAAAAGATTTATGTCATGCGTGTTGAAGTTATTCCACAAACCGGCTTTCCGATGTAAATCCATAAAGGAACGGAGAAAACAACAACACCAGCAAACCCCAGAAACTCAGAAACTGAAAGTAGTTAGAACTAGTCCAGTTCCACCACAGAGACGAGATAGGCGGACGTGAGATTAAATAATCCAAATGATATGCAATATGTAAGAAATATGTCATGTCATTATATGGACCATACGGAAAGTAACAAAAGCTCCAAAATAACTTGGTATACCATTAGTCTTAGGCGAAGGGTGTAACAAGTATGAAGTAAGTAAAACAAAATCCATGAATGAAATGAATGGATGAAGCTTACTGCTACTATTCGTTATTTGAACAGGAGGTGGGCAGGTCGTTTAATTTTAAGAAAATACTTGGAACAATTCCAATAATAGGTGTCCATGCACTATGAAAGCTGTAATGCTCAGACATTCATCACATATCAATTACTTGCTGGAGTACTAATATGACAGTTTAGCTAACACCAAAAAGCAAAGGTGCATTTTCATTGGGCCCACACAAAAGTACACCGGAAGAAATGAGAAAATTATGGAAAGGCCCGTATTTAAACTTAGAAATAAAATTTTGACAAAATTTTCTATAGATATAAAATTTTGACAAAATTTTCTATAGAAATAAAATTTTGACAAAATTTTCCATAAAAAAAAATTTTGACAAAATTTTCTATAGAAATAAAATTTTTACAAAATTTTCTAAAAAACTAAAATTTTTACAAAATTTTCTATAGAACTAAAATTTTTACAAAATTTTCTATAGAAATAGAATTTTTACAAAATTTTCTATAGAAATTAAATTTCGACAAAATTTTCTATAGAAATAAAATTTTTACAAAATTTTCTAAAGAAATAAAATGTTGACAAAATTTTCTATAGAAATAAAATTTCGACAAAACTTTCTAAAGCAATAAAATTTTGACAAAACTTTCTAAAGCAATAAAATTTTGACAAGTTTTTTTTAAAAAAAAAAAAAACTATAGATAAAAAATGTTGAAAAAAGGTTGACAAAAATTTCTGTAGAAATAAAATTTTGAGAAAACTTTCTATAGAAATAAAATTTTGACAAAATATTTCTATAGAATTAAATTTTGACAAAATTTTCTATAGAACTAAAACTTCGACAAAATTTTCTATAGAACTAAAATTTCGACAAAATTTTCTATAGAAATAAAATTTCGACAAAATTTTCTATAGAAATAAAATATGAATATGTGAATAGTGCATTAAAGTATAGGCAATGTATACTGAATGAACAATTTTAATGTATTTATGTGAAGCTTATTCAATTCTAAAAAAATAAAAAAAAAAAAAATAAATAACATAAAAATAAACACTAAAATGTAATATCAAAATTTACTGTTATAACAGTCGCCATGACCAGTAAGAACTGACAGACAACTCAAAGTTATTGTCAGAAATCAAGATTTATTTTATATAGAATACAATTGTGAAACCAATATGAAGTATTTTAATTGACTTATGTACTTATTGTTATTATAAGTAAAGAAATGAGAATAAAATAAATACAATAAATAATAATAAAAATAAATAAAAATAATACAATTTTGACAAAATTTTCTATAGATATAAAATTTTTACAAAATTTTCTAAAGAAACAAAATGTTGACAAAATTTTCTATAGAAATAAAATTTTGACAAAATTTTCTATAGCAATAAAATGTTGATAAAATTTTCTGTAGAAACAAAAATTTTGACAAAATTTTCTAGAGAAATAAAATTTTGAGAAAATTTTCTATAGATATAAAATTTTGAAAAAATTTTTCAATAGATAAAAAATTTTGACAAAATTTTCTATACAAATAAAATTTTGACAAATTTTTTTATAGAAATAAAATTTTGACAAAATTTTCTATAGATATAAAATTTTGAAAAAATTTTCTATAGATAAAAAATGTTGACAAAATTTTCTATAGAAATAAAATTATGACAAAAATTTCTATAGTAATAAAATTTCAACAAAATTTTCTATAGAAATAAAATTTCGACAAAACTTTCTATAGATATAAAATTTTAAAAAAAATTTTCTATAGATAAAAAATTTTGACAAAATTTTCTATAGAAATAAAATTGTGACACATTTTTTTATAGAAATAAAATTTGGACAACATTTTCTATAGATATAAAATTTTCTATAGAAATAAAATTTTTAAAAAATTATATTATAAATTATAGAAAAAAAAATTTGACAAAATTTTCTACAGAAATAAAATTTTGACAAAATTTTTTATAGAAATAAAATGTTGACAAATTTTTTTATAGAAATAAAATTTTGACAAAATTTGCTATGGAAATAAAATTTTAACAAAATTTTCTATAGAAATAAAATTTTTACAAAGTTTTCTATAGAAATAAAATTTCGACAAAATTTTCTAAGGAAATAAAATTTCGACAAAATTTTCTATAGAAATTAAATTTCGACAAAATTTTCTATAGACAATTTTTTCAAAGTTTAGATTTTTTCCTTTAGTGCTCATGGCACTTCCGCCATATATTTGGCAGTTGCAAATGATGTAGTACACAAAATTTTTCAAATGTACTTACACCTAATCATCTCTAATGGCAATTAAAGCTCTTATGTTTTAATCCAAAAATTAAAATGGATTTATCTGCACTTTTTGTTATTTTGATGTGAGTTTCAATCAAAACAAATAAGCTTTTATGCTTAGTAAGCAAGCTAATGTAGGAAGCTTTTCTATCGTATGGCTTAAAACGATTGCATAGTGGGGGTATTGCGCAGGCGCGCATGCACAACTCCACAAATGCGACAACGTTTTTACGGTAGTTTAGTGCGAACCATCGCGGCAAACAGACGCATTCGTAACGAGTCATAAGTCAAGTCTTTGTGTAGTGGTTTTTTTCTAAGGCATTTTCCGTTACAAAAAGTGAAAAGAAAAAAAAAACTAAATTTAATTACGCGAATTACCAACTCATTAAGATTAGAGAACTCATTACATAGAGGTTTATTGTGGATTTTGGTCATATCAAAAGGCGGTTGTTTGTTGTGCACACTAAAGACGTGTTTTTTTTTACTTGGACTAACGACGAACCACAAAAACTGGCTTAATTAAAAGACTAAAATGAAAATAATTCACTTATTAGCAGTGCTAAGTGGTCTTAATTGTGGTCTTGGCCATGCCTGGAAACCCATTGTGGGACAATTGCCAGCGGCCACTTCTACCATAAGTGGCTCAAAGGCTACTTCGGCTACGTTTACAAGTTCATTTAGTCTTCAGCAATCACATCCCGAATACGGGCGTAAAACGGCCTATGTGACGGATATAGGTAATGCTGGAAAAGAATTGTTAATAAAGGAAATACCTCAGCAAGCACCAACGGAGGAGATAATACCCATAAATAATCATTATAAATCGTACGAATCGGCCCTACTGCCAGCAGCTATTAACTTTGGGGATGCCAAATTTGGTTATAAGACAGCAGGAGCTCTTTCTTTCAAGGAGGTAAAATAATATGGATATTAATCGTACATATGATGTTTTTTCGCTGCGAAAACGGAGAGTCTTACAACTTTTGCTTTTTTTTTCTTTCCTCCAAAGGATCAATGCTCTGTGAAAAAATATGCCTTTAATCATGATGGTGTTGTCCATTATGAAAGTGAAATTCCGGAACTATCACAATTCACCATTTGTTTCTGGATGCGTTTTACAAATCACAGTGGTGATCATGTCATCTTAACTTATTCCGGTAAGTAAAGCTCTCAATTAAGAGATTTACAATAACTAGCCGATTTAAGTTATTAACAAACAATGGTGGTGAAAAATGAATCCCAATAGATTGAGATATTGTTGCATGGAATTTCCAACCTTTGTTTTGAATTCAGAACCAATGACTCGAAGAAATAAAATCTTAGCCACATTCTCTGTTGATTTAGTTTGAAAAAAAAAATCGATTACTTGGTGAGTGGACAGATTGTATGGTGTGATAGCAATATATTGTCAATATTAAATCACTTTATTATAGAAATTAAACCAAGATACGGTTGAAAATATGCCTACACTGAGAAAAAATATCACCGAAATTTTTCCATTTAAAATTTTAATTGAATTTTAAATAATGCTCAAATAAAAATTTAATTGATTCAAATAAATTTTTAATTAAAATAAAATTCAATTACAAAACCTGATTTTATAAATTAATTTTCAATTGGATCAATGATTTTTAATATATATTATCAAATTTTTGATTGAAGAAATTTCAATTAAAAATTAATTGGATCAATTATTTTGGAGTTAAAAAATATTTTTTTTACTTATATAAAAAAAAATTACAAAACCTAATTTTATAAATGAATTTTCAATTGGATCAATGAGTTTTAATAGATATTATCAAATTTTTGATTGAAGATATTTCAATTAAAAATTAATTGGATCAATTATTTTGGAGTTAAAAAATATTTTTTTACTTATATAAAAAAAAAATTAGTAGTTGATGGCCTTAGTAGTCAATGCTTTTTATATTTTTTATACTAATTTTGCATTTAGTATTAACTAGTTATAAATAAATAAATACTTTTTATTGGTAATTGAACATTTAATGGATCCAATTAAATTTAACTTGAATTTGAAACAAATTAATTGTTCCAATATTTAATTTGTTTAATTTATTCAATTGTTTTTTAATATTAACGATTTTTATTGTGACTATATATAAATGATATATAAATATAAATGAAATCAATTACAGTGAAACCTTTCAAACTTGGACACTCTGAAAACCGGACACTTCCCAAAAGTGGACAGTTGTCTGGGGACGTTTGCTATACAAACACATTAAAATTAACCTCTCATAATTGGACACCTCTCAAATGTAGACGCAATTTAAGCGACCCCCTTGCAGATGTTACACTGTAATTAATTTATTTTATTTGAATATTTTTAAAACCAAAAAATTTTAATTGAAAAAATATTACTGATATTTTTTCTATGCAATACACATACAAAAATCGGAGGATTAATATAATCAATTGAAACTATTAAAAACCCGGTTTAATTAATTTTCATCAAAATTAATTACAAAATTTGAATTTATTAATTTTTCAGCAAATTCAATTAAGATTTTTATGGAGTATATATTGGTGATTTTTTGCTTGGTGTAATTTTTTGGTACTAAAATTCAATATATACACAGAAAAAAATTTCACGAAAATTTTTCCAATTAAAATCTTAATTGAGCTTTAAAAAATATTCAATTAAAAATTTAATTTACTCAGCAAATTTTTTAATTGAAATAAAAATCAATCACATAAATTAATAGTATCAATTAAATATTTAATTGGATCAATTAATTTTTTAATTGACTGTTAATTAATTTTTTAATTGATACTACCATTTCTGTGATTGAAGACATTTCAATTAAAAAATTAATCGGATCAATTAATTTCGTGATTGAATCAGAAAAAAAAAATATTTTTGTGTGTATTTTGATTTTGATTAAAAAAATAATGATTTTTTTTTTGGTTTTTCTAAGATAAATTAAAATGTTAATGAAAATATGTATCTGGGTCCTAAAAATTCCATTACATATACTGACAATCTGATTATCTTCCCAGTCGGTCTGGTACTACCTTACCCAATATCCGTACATTTCTCAATTTTTTCTTTTTTCATTTATTTTTTATTATCTGTCCGTCCGTATACTCATCTACTTGTTATTCTTTCTTTATAAAACTCATCCAAAATTTATTTGGATTCCAAGATTTTGGTTTCTCTCACGGATTTTGGCATTGAATCAGAACCAAAAGTTCTTTCTTTGAAGTAAATACATTTTCAGGAAATGTTTTGCTTTAAATCTACACACAAAAAAATTTAACGAAAATTTTTCCAATTACAATTTTAATTGAGTTTTAAAAAATATTCAATTAAAAATTTAATTGATTCAACAAATTTTTTAATTGAAACAAAAATCAATCACAAAAATAATAGTATCAATTAATTTTTTAATTGGATCAATTAACTTTTTAATTGACCTTCAATTAATTTTTTAATTGATACTATCATTTCTGTGATTGAAGACATTTCAATTAAAAATTAATTGGATCAATTAATTTCGTGATTGATTAAAATTTTTTTTGTGTAGGTTTTATAGAATTAAAATTAGTCCGTCCATCTAGCGTGTTTTATTGTATGTCCGTGTGTATACTCATCTACCTTTTATTCTATCTTTATAAAACTATATAAAAATTTACTTGGATCCAAAAATTATGAATTTCCCCCAAGGATTTTGGTATTGATTCCGAGCAACAGAAGCTGATTTTTTATTTAATGGAGCTTTTACTCTAGGCCTTAAAAAATTTTAAATTAGGATACATATCTTATTTACCGAATTTCCATCCTCTTTTCTGATATATTGAAAAAGAAAAAAATTTAAAAAAAAAATTTAAATCACATCAAACACAAAATCCTCAAATCCTCTAGTCTATATTTTTAGCTTTGTATATTTAATCCAAAGATTAAATATTTCAGTGAATTTAAGAATTATTTCTTTAAATCAAAAATGTTTTTCATAACTTTAAGGAATTAAGGAAATTAAGGAATTTAGCCTTACTTCAAAGCAACAGATTTCAAAAAAGTTTAAAACAAAGATTATGACCATTTTGTGATGAAAATGTATTTATTTAAATAAATTTTTTTCTTAATATTGTGTAAATTGCGTATCCTAAAATATGGTTGCATTAGGTCAATATTATTTTCAGTGTACCATAGAAATATTTACATCATATTCACCTTTTTAATCCACATCGACTTTTCAAAAGCCGAATTTGAAGATTACAAAAAGTCAACTTCGATATTTGGTTTTTTGGTAAAATGTCGATTAGTCGCAAAGTTGACTTTCGTGTTTTTTATCCTTAATCTGTAATTTAAATTTAATATATGCTAAAATTAAATTTAATATATGCTACCCCAAGGCCTTGCCTCAATACCAAAATTCTCTAGTGAAGGTCACAATCCAAATGAGATGAGTGAGATTATGAAACTGATTCTTACTAGAAATTAATATTATATACAAATGAAATATTATATAAAAATTAATATAAATTTTAATTAAGTATAATAATCTGTAATTTCAATGTTATATATGCTAAAATTAAATTCAAAGAACTATCCCAAGGCCTTGCCTTGGACTCAAAATCAATACCAAAATCCTCTAGTGAAGGTCACAATCCAAATGAGATGAGTGAGATTATCAAACTGATTCTTACTAGAAATTAATATTATATACAAATGAAATATTATATAAAAATTCATATAAATTTTTATTAAGTATAGCAATTTTTAAGAACTGTATGTAGCAAACAACGTCGACCATTTTTATTAAAATTTCTACACAATTTATTCTAACAATCCTTATTCGTCGCCCTTAACCATCCTTCTCTATCATTATGTTATTCATTTATTTTGAAGGAGTCCCACTCAAGTCTACTCTAAGTTTAGCAAACATTCTGCCACCACTTAAGATGCAATCAACCATGGAAACCACGACAATGAGTGATTACCATAGGCTAAATGCACTCTTATTCAGTCTACTTCAATCAACATCCATTTTCCTGATGGCAATGATTTTTCTATTAAATTTTTGTACAAAAATAAATTTTGGCTCTAACGTCTTCTCTTTCGTCACCTGCAATGCAAACTTTATTATACTCTGTGATGTGAATAACCCACGAATCGGCTCTACTTGGGTCCATCACTTTAGCCAAACCTTAAGAAGGAAACTTTTAGCCATATCCTTTCAAGTGCCATGTCCTTCCGTTCCAACTGCCATTGGATGTGAGCCACATAGACCATTTCCTTATTGCTAAGAATTCAATAAACCCACACAACCTACATCTGCTTTCCACTTCCACCCATCATCACTGGGACCATGTTATATAATTGGGAAGTCTTCTTTATTTTTAGCAAAACTTTGCAAATAGATATTATCACAAATCCATTTATACTTTGGTCAATAGCTTGCACACACTCTAAAAAAAAGTTTCCATTAAACTTTTTGAAAAAGAAATGCAAGCAGAGGGATTTTGAAGAAATCCCCCTTACATCAGAATGCGAAAGTATTCTTTGAAAGAAGAAGATCATTATTTTCATCCGGCCCCTAATCTAAACAGTTTTGTACCAACCCCTAACTTACGTCCCTGGTTACATGCCATACTTCTATTTCAGTTGCGCAAGAGTAATTTTTCGGTTACAAAGAGTTTTCATTTCAAATCTCGCCATATTAATGGAAACGAAACCCCCTCCCCAAAAAAACCAAAAAAAAAAGTGAAAGGAAGCCAACTTCCTGCTGAACACCAAGAAAACCCCACTGTCGTTGCTCCTACATCATCTGTATTTTATGTCATGTGGAAGAGTCAAAGAGTTTTGTTTTATTTCTATTGCCTTGGACAGTTTTTTTTGGTTGCTGGTGTCTAACTGGCTGGCTGGCTGGTTGGTGTCTATGACAAGGCAAAGAGCCATGGTCTAAAGACCAGAGTTTGGGTGAAGATTTTTTTTTGTAAAATATTTCTATTGAAAGTCTCTTTGATACAATGCTTCTGTTGGCTAACTGGAAGGGGGTAAGAGAGACGAATAGAAAAATCATATGTGAAAAAAACGGCCAAAACAAAATTAATGGTCAATTTCAAGTTGCAAGCACTATCCTCTACCCATAGCTTTATTACATAAGTGAAAGACGTACAACTTGTTGTTGATGGTGATGGTGATGGCGATGATGTTGTCGAAGCCTATTCTGTTGCTATTGCTACCACATTTGTGTTGGTTTGGCTCTTTGGCTTTTATTTCAGACCAAGATGTTGCCTAGTTGTGTTACCTTCTTAGCTATATTTTGTTGTAGTGTGTGTGCCTCAGTAATGTCTTATCTAGTTAGGTCGGTCTCTATCCGGTCTAAATAGTTTGCAAGGCTTGTTTTTTGGAATTTCCATTTCAATTCACACCGATGTTGCTGTCCAGTGGTGTAAAGGAAAAAAAAAAACTTGGCTACACCATAGCAATATTGCCACAGTAATATTGACACAAATTTGATTTTACTGAACGAATCGAAAAAGCGAAATAGCAAAAGGCTTTAGATGGAGTCCACGAAAACTCAATTACTGGGTTACTAAGTAAACCAAACCAGCAAGCCATTCATTCAACAAACCTCCTTTAGATATTTGCACAAAGAAATTGCCAATATGAATAGCAGCAAAATATGGAAAGATGCAATATGCTTTGGATTCACAGAAAAACAACATCCATTTGCGTTGAACAGTGGTGGGAAAAAAATGAAATATAGCTTTGATTTATTATATTGACAAAAAAAAAAAAATAAAGTCAAATGAAGTCGAAAGAAACTGGCAGTTTCAAGTGAAATTATATTAATTATCTTAATGTAAATAAAACAAAACAACATAAATTACATAAAATTAAAAAAAAAGTATATACGACCGTAAGTTCGGCTAGGCCGAATCATATGTACCCTCCACCATGGATTGCGTAGTAACTTTTAGGAAAGACTATCATCCACAATCGAATTACTTGGGTTGTGATAACACTTGTCGATGGTAAGGTATCTTAAAACTTCTTAACATCGTCTTCTAAATTGTAAGTTAGTCCATACGTGGTATATATTAGACAAAAAAGGTATGTATAGTTAAATCTACAAATAATTACGAATCAATAATGACTTTTATACGGTACTTAGAGAGCCAGAATTGAAATATGGGGGTCGCTTAATGGGGGCTATATACAATTATGAACTTGATATGGACCAATTTTTTGTGATTGGGGATCGATTTATCTGAGGGCTATATATAACTATAGACCGATATGGACCTATTTAGGCATGCTTGTTAACGGCCATATACTAGCACAATGTACCAAATTTCAACTGACTCGAATGAAATTTTCTCCTCTAAGAGGCTCCAAAACCAAATCTCGGGATCGGTTTATATGGGGGCTATATATAATTATGGACTGATATGGACCACATTGGCATGGTTGTTAAATATCATATACTAACACCACTTACCAAATTTCAACCAGATCGGATGAATTTTGCTTCTCCAAAAAGCACCGGAGGTCAAATCTGGGGATCGGTTTATAAGGGGGCTATATATAATTATGGACCGATATGGACCAATTCCTGCATGGTTGTTAGAGACCATATACTAACATCACGTACCAAATTTAAACCGAACCGGATGAATTTTGCTCTACTAAGGGGCCCCGGAGGTCAAATCTGGGTATCGGTTTATATGGGGGCTATATATAATTATGGACTGATATGGATCAATTCCTGCACGGTTGTTAGAGACCATAACTATACTAACACCACGTACCAAATTTCAACCGAACCGGATGAATTTTGCTCTTCCATCCGGCTCCGGAGGTCAAATCTGGGGATCGGTTTATATGGGGCCTATATATAATTATGGACCAATTTTTGCATGGTTATTAGAGACCATATACTGACATCACGTACCAAATTTTAACCGAACCGGATGAATTTTGCTCGTCCAAGGGGCTCCGGAGGTCAAATCTGGGGATAGGTTTATATGGGGGCTATATATAATTATGGACCGATATGGACCAATTACTGCATGGTTGTTAGAGACCATATGCTAACACCATATACCAAATTTCAGCCGGATCGGATGAAATTTGCTGCTCTTAGGGGATCTGCAAGCCAAATCTGGGGGTCCGTTTATATGGGGGCTATACGTAAAAGTGGACCGATATGGTCCATTTGCAATACCATCCGACCTACATCAATAACAACTACTTGTACCAGGTTTGAAGTCGATAGCTTGTTTCGTTCCAAAGTTAGCGTGATTTCAACAGACGGACGTACATGCCCAGATCGACTCAGAATTTCAGCACGACCCAGAATATATATATATACTTTATGGGGTCTTAGAGCAATATTTCGATATGTTGCAAACGGAATGACAAAGTTAATATACCCCGCATCCTATGGTGGAGGGTATAAAAATAAAGTTAAGACAAAATCTTTGGAATTATATATTTTACGTTATTTGTTATAACGTAGAATACTTTATAATAAATAACATAAGCATGCAATCAAAGATTTTAAATGTAATTAATTAAATTTAGGACACAAATTGCATCCCTCGGTTAAAAATTTATGTTTTAGAAGTAGGGCAAATATTCCTTAACCCTCTGTATCATAGTGTAGACCGTAGGCAACATACCGTTCGAATGCCTCAAAATCAATAGAAATAACTTTTTTAGCTCAATCATGCACTGTATCCCGTGGTTTACATACTGAGCTAATAAACTTGTAAAAATAGAACAATTAGGTGGCACTACTTACTGGAAATTGACATTTCTTTATTGACGATTGGTATTTACGAAAAGTGCCGGTTTGCTGTGACTTCAAAAAATAATAAAAAATTGTTGTGCTTGTGTTTTATGTGTAATCTTGATAAATTGGAGATGTAAGTGTTTGAGCTTTATTGTAGAATGTTCTTTTTGAACAGTTTTTACGTTTTTTTTTTGTTTTTGGTGGCAAATAATGTTTGGTAACACACCCAATTTGTGGGAGTTTCTCTTCAAATAATAAAAATAAATGAAAATTAAAAAATACGTGTATTTTATTTTTTTTTTTGTTATCATCTCCAATACAAAAAATCATACAAATCGGAGTTCATGAGTGATAGAGGGTTAAAGTGAAGAAAAAATTTTTTTTTAAGAAATAACCTTTAAATTACCCAAGATATTGAATTTTTGAATTAAATTTTACTTTGAAGTAACCACTCAAAAAAAAAAAAAATATTTCTCCCCTTCTAATAATTAGATCAGTAAAAATGGTTACTTCGAAGTTATCAAATTTTTTCTTTATTTCAAAAAACCTTAAAACTTAAATTAAATTATTAAAATCAAGAAAATTTTCTCATATTGTAGAAAATTTTACTAAAACATAATAAATTCCATGAACTAGAGGGAGGTTTACGTTTTCGAGTGTTTGAAGTTTTGTGATAAATTCACTTCTGTTTTTAAAAATTCAGTGGAAGGAATCCATTCGTGCAACTTTGCACGAAATTTGCTCTTAGTAATACTAAATAAAATCTCCAAGAAAATCCCCTAAAAATCTTGAAATTTCCCATCAAATCCCAAACTATAAAATTATTGTTCCATTCATGGAAAAACTTCCCAATTTTGTAGGAAAAATCCAAAATACTAGCTACACAGAATCAAGGTGATACTTCTTCGCTTTTCGTGGGAATTGTGGGAATTATTCCAAAATTAAAATATTGAGGTCAATATCTACAAAAGCTTAATACACCATTGACCATTGTCCACAATTATGACTGGCCTATATTTAATAATCACAGCTTTAGCAAAGCCTACTTGACCTGTTATATCTGGATATGCGGGGTAAAGCGGAAATAGTTGGACAACCGAAACAAAAAAGAAAAAAAACATACAATTACAAGAAATGTGGGCCAACTTTAATTATAAATTAAACAATTAATCAAAACAAACAATTGCAACAATGCAAAAGACTATTATTTATAAGCGGTGTGAACTGAGTAAAGTTACGTTAACCAAAAAAAAAAAAAAACCGGCGGTATTTGCCCACAATGCTGCATAGATTGTTCGAGATTTACACACTAAGATCACAGCCAGCAACTCAATCAAAGCAGTAATGGCAATGTTGATTATCTGCCATAAAACCCACAAACATACAAAACCTTCGAATCTTTCCCATGCCATATTTACTCATATGTATATGGTCTATGTGTATTGTTAAAAAAAAAAAATAATAATAATCGAAAATATGCATTAATATCCTATTGTATAATCAAATAAAATTACGAATTGATCATTTTTTTTCTATGGATGCTGTGTGGAGTTACAAATTTTTATAAAAAAAAATATACAGTGGTTACCAATATTTAAACACAAAACTCTCTTGATAATATAACAGCAACTTGATGGATCAAATTTTAACTCATTTTTTTTTACTCAAAAAAATTTACTCAACGTAACACAACACGTAAAGATCCTTAAAAAAGCCATATGTTTTCCATAATTGAGTTATTGGAAGCAAAAATATGTTGAACTTGTTTCTGAATTAATGAAGTCCATTTGTAAAGCGTCTGACGCTCACTTATGAACGTTCAATTCCACGATCGATACAGGACTGGCCCATACACACCAGGGAATAGTATAGGTAGTTTAAGTCCTCTCACTTTTTTTTGGCGTAGTGATAGCACACTATCAACTAGTGGCCCCCAAAGGAAACACCACCCCGGCATCGCTTTAACATTACTTCGGGTGGAGTTCATTTTCTGCATCCGTCCTATATACTCTCGTAATAGAAATAGATTTTTGAAATTTCATATTTTTCTTTGCATTTTCTCGTAGAGGCTTTTGTCCCACCATGGCGTGGATATTCCTGTCTTGGGTAGTACATGAAAACGCATTTCCATAGTGGGAACCACCGTGGTCAATGGTTAAAGGGTGATACGGTCAAAATTTGGTCAATATAAACTTGACGTATTTCTTTCAATTTTGCATTTAAAAAACCTGAACACCCCTCATTTGGAAGGTGTGTGTGTAGAATGTTGCTCCTATTTTGATTTTAGAATTCACTCTTCAGTTGTCAAAATGCCGTCCAAGCAAGAAGAGCAGCGTATCAAAATTTTGCTCGCGCATTGCGAAAATCCGAGCTACTCGCACGCAAGGCTGGCAAAATCGCTAAAAGTTGCCAAATCAACCGTTACAAATGTAATTAAAGTGTTTGGGGAACGTTTGTCGACAGCCAGGAAGTCTGGATCGGGGGGAAATCGAAAACCGGAAGCCGCTGAGTCGACAAAGAGAGTTGCCGGTAGTTTCAAGCGAAACCCTAACCTCTCTCTCCGAGAGGCCGCAAATAAGCTGGGTGTATCGTCTACAACCGTGCATCGAGCCAAAAACGAGCCGGACTATCGACTTACAAGAAGGTAGTGACTCCAAATCGCGATGATAAACAAAATACGACGGCCAAAGCGCGATCCCGGAGGCTGTACACGACGATGCTGACGAAGTTTGACTGCGTGGTAATGGACGACGAAACCTACGTCAAAGCCGACTACAAGCAGCTTCCGGGACAGGAGTTTTATACGGCAAAAAGAAGGAGAAAGGTAGCAGATATTTGCAAGCACATAAAACTGTCAAAGTTCGCAAAGAAATATCTGGTTTGGCAAGCCATCGTACCTGTGGCTTGAAAAGCAGCATTTTCATAGCTTCCGGGACTGACAACCAAGAAATTTACGTGAAAGAATGTTTGAATAAACGTCTGCTGCCTTTCCTGAAGAAACACGGTTGTTCCGTACTGTTTTGGCCGGATTTGGCATCTTGCCATTACGGTAAAAAGGCCATGGAGTGGTACGCCGCCAACAACGTGCAGGTGGTTCCCAAGGACAAGAACCCTCCCAACACGCCAGAGCTCCGCCCAATTGAGAAATACTGGGCTGTTGTCAAGCGGAACCTAAAGAAGACAAAAAAAAACTGCTAAGGACGAGCAGCAGTTCAAGGCAAACTGGCTTTCTGAAAGTTTTAAATTTTTGGATGAGAGTGTGATGAACTTTATTACGGATTATGAACTTTTTTTTTCCAGTGTATGTTCCAATTTTTATGCTTTTTGCAAAATATATTGTTGCACTTGAAATAATTAAAAAATAATATTTTTTGTAATACTTATATTATTATTATTTATTTATATATTTTCTTAATATTTTGTTTAATTTTGTTAAAATGTTGTTTATTTATTTTTTTAATTTTCAATAGCTGAGGAGGGACATCGAGACTTCCAATTTTGGGTAGCGAATGCCAAAAACTCCAGTTTCATCTCCATGGCCATAAAAGGTCAACAAATTTACAGGTATGTATATGGGTAAACATGAAAATTTATTGTTGGGACTTATACATTGACCCCAAACTTAAAACGTTTATGGAATATAAATAACAATCATTGCAACATCTAATTCCATGGAGGGAGAAACTAGGAGCAATCTCCAATCAATCAATAATTGATATCAGTATATGAGCATAGTTGCTTGAATAAATAATAATTGTAATTGTTTTTAATTCCCATTTAGACTCAACTATCCATTGAGGGTTCGTCAATGGCATCATACCTGTACATCGTGGAATGGCAAAACGGGTGAATGGCAAGTTTGGCTAAAGGCTGAACGGATTGGACGAGGTTTCCATAACTCTGTAAGTTTCTATGCCCCCCCTTTTATTAATGCTGAAGGAAAAACTGGGGTAGGCTAACATAATTGAGTTTACTGAATTGCTGGTTAGCCACATCTATCTGAATAAATGATGGTTTATGGTCCCTTCAAAAAAAAAAGTAATAAAAAATAGATAAAAACCCTTTCACCAGATTTTAGTTTGCCCATACATCATTTATTCGCATAGGGCTTCAGGGAACTTCAATTGTGATTCAACCAATGATTAGAGCAATTGCAATAAAATTTAACTGTTAATTAAACTAAAATGACAAATAGTGACCTAAATTTTTGATGATTTATGGGTAGGGAAAAAAATTTCATCACGAATATAGTTGTGGAGGAAAAGTGACTTTAAAACGTAACTAATTCCACAATAGGAGAAATAATATTCAAACGAGTTAATTGCTACAATATCGTTAATGTTATTATCCAATTAAAAGTTTTAATATGAACATCATGTTTAGTTTTGAAAACATTTAAATAAGAGCTAGTAAAACAAACAAAAGTAAATAAGCTGGCAATTAAATAAAAAAAAAGAACTTATAGGACAAATTTCTGTGATACAAAGATACCATAAGAATACAAACTCCTAAACCATATTAATTTTAATTTGATAAATTTCTTTAAAACAATCTAAATGAATTGTGCAGTGAAAACCTTCAAACTTGGATGCTGCGAAAAGTGGACATCACCCAAAAGTCAACAATTTTCGTGAGACATTTGCTATATTGTCACATAAAATATAATCATTATTAGGTGGACACACCCTGTGTGGACAAAATTTAGGGTGTCCACTTCGGAGAGGTTTCTCTATATTTTAATTAACGTATATTTTCATCAAAGAAATTTCCCCATATTATTACCATATAAATTTCCATTTTCATCTTTAGTGATAAAGTTTGAAAGCCATTGTGATTTTTACCTTCAGGGGTTTTTTCTTTTGGGATGAAGTTTAATGGTAATCGACTGTTTAAATTTTGAACAAATGTATTTTAAAGGAATTTGAAACAACCAACCAAATATGTAGTTCGATATTCAGTCCACATTGAAAAATTGCGAATCCAATGAATTTAATAACTCAGCAAAAAAAGAGCTTCCAAAAAAGTAGTTTGGATCCCCAATCTGTGATCCGGAAATAGTGCAAACTTGGATCATCTCCAATGAATTTTACATGGGCTTGTCATAGGACGGAAGTACTCCCTTTTTGGATCCTTTGCATTGCTTTAGAAGTTGTGCCCTGGAAGTTAATTTGAATGAAGAAATTTAAAACGCAAAAAAAAATTTTTTCAGCCAATTTCATTTTTTTCAACCATATTTTTTATTACACTAATATTTTCCTATTATTTGTTTACAATTTTAAAAACTTTTTCGCTCCGACCAGGGGTTGAACCTGGGTTTGATGGCACCATAACAGAACGCCTTAGCACACGCAGCCACAAACGCCATTGAACATAAAGCGTCGAAAGGTCAATTCAAATGTTTGTGATATGATCGTAATACAACACCAAAGAATAACATTTTAATTGCATCTCGAGATGTTCTTTATTAGTATGAACGAAAAAATAAGAAACGCAGGTTCAAATCTCACCAGAGGCAATTTTTTTATCAAATATTTTTCTAAAAAAATAGTTTTTTATGTTTTGCATTTATTTGCATATATTTTCGTATAGAATCAATAAAAAAATTAAAAATCCTCGTAATTTACAAATTCTTCCCAAAAGAACTTCCATGGAAGCGAAAAAGTCAAACGGCACAGGTTCAAATCCCAGCGGGGATGGAATTTATTTTTTTATTTTACTTTTTTATTAATTTTCTATTTTTTTTAATTTTCTACTTTTTTTGTGAAATTTAATTGTCCAAAATTTGCACTTAAAATAGCCTGATTGCGTACTTTCTAATACTTGTCCACAAGGACCGCATCGGGAGTGAAAAAAAATCATTAGGGGATCCCACGATGCGCTTTAGAAGAAATGTTTGTGGACTTGTCCAAAAGGACTGCATCGGAAGTTGAAAAAAATCGATGGGGGATTCTGGGATGGGCTTTAAAAGAAATGTTTGTGGAACAACTTCCAATTTTTTTTGCTGGGAATTAAAGCATTTTGATCTGAGAACGTGTGTTACAGCTTAATTTCGATTATTTCGATGTAGTATAGTTAAAGCCGAAAATCGGCTACACTGCCAAAAATTTGTTCACATATTCAAGTTAACATTTTCTCCATTTCCAACTTAAATGATCAAGTTTGAAAGTCATTGTATTTTGTATCTTTTAGATTGTAGTTTAATTGTAATCGATATTTAAATGTTGACGATTTGTTAGCAATAATGTAATTTGCCGAAAATTGACTTAAATTTTGGTCTAATCAGAATTTTTTGAAAAATTGGCTACACTGCACAAAAAATTTGTTCACGTATTCAAGTTAACATTTTCTCCATTTCCAACTTAAATTATCAAGTTTGAAAGTCATTGTATTTTGTATCTTTTAGATTGTAGTTTAATTGTAATCGATATTTAAATGTTGACGATTTGTTAGCAATAATGTAATTTGCCGAAAATTGACTTAAATTTTGGTCTAATCAGAATTTTTTGAAAATATGCGAGCAACTAAATTAATATTGAGGCTGCACTGGGAAAAAATTGTAAGGGATTCAAATATTTAGACTTTCATCGTTCTATTCATCTGTGAACATATTTCAAATAATAGAGTATTAGTCTTCCCTACGGGAAATGGATCATCCTCAGGACCGATACAGGACTAGTCCCTGGTGTGTATGAACCAGTCCCAGTTCTCGTCAAAACGTATGGAAGGGACCGGTCACTTTAACATGGGTTTGTCATTGACGGGGTAAATTTACACTTTAGGACACGTCTCAAGACTCATTCCAAAGGACACGTCCTGGGACAATTTGGTAGGAGCACCCCATAGACAGGTTCCTTTTTGGCACGAATCGCATCAGAAGTGATAAACTTTCGAACTATTTTGAACAATAGATTATTCTGATAATCGTATTTCACTCAATGTGTATATCCAATAATATTTTAATTTCAAGCGTGTATGGAATCAATAAATTATGACTATTTAAAAATTATGACAAACTGGAGCACCGCTACCAGTCCTGTGATATGTCCGTCAGTAGTCATTTGCACCAATTTCCCGTAGGGTTAGTACATCCAAGTTAACAAGAGTTGTAATTTTTAAACTATTGTGATAAAGTTTGAAAGTCATTACGTCTTCTTTGTTTTTATGTTGTAGTTTAGTAATCGACTGTTAAACTTTGAAGGTTTATGATCAATACATTGAAGCCTAAAATTAAGTACTACTAAAATCTACTAAAATTTCAAGAAATTAAAAAAAATCCGAATGTACAAAAAAAATGTCACACATCCAACGATTTTGACCTTTATTTAAGAATTTTTTAATTTTGAGTTGCGTTTAGATAGAGGTCTCATTTAATTGTCAAGAAATTATAACAGACACTAATTTTGAAGCGATTTATGCATCTAATTCAAAAATCTCAGTTAATTTATATTTATTAACTGAGATTTATATCAATATTTCCTAGCTTTATATCCCGCAAATTTTTTCTTATTAAGTGCCTTTTTTTGTAGTCCATGTGGAATCTGAAGATAATTTGTTTAATAATATCTTCTCTCTTCCTTTAGCTTGTAGGTCATAAAATCCCTCCCAAGGGTAAACTATTCTCCGGAGGACCTTCGGTGACTGGAAAAATTTCAGAGGGATTGCATTTCGAAGTCACTTTGGTTCAGATATATCGTGTGGCTTTAAGTGCAGGCAAAGCTCATAGAGATCACAAACATCATCATGCCCATCACTTTGATCATGAAGGCAAGGAAATACATCCAACAACTAAACCACCACCAGTTGTAAGTATACCAAAGCAATAACTTAATGAACTTACAATTAATTATATATGGTATTTTATCCTCCATAGATCAATCGCCCTCAACCCATGCATACTCTTTTGGCCAATGGACAAATTCCCACTAGAGTTCGCATAAATCTAGCCCAACCAGCCCCAACACCTTCGGAAGATATTTCCACCAATGCTGCTGCCGCTGAGCAAGCTTTAACCATTCACACCAATTTTATTAATGGACAAATTAATGCTGGATCACGTTTGGTAGCCCAACAATTGGTGGGTCTTAATCAACCCCTAGGACCTCATGCCACACAGACAGTTAATCGTCAGACGGTATTGGATCCCAATAATCCTACAAAGATTAAATTTGTCGATGAAACCGAAACCCGTATACTCTTCAAACGAGACACAAAGGACACGGAGAAAAATCTCAAAAAACGTGGTTTGGTCTTTTTGGATGATGGCAGCATAGTAGATGATCCTTTGATTCAGGGATCGGCTGTTCTGAAATATGATGGTTTAGCCGAATTCGGTGGCCAGCAATTTAAAGAAGAACTTGGAGATATCATAAATGTTGAAGATAAAATCTCCGAACATGATCATGAACCAGCCGAGGAAGAAGTTAAGGCCGTCATGGCCCTTTGTGGAACTTGTGACACAGAACCCTTCCAAGGAGCCATTGTTTTTGCCTGGAAAGATGCCCATGAACATCTCAACAATGCCCTGAAGGGTTATAGTGTAGGAAGATGTGGCAATTTCTAGATTAAATTTCCATTTAGTTTATAAGTTTGGATTAAAGTATAGTTAATCGAGGTCGAGTAGAGAAGGCGACAGTTGTATTGTATGTTTTAGCCACTAGTCAGGTTACAGGAATTCGAATCAAATGCAATTTTTAAAGGAAAAATCTCAAAAATAATGACTCGGGGTTCAAATAGTTACAACAAATGCAAATGTAATATTTACTGATTTACTGTTATATACAAATAAATATATTTAATATTTTTTATTAAAAAAAATTAATTGTTTTTTAACTTACCTTAGACTTGTGTATATGCTGATTTTTATAATCCGAATCGAATTCTGGTTCACTGAAGTAACTCTGAAAAATCAAAACAAACAAATCATTGATTGTAATTTTCAATTATATAATTTAAGACTTTTTAATCACTCTACCTGATCTTGATCCCAATGTGCTGGATTTGGCTGAGGCAGTGGTTGTGGAATTCCCGGACCACCCGGTAATATTTGTGGTGGGGCTGCCACCTCTGTCGATTCGAACAAACGTAAAACGGAACGATCCCGAATTTCCCTTAAATGCGAGCGTACATCTTCCAGTTCATAGAACATATCCTTGCTGGCATCGTGTATGTAAATTTTAACATTTGGTCCCTCCAAATAGGCCATGGTCAATTGCCTGGGAAACGAGCGTACAAATAGGGCACGCACCGTATCAATGGAGGTGATTTCATTGGGCAGCAAGGCCCTTTTGGTCTCAGAACGATACTGCAAGAATACCAAACCTAGGAGAGCAAGGAAGAAAAATGGTATATACTCTCCGTCAGACGTTTGTTCAATCTCCGGGTAGGGGCTATGTGTGAGACACCATACCTAGAGGTCTTTCTAAGGTTTTCGAAGGTGTACGCACAACGGGTAACGAAGAACGTTGCTTACCGCCACGTCTAAACCCTGTACTGGCTGTCTCAACTTCCGACATAATTCCAGGATCATCATCAAATAGGGGTCCTTGATTAATGGGTGTATAGCCTCGTGATGGTTGCATCTGAAATACATAAGAAAATCGAGGGGTTATATATAAGTTAGGAATAGAAAAGTGAATAAATAACATGCCTTTTTGCTTTTCTGCATTCGTGAGCTCATCTGAAATGGACAAAAAATGCAAATGAAATTAATATTGTGAAATTAATAATGAACTTAAAATTATTGATATAATGTTGAGCAGCGTTGCCACAACAAAATTTTATTTTGGTCAACATTTTTTGCAAAATCGGATCGAAATTCTGTCCAACGGAACAAATTTTTAATTTCGAAGAAAAATTCCTTAAAAAGTAGTTTATTGTTGTACATAGTGTTTTTATTTAAAAAAAATTAAGTAAACCAGAAAGGAAATGAAGTAAGCCAGAAAGAAAGTCGACTTTTCAACTTTTTTTAAATTTTGGAAAAATAGACTTTTTCTAAAGTTCGAGTCAATTTTAGTTGACATCAAAAATCGAAATTTAATAATACAAAAAGTTGGCTTAAACTTTCGACTCACACCCCATAATTTGATGTTGTTCATATCGGTCCATATTCTTGTATAGCTCTATCCTACTTTTCCACTTCTGGCGTATTTTGAGCATATGGATTAAAATTGTCCCCAAAGATATAAAACCTGACCCAAGACCAAAAACGCGAAATTTTCATCCGATTTTTGGAACACTTAACCGGCGATTGAAATCGTATATAATTCCACAGATACTATTAAATATGTTAAAAATTTAAATTCTAAAACAAGTATATACGGCCGTAAGTTCGGCCAGGCCGAATCTTATGTACCCTCCACCATGGATTGCGTAGAAACTTCTACGAAAGATTGTCATCCACAAAGGAATTACTTGGGTTGTGTTATCTTAAAACTTCTTAACAACGTTTTCTAAATTGTGAGTTAGTCCATACAATGTACCAAATTTCAACTGACTCGGACGAAATTTGCTCCTCCAAGTGGCTCCAAAACCGAATCTCGGGATCGGTTTATATGGGGGCTATATATGATTTCGGACTGATATGGACCACTTTTGGCATGGTTGTTAAATATCATATACTACCACCTCGTACCAAATTTAAACCAGATCGGATGAATTTTGCTCTTCCGAGGGGCTCCGGAGGCCAAATCTGGAGATCGGTTTATATGGGGGCTATATATAATTATGGCCCGATTTCAACCAATTTTTGCATGGGAGTTTGAGGCCATATATTAACACCACGTACCAAATTTCAACTGAATCAGATGAATTTTGGTCTTCCAAGAGGCTCCGGAGGTCAAATCTGGTGATAAGTTTATATGGGGGCTATATATAATTATGGACGGATGTGGACCAATTTTTGCATGGTTATAAGAGACCATATACTAACACCATGTACCAAATTTCAGCCGGATCGGATGAAATTTGCTTCTCTTAGAGGCCTCGCAAGCCAAATCGGGGGATTGGTTTATATGGGGGCTATATATAATTATGGACCGATATGGACCAATTTTTGCATGGTTATAAGAGACCATATACTAACACCATGTACCAAATTTCAGCCGGATCGGATGAAATTTGCTTCTCTTAGAGGCCTCGCAAGCCAAATCGGGGGATCGGTTTATATGGGGGCTATATATAATTATAAACCGATTTGAACCAATTTTTGCATGGTTGTTAGAGACCATATACTAACACCATGTACCAAATTTCAGCCGGATCGGATGAAATTTGCTTCTCTTAGAGGCAAGGCCGTAGCCAGGATTTTAATTCGGGGGGGGGGGGTTCAACTTTAAAAAAAATATTCATATAATCTCATGTGTAGAAAATTTTATTTATGCAAAGGTATGTATACAATATTTTTATAATATTAAATTGAGCCGACGGGCTTCTTGGGCAGCAAATAAATCAATGACTTCTTCAGTCGGCACATTTAGTCGGCGATGAACCGACATTAATGCCAATCCATTGAGTCTACTCTCGCCAGTCGAATTTCTAAGATACGTCTTTAATCTCTTCATTTTTGAAAATAAACGTTCGGATGAGCACGTAGTAACTGCAGGGATGGAAAATGCAGTACTAAAGTACTTTTTTCAATACTTTTTCACCCCGGTCAGTACCGTAGTACCCCCGCGAATGATTTAGTACCTTTTGTGTAGACATTTTGGAGTCGATATCCGATTTATGGTACAATAGCTTTGACAAAATATTTTAATATTTTGAGAAAGTCTTTATCAACCTTATTTGCTAATAGTCTTTTACAAATATTGCAAAACAGACATGTTCATGTGGGAAGAAAATCTCAATTTTGTAAAAGATATAGTCAAAAACAGGATTTTATTGAACTTCAAGAATGTTTTAGTCGAAAAAAGAATGCGATTCTATATTCTCAATTTTTTATTTCAGTAAAAAATGTTGTCTAAATTTTATTTCTATATAGAATTTTTGCAAAATTTTATTTTTATAGATAATTTTGTCAAAATTTTATTTCAATTGAAAATTTTGTAAAAATGTTATTTCTATAGGAAATTTTTGCAAAACTTTATTTCTATAGAATTTTTTGCAAAATTTTATTTCCCTTCGTTTTGTTTTGTTATTGTTGGTTTTGTTCTTAAAGCATTGTTGTTGTTTTTTTATTGCAGCTTAAAACCTTACATTGACTAAACTACAAGTGTAGCTTAACCAACAGAGGAAAAGAATGTTTGTCAAATTTATTTGGGCAAAGCCCAAAAAAGGTTTTTGTATGATAGCCGGCTATAGAAAATTTTTGTAAAATTTTATTTATATAGAAATTTTTTTCAAAATTTTATTTTCTTTAAAATTCAGTCTCTTGACAATAATCTTCCAGTGAAATTTTTGTTGAAATTTAGTAAAAAGTACCTTTCCGCTCAAAAAATACCTTTTTTGTACTTTCTTAAAAATTGTATTTTCCATCCCTGAGTTACTGGCAAAGTGACCAAAATTTTTAAAAGAATATGCACGTTTGGAAATATCTCTTTATTGCACTCTCCAAGTGCTTCCATCGCTGAATTAGGCAGGTTCTTTTCGCAGGTTTTGCGCCATTTCATTTACACATGTGTGTTTGGCTGTTTCGTTGTTGTTGCTATGGCCAAACAAAGCGTGTCATGTTCACAAAAAGAACAACAAACACACATAAAAAGCAGAAATACATTTTCCAAAAATGAAATTTGTGGTGCGAGAACAAAAACAATTTGTTTTTTCGACCGTCGTTTGACGGGCTTTTCAACTAGTATTCTAGGATTTGTGCAAGTTTTATAGGTAAGCGTTTTCAAAATAAAACCTTCAGCTTTCCTTCAACATCTTCGATAAGATTTTTCTATGCAGCTAAAATATATATATTTATTTATATAAAAATATTCATTCATTTCGGGGGGGGGGTTTGATCCCCCTCATCCCCCCCCCCTGAATACGGCCTTGCTTAGAGGCCTCGCAAGCCAAATCGGGGGATCGGTTTATATGGGGGCTATATATAATTATAAACCGATTTGAACCAATTTTTGCATAGTTGTTAGAGACCATATACTAACACCATGTACAAAATTTCAGCCGGATCGGCCAAGTTTCAAGTCGTTGGCTAGTTTCGTTCGGAAGTTAGCGTGATTTGAACAGACGGACGGACGGACGGACATGCTCATATCGACTCAGAATTTCACCACGACCCAGAATATATATACTTTATGGGGTCTTAGAGCAATATTTCGATGTGTTACAAACGGAATGACAAAGTTAATATACCCCCCATCCTATGGTGGAGGGTATAAAAATGGATAAATTTGATAACATTTATGAAAATGGACCCAAATTGGCTTAATTCCGTTTGGTCCGACCATCGGACCAAATTTAAAAATCTTTTGGACCACGTTTGGTCCGATCGGACCGAAGTGGCAACGCTGTTTTGAAGGTAGCTCTCACACTTCGGAAATAAATGGAAAATATGTAATTGGGTGGTGGATTGTCCCACCTCAGTAATGCTGGTGACATTTCTGAGGTTTCAAAGCTTTTCTAAGTGGTTTCGCTGCAATGTGGAACGCCGTTCGGACTTGGCTATAAAAAGGAGGTCCCTTGTCATTGAGCTTAACATGGAATCGGGCAGCAATCAGTGATAAGAGAGAAGTTCACCCAATGTATCACAATGGACTGAATAGTCCAAGTGAGCCTGATACATCGGTGTTGCCACCTTACCTAACCTAACTTAAGGTAATAAATTCTCAAAATTTACTATGTTTATTTCATGTAGTGGTAACGAACAGTGTTGCCAGTATTTTTCTGGCTCTTCTCCTCAAATAATAATGCTTTGGTCCCCAAAAATCCCCAATTTAAATCAAAATCCCCCAATATATTTTTGAAGAGTTTTTTGTTTTTTTGGAAAAAATAAAGAAGTCTCTACGGTGGGATATTGGTAATGATTTAAAAATTTGGACAAAGATATAAAATTTATTATTAGCTGGAATAAGTTCAAGATTTCGAAATACAACACCAGGAGACCGGCTACTGTCTTCCAATCCTCTTACATGTTAAGCTCAGGTGTCTATAAACTTTAGCATTTAATGAAATTGATTGATTTTCAAAAAAAGCACCAACTTGGTGCTTTCTGGCGTTTTCATTTAGTGCTTTTTGTTCAATTTGAACAGTATTGAGTTTAATTGGCGACATTTTTTTATATTTTTGCAAATTCGGACTAGACTGTCAAAATCTTAAGAATTATAGAATTTGATTGTTATGAAGGTGGTATTGATCTTTATTCAATATTGTTACTTAGGGTATTCCAGTCTAGCGATAGATGCAGAATTTATGAACACGTTTGTATTAAATTCACAAAAGCACTCATAACAAAAATAGACTCTCTCCAAATATTATTATTTCCAAATTTAAATTTATTTTCTCCTCTGAAAAAAACCTATTTTGAAATTTGAAAGTCATTACTAATCAATTGAATTGAATTGAATGAAAGTAAAATAAGCATTAACAATTTTAAAATTATACACTTGGATATATAAAATTAAAAATGCTTGAAATCAAATCAATACCCAAAAGTTCTAAAATACATCTTTGGATTTTTGTTTAATAGTACATTGAATTTTAGCTGGCTGGAGTAGTTCTTATGGTGGGAACTCGTATGTTAGAATTTATAATATATTTTTGGCGCTTTTTGAACTTCGGGAGTTGGCATCACTGCAAAACGTAGCACTTACATTAATTAAAATTCCTTCACTTAGAGAATAATTCTCTTAATACGAGTCCCATAAAATTTCTGAGATTCCAAAAACAAAACAGTCTTTCTCTCTCTTTAATCTCTTTCATGGCTACCATCGAACTCAGAAAGTACACTTAATTATCATAACATAGTGGTAGTAAAACACGAAGCACATACTCCAACGTCACGCATGTATTTAATTTCTAACTAAAATGTAATATTGAACATAAAATCACGGAAGAAACTTACCAAAAGTATTCGCTTACATTCAATCTGTCAGTCTGTATTAACATCGCTGTTGAATTTAATCTTCATTATATTCTTAATTGTAATTATTATCTGTTAAGTTCATAGGGATTTGTTATTTCTTTATAATTGAGTGAATGGAAAGCACAAGTGTATACACACATAAATGCAACACAAAACAAAATTTCACATAAACCAACAAACTGATCAACCACAGCAACACAAAACACCGAGCAACGACCGAACAAGGAAAGATTAAAAACCGAACTAATAACGTTAGCGATGGTATAATTGTTGGATACCATAAATGGGTTGAGCAAAAGTGAGTAACGGATGTTGATCTCTTCACACTAATACAAATGGAAAAAGAAACTTGCAAACTCTCTTGACTCTTGTCTACACAAATAATTTGTGTAGACTTTGGAGAATTCATTGCAAATCGCTCTCAATATTTTTCAGTCTCTTATTTATCAAGAGATTTTGCAAGTTTCCGTTTCCATTTGTATTAGTGTGAAGAGAGCAACATCCGTTACCCACTTTTGCTCAACCCATTTATGGTATCCAACAATTATACCATCGCTAACGTTGTTAGTTCGGTTTTTAATCTTTCCTTGTTCGGTCGTTGCCCGGTGTTTTGTGTTGCTGTGGTTGATCAGTTTGTTTGTTTATGTGAAATTTTGTTTTGTGTTGCATTTATGTGTATACACACTTGTGCTTTCCAGTCACTCAATTATAAAGAAATAACAAAGCCCTATGAACTTAACAGATAACAATGACGATTAAGAATATAATGAAGATTAATTTTAACAGCGATGTAAATACAGAATGGCTAAATAAAGGGTGATTCTTTTGAGGTTAGGATTTTCATGCATTAGTATTTGACAGATCACGTGGGATTTCAGACATGGTGTCAAAGAGAAAGATGCTCAGTATGCTTTGACATTTCATCATGAATAGACTTACTAACGAGCCACAACGTCGAATTTTCAGTGAATGGGCCATAGAAAAGTTGGCAGAAAATCCGCTTTTTTATCGACAAATTTTGTTCAGCGATGAGGCTCATTTCTGGTTGAATGGCTACGTAAATAAGCAAAATTGCCGCATTTGGAGTGAAGAGCAACCAGAAGCCGTTCAAGAACTGCCCATGCATCCCGAAAAATGCACTGTTTGGTGTGGTTTGTACGCTGGTGGAATCATTGGACCGTATTTTTTCAAAGATGCTGTTGGACGCAACGTTACGGTGAATGGCGATCGCTATCGTTCGATGCTAACAAACTTTTTGTTGCCAAAAATGGAAGAACTGAACTTGGTTGACATGTGGTTTCAACAAGATGGCGCTACATGCCACACAGCTCGCGATTCCATGGCCATTTTGAGGGAAAACTTCGGAGAACAATTCATCTCAAGAAATGGACCGGTAAGTTGGCCACCAAGATCATGCGATTTGACGCCTTTAGACTATTTTTTGTGGGGCTACGTCAAGTCTAAAGTCTACAGAAATAAGCCAGCAACTATTCCAGCTTTGGAAGACAACATTTCCGAAGAAATTCGGGCTATTCCGGCCGAAATGCTCGAAAAAGTTGCCCAAAATTGGACTTTCCGAATGGACCACCTAAGACGCAGCCGCGGTCAACATTTAAATGAAATTATCTTCAAAAAGTAAATGTCATGGACCAATCTAACGTTTCAAATAAAGAACCGATGAGATTTTGCAAATTTTATGCGTTTTTTTTTTAAAAAAAGTTATCAAGCTCTTAACAAATCACCCTTTATAAGCGAATACTTTTGGTAAGTTTTTTAGGATTTTATGTTCAATATTACATTTTAATTATAAATTAAGTGCATGTGTGTTGTATGTCATTGTCGTAGGAGTATGTGCTGCGTGTTTCATTACCACTATATTAGATAATGAAGGGTACTTTTTGAGTTCCATGGTAGCCATAAAAGAGATTAAAGAGAGAGAAAGACTATTTTGTTTTTAGAAACTCAGATATTTTATGTGACTCGAATTAAGAGTATCATTCTTTGAGTGAAACAATTTCAGCTAACGTAAGTGCTATGTTTGGCATTTAATTTCTCAACTGAAATAAGTAAAACAAACTATCCCGCCAAAATCGTTGGCGCTATGTCGACATTATGAACAAAATATAAGCGAATATATGTGAGTATGTATTTGAGTTGATTGCATAGCCTATTTAATGCCTTGACAAGTTATTTATTGTTGTACTTGTATTAAAAAATAAAGTAAACCAGAAAAGACTATCATCATGGATGGAATCAGAATCAAAACGTCGATCTTTCAACTTTTTTTTTTTTAATTTGGGGAAGTATACTTTTTGAATAGATTGACTTTTCAAGATTTCGAATTTTATTTAATTTATTAAAAAAAATTCTGTAATACAAAGCCAATAGAGACCTATCAAAATATATTACACCATAACAAAAATACTTAGCAATCGATATAATGTAAATAAATTAATATAATTAAACTAAGAAGAGAACTGATTTAATTGGCTCCCCGGCCAAAAAAGTAGTAGTGTTAGGTAAATAGCGATGAAATAAGTAAAAATTGGAAAAGTAAACCTTTTTAAAAGATCGACTTTTTACAGTCGATTTTGGTTGACATCAAAAGTCAATTTCAAATATTAACAAGTAAGTAAAGTAGAAAGTCGGGCGGGGCCGACTATATCATACCCTAAACCACCCTTACTGAATTAGTAATCATAAGCATTTGTGGGGTAACATATAGGTCTGGGAGATAAACCGCAGTTGCATATTTAAGAAAATTAAGGGGTACATGTCTATGGGTGCTTTCTGTCAATCTGACTATTGCTCATAGTCAATGTTGCCAGGGAAAATGTTCGGTTTACCCTACAAGGACAAAAAAAGTTCCCTACTTTCCCATACATTCACAAACAATTTTCCCTACTATATTTTTCGTTAAATTTAAAAAAATTTACAAAACAAAAATGGTTCTAAGTACTTTATTATCTTAAAACATGAATATGCAACGTATATAACTTAGAATATAAATTTGTATTACCACCACGGTTGCCACAGTTGGTAGAATTCTACCCAAATTAGTAATCTTTTTTGTTAAATCTCTATAAAAATAAAATAAACAAATTTTTGTGAGAAATTTTTCTATAGAAATAAAATTTTGACAATAAATTCTATAGAAATAAAATTTTGAGAAAAAATTCCACAGAAATAAAATTTTGAGAAAAATTTTTATAGAAATAATATTTTGAAAAAAATGTCTATAGAAATACAATTTTGACAAAATGTTCTATAGAAATAAAATGTTGACAAAATTTTCTACAGGAATAAAGTTTACCACACATTGTTAAAGATCAAGCCTTGTCGGCTTCTAATTTCCTCCTCTAGAGCTACCAAAATGTAAAAATTATTACAAATTGTGTTGAGTGAAAATGTCCTACATTGTGGCCCTACGTCCCTACAAGACGCTAAATATTAGAAAAACCCTACATATAGGGAATTTCCCCTACTTCTAGCAACACTGGCTGTGTTGATATTGCACCTACGGAGTTAGTATGCCACTAATATTGAGCCCATTATTAAAAAAGAGAAAATCGTTAAATTAGTGTGGGTGATAAATACAAATTTGTAAAAATCGAGCAATATTCTTATGTAAGAGCTACAAGTACGTATAAGTACGATCGGCTAGTACATCAAAATTTGAAATGTGAGTAACATTGGTTAATAAATAAGAGTACTATGGCCAAATTTGGGAAAATCGAGCGATACATATATATGGAAGCTATATCTAAATCTGAACCAATTTGCATAATATTTTGCGCGTTTGATTAATACCACAAAAGGTTACCTTGTGCAAGATTTGAGTAAGATCAGTTAAGAAATGAGGCCTGTATGGTCAAACATAAAGTTATTAGGGGCGAATTTTTCAAAATCGGGTGATACATATATGGGAGCTATATCTACATCTGAACCGATTTCGATGAAATTTTGCACATATAGTTAGTACTATAGAGGACTGGATCTAGCCAACTTTTAGTAAGATCGGTTAATAAATAAGTGCTCTATGGCCAAATTTGGGAAATTTGTACATATATATGGGAGCTATATCTAAATCTGAACCGACTTCGATGATTTTTTGCACATATAGTTAGTGCTATAGAAGAGTACATTTAGTCAAATTAGGTTAAGATCGGTTGATAAATAAGGGGTTTATGGTCAAATTTAGAAAAATCGGGCGGTACATATATATGGGAGCTATAGCTAAATCTGAACCGATTTCGATGATTTTTTGCACATATAGTTAGTGCTATAGAAGATTATATTTAGCCAACTTTGAGTAAGATCGGTTGATAAATAAAGGTTTTGTGGCCAAATTTGGGAAAATCGGGCGATACATATATATGAGAGCTATATCTAAATCTGAACCGATTTGGATGAAATTTCGCAGACTTGAAGGGCGATGGAAAAGATTATCTTTTGCCAAATTTGGTGACGATCCGTTTGAAAAAAAGCGCAACGTGACCCCATTTGTCGAAATCGGGCGATACATATATATGGGAGCTATATCTAAATTTGATCCGATTTCTTCCAAATTCAATAGCGTTCGTCCTTGTGCCCAAAAACCTCCCTGTACCAAATTTCATCAAAATCGGTTAATAATTGCGACCGGAATCCTGTGAACAACAAATACATGGACAGACGGACGGACGGACGGACACCAAGCGCTAGATCGACTCAGGAGGTGATTCTGAGTCGATCGGTATATATTTTATGGGGTCTAAAATCAATATTTCTGGTAGGCACATTTTTGGCCGATCAAACTTATTATACCCTGACCACTATGTGGTTTAGGGTATAAAAATGGTGACTTCAACTTTCGACCTAGTGGTATTTTAAACCCCAAGGGATATGTATTTGGTATATATTGATATAGCCCCATGAAGACCGATCTCCCGATTTTATTTCTTCAGAGAATACAATAGAATTCGAAATTTTTCATTGATGCGCAGTTTCTTGTTCCTCCAGATTTCGGCAAGACTTTACATGAATATGTTTGTTTTCATTTATAATTTTGATTATATGAGGAAAAGTAATCGCGAAAATAAAATGATTTTCAACTCGAAAACCGAACATAGTACCCACCTATAGGGGTTAAATTGTCCAACAACATATAAAACCTGACCCAAAACCTAAAAAGCGAAAATGCCATCAAATTTTTTTGAACGCTTATTCGAGGAATTTAACAACAAAATCATATTTTCGTAAAGATCCAGAATCTAATGTTGTGTCTATATGTACAAATTGTAAATTGAACTTAAAAAAAGAAACGTTTGATAAATGTTTTAATTCAATGCAAATTAAAACATTTTATTAGGTAGGTGATTGAGATGGTATCAAATCCAATAGTTTTGGAAATACTATGGAATATGTAATGAAAAATTAAAATACAGAAAAAATAATAATTAGACAAAATTTTAAAAATTGACCAACTGGACTCAATTCCTTTTGGTCCGACCATCGGACCAAATTTAAAAATTAAAAATCTTTTGGACCAATTTTAGTCCGATAGGACCAAAACAGCAACGCTGATGTTGAGTTATAATACTACTGTTAATATTTAACATTATATTTACATACATCTTCTTTGACAGTGCTTTAAATGTAATGTAAGGAGCTATTATATCCTAAATACTCTTTCCATTCACACGATCCTAAAAGTATGTCAAGGTATTTGATGTCTACAGACAGATTATTCTTGTAATATGTAAATTAACATTGGGTAGCTTAGGTGAATGATAACTACGTGGATAGAGAATGAAGCCGACCCATTTTTGTCGGCGGCGGCGGACAATAAATTTTTGCCTCCGGCGGCGGCGGCTTGACGGCTGAGCCGATATAAATTTGTTCACTCGGCGGCGGACAATTATCCATTATAAAATCAATTTGAAGTTAATCGAATGGTAATGAGATTAGTTGTACAACCTATCTTACAAACAAATTTACTTTTCGTTCAAATTTTCTGAGCTAAATTTTTGCAAAATTATTATAGCAGATTAAATATGATTGGTTGTGTTCAAAATTTTGGAAAAAATACGACAATTTAATAAAAATTTTTCTGATTTAAATCGATATTTTTGATTACTTGGCGGCTAAATTTGAGTCGAGATGAGTCGACATATTCGGCGGCGGCGTCGACTGACAAAAAATGGTCGGCGGCGACTGAAATCGGCGGCGCGACTCGGCGGCTTCATTCTCTGCGTGGATCGTTTACATGTCCAGAGATTTGTTGTAAGGGATACAATTCTTTATATGGCAAAACCGGACTTTCTATACTAGTCAAACTTGATATTTCCATTTCTGAGGTTTATCGATATGAAATTTTAAAGTCGTAAATATAAAACGTACACTTTCTCTCCCTCTATAATTTTTAAAATTAAACATTTACGGCGAGATAATATTTTGTATTGCGAAAATTTCTTATGTATCATCGAAGGCAAATATACATACCATATATCCCTCGGCTATGATTTAATTAAGTATACCGAAAATGATGATTATTTTTCATAGTTTCTAATGCTATATTAACAAAATGGAAGTTTATACTATAGCAATATCCTTGTATAATGTTTACTTAATCCATATATAAGTTAATTTTCATCTTTTTTAGGGCGTAATTGGAAAATTTTAAATAAATGTAAAATTAGAGTTAAAGTTCTGTAATTCTTAGGCTATTGATATTAATAGGTTGGCCTAACAAAGAAAAACACATTTTTTTGTCAAAATTCGTTTTTATTATTCAAAATAGTTCCCTTCAAGAGCGATACAACGATTATAACGACCTTCCAATTTTTTGATACCATTTTGGTAGTACTCCTTCTTTTTTGCCTCAAAATAGGCCTCAGTTTCGGCGATCACCTTTTCATTGCATGCAAATTTTTTCCCTGCGAGCATCCTTTGGAGGTCTGAGAACAAGGAAAAGTCGCTGAGGCCATATCTGGAGAATACGGTGGGTGGGGAAGCAATTCGAAGCCCAATTCATGAATTTTTGCCATCGTTCTCAATGACTTGTGGCACGGTGCGTTGTCTTGGTGGAACAACACTTTTTTCTTCTTCATATGGGGCCAGTGATGCCATGCGTAGGGAAAAATCCTTTTTTGTAGGGAATTTTTCCAATATCCAGAGTTTACTATATTTTGCAACAAGAAGAGTACTTTTCCTTAATATTCCAAATATTTGAAGATCCAAAATATATGGTAGCTTCAACGAATGGAATACGCAATTCACCGTTAACCATGTTATTGTAATGATTTTATTTAGAAAAGTACAGCGGTAACGTTAAAAGATGTTTTGTTAGGGAGCCATCGTGGTGCAATGGTTAGCATGCCCGCCTTGCATACACAAGGTCGTGGGTTCGATTCCTGCTACGACCGAACACCAAAAAGTTTTTCAGCGGTGGATTATCCCACCTCAGTAATGCTGGTGACATTTCTGAGGGTTTCAAAGCTTCTCTAAGTGGTTTCACTGGAATGTGGAACGCCGTTCGGACTCGGCTATAAAAAGGAGGTCCCTTGTCATTGAGCTTAACATGGAATCGGGCAGCACTCAGTGATAAGAGAGAAGTTCACCACTGTGGTATCACAATGGACTGAATAGTCTAAGTGTGCCTGATACATCGGGCTGCCACATAACCTAACCTAACCTAACCTAAAAGATGTTTTGCATTGGTATTTAATTACGAATGCGTAAATAGATTTCATTTGCGGAATGAACGCTTCCATTAAGGTTCATAAACAGGTGATGGCTTCCTCAACTTGGTGCCACTCAATATTTTCTAATACAAAGATCACTTGCAGTGCGTACGCGGATTCGTGTGCATAAATGTAGGATAAAATATCTTCAAAAACTGTTTTACAACTGTTACATTCACAACAGTTTTTAATGTTTTAGAAAAATGTCGTCTAGCGAAGAAAATAAAACCATTCCGACAAAATTTAGATAATAGCCTTTTGACCAAATTGGCTCATTGTTGAATTAAAGCGTTGGCTAGAGGCGGTCGAAAAAGACGATTTTAAATACCAATGCATTGTTTGTGGAAAGCTCGTAAATTGTAGAAATCAGACCTGAAGAAACACGCGGCCATTAAAGTCCACTAGAAAAATGTTGGTAGTGTTAAAAATGAGCAATGATGTTGCAATGTTCGAAATCCGAATAAAAATGTCAATATTCATATTATTGAACATTTGGTCCCTTTATTGAAGGATATAATCACTGAATATTAATTTTAAAGAAATTGAATTCAATATAAAATATTTGTCATTTTCTTGCAAAATTTGTTTGAATTTAGTACCGTAGGGAACAATGTAGGGAAACAAATTTTGAACGTAGGGGAAAAAAGGGAATTTTTAGGAGCCGCGTAGGGAATTTTCAAAAAACTTCCTGGCATCACTGTATGGGGCCGTTCTGCCGCGATTTCGACCTTCAAACGCTCCAATAACGCCATATAATAGTCACTGTTGATGGTTTTTCCCTTCTCAAGATAATCGATAAAAATTATTCCATGCGCATCCCAAAATACAGAGGCCATTACTTTGCCAGCGGACTTTTGAGTCTTTCCACGCTTCGGAGACGGTTCAACGGTCGCTGTCCACTCAGCCGACTGTCGATTGGACTCAGGAGTGTAGTAATGGAGCCATGTTTCATCCATTGTCACATATCGATGGAAAAACTCGGGTGTATTACGAGTTAACAGCTGCAAACACCGCTCAGAATCATCAACACGTTGTTGTTTTTTGGTCAAATGTGATCTCGCGCGGCACCCATTTTGCACAGAGCTCCCGCATATCCAAATAATGATGAATCATATGACCAATACGTTCCTTTGATATCTTTAAGGCCTCTGCTATCTCGATCAACTTCATTTTACGGTCATTCAAAATCATTTTGTGGATTTTTTTGATGTTTTCGTCGGTAACCACCTCTTTCGGGCGTCCACTGCGTTCACCGTCCTCCGTGCTAATTTCACCACGCTTGGAGTTTGCATACCAATCAATTATTGTTGATTTCCCTGGGGCAGAGTCCGGAAACCCATTAACAAGCCACGTTTTTGCTTCCACCGTATTTTTTTCCCTTCAGAAAACAGTATTTTATCAAAACACGAAATTCCTTTTTTCCATTTTTATGCATTTAATACTAGCGACGCCATCTATGTGTCAGACCGGGGACTTATCAGCCAACCTGTTATGTTACTATTCGTTTGTCAGTCCAAAAATTAAATTACATCTATTTTTCTTTCCTTAATATGAAATCCTCCTAAATTGCATTTCTACATACATTTAAATAACTACAATGCACTCGCGGTAACGTGAACACCGCCTAACGTGAACACGCTTTTTCTTACACTAACTACTTCGTAACGCTGAAAAACATGAAATTTGACGTTAAAGGCAGATTCACAATGACAAATACAATTTAAAATACACTTACGGAATTTTTTATTGATCTAGTTTGGCTTTTTCGTGAATTTTATATTTTGCTGTACAATTCCATAGCCGACCGATATATTTTTTTAATTTTTTTCATGAAATCAAATTAAGTTTTTAATATTACTAATAACAGAAATAAAAGAACGTGTAAAACTCCCAAAAAATGCTGTTTTGTTTTGAAATTCGCTGAAGTTCGTTAACGTGAACATTTTCGCTAACGTGAACTCTCTTGGTTTTAATTAGTTCACGTTACCGGGAGTGCATTGTATCCAGTTCTGGTACGGTACTGCTATAAAACAGCAAGACGAAATGTTAAGTAGGTTTATTGTCGAATATAATGTAGCATAGTTTTAGGAGTTATTAGTAAAATAAATTTGTTTGAATTAAAACAGAGTTGTTTTTCTCTATCATCCTAAAAGTATGCTAACATTTTGTTATCTGTAATTTATAAGTGAATAGTTAACCCTCTATTCAAATAAATTGATTATATATTTCATTGATTCGTTATTATTATTTTTTTAATAGTGGTATGTTTTATACCGAATGTCATTTTATAATAATTAATAATTATGAAGGATTATTTCAAATTTCATCCTAAAGACCATTCAAATCTGTCACCCTCAAAACAAAAAAACTAAACCCACCAGAAAAGGCAATTATATTAAAGTCAAGAAATCTTTCTTATATTTCAGAAATTTTAACTACAAAGTAATAACTCCCATGAATTAAAAATAAGATAAAAATGGCTTTAGTGCCCTGCAGTGTTCACTTTTTTTTGAATGCTTTTTTATACGTTCAGAGACCCTTACGATGGCCTCTGAACCTATAATTTGACTAAATCTATGTAAAAACTTTTTTATTATTAAAGATTTGCTATTGCCTAAAGAAGAGCTCATGTATTTTTCACTCGAACCCTCTTACATATTCTATAACTATGTGTATATAACCACAAAGCAATTGTTACGCTTATATATTTCCATTGGGACCCTCATAAAATGACCCCCCCCCTACACTAGAGAGCTTTTTTATTTGTACACATTTAAAATTTATAATTTGTTCTTGTTGATTTTCTTAAATTTGTACTCACCTCCAAATCCATGGCTTTTAAAGTCTGTTGTTGATTTTGTTGATTGACATAGGATAACATATCACCGCCTAGAGTATGTCTGCGAGGGTCCTCCCTACGCATATTACGTCTTCTGTCTATAAAATCCAAAAGGTACCCAAACGACAGCAAACAAACACAAGAGTAGAAATAAATTGCCAAATTACTCAAAGATTCCCGAAAAAAGTCAAAAGGACCAATTTTATACAAAGAAAAAACAAAACGACAACAACTCAGGTTTACTCCATACTCCACTGCTGCTGGAAGTAAACCAATATTTACCTTGCTCGGTATTTTGCATATGACCGGATTTCATGTCATTTTGCCAGTTCTCATCTGCAATGCACGATGCGGGAGGTTCGATGGAAAGGTAAGAAGGCGATTAAACACCAGCACACGCCATTGATCCAGGACATGGATATGGACATAGAACAAATATACATTAGGAGAAAACACCAACACCAACGACAATGACAAAAACCAAAAACAGAAAAGAACGTCGGTGAAACGCTTAATGAAAAATTCAATTGCGCTTTCATGTTGGGCTGAATGGTTGAGTGACTGTCGCCTATACTTACCGCCCTCACGTCCTTTGCGTTTCTTTTTGGAACTACTGGAGCTACTACTGCCTCCACCACTGCCCCCACCACTACCTCCACCACTGGCATTTGAAGGGTTCGGTGAACTTTTATCTTTGCTTTTCCAGCGTATTAACATTTCAGCGCTGAGAACAGGCCAAAGCCTACATAGAAGGAGTAGAAGAAGGAGGAAGGAATAAGCAAATGAATGAATGCAAGCAGGAAGGTAAGCTGGTATTCCGAACAATGTAAAGGACTTTTACGGATATAGCATGCTCCCCATTTTGGAATCCTGCTTTTATATCGGAGTGTTAAAGTATTAAACAAACGCTCTTCATTTAGGTTTCATGTGAGTGATGGAGTGGTTTTTATGCCACACATACATGCACACAAAGAAAAAGAATAAAAATCACCACAGGACATAGGGACATAAAAATAAAGGATTTTGTTTTATGTTTTCTTAGTAAAATAAATATTTGATGTGCAATGAACATAGGGAACTAGGCAATTCACACACCTAAATGATTTGCCTTATGCCTCCCACATAGCCCGCATAGATGCAGATATGACCTGTCAAACTCAGCTCAGTTTCGGCCCTTTGAGAGAGATTCCAACTCATATGTGTCTTGAGAGATGCTCTATGGAATGGGAATTGGAAGATGGAAATATCTAATGTGGGAAATAACATACACATAAAGAAAATTTCACCAAAATTAAACCAATAGAATTTTGTCATTGTTGTAATGAACATTCAGCATTAAGCCAATGAAACTTTTCATTAATAGCATGAAATGTTTCATTATTTAGTAGAAAAAGTTTTCCAAAACTACTACGGGTGGAAAAAGCTTCGTAACATTAAAGAAATGTTTCATTAATATTGAGCCTTTGATCAACTTCATAAATACGATGAACTTATTCCTTATAGTTATGAATTTTTTAATTAACGAATTATTTTTTATGAGGACAATGAAAAATATCAAGAAATGTTTCATAATTTAGTAGACAAATTTTGCAATTTTTATGATTATTAAGTTAAAACTCCGGCACTGGTAGAAAATGCTTCGTGACATTAACGAAATGTGTCATTAAAATTTAGCAATTTCATAAATATAAATAACTGTTTCGTTATTGTTATGATTTAACTAAATAACAACAAAACGTGCCGTACTGTTAATGACTATTTTCATTGTTTTAATGAAAAATTTGCGATATGTTAATGACAAATTTCATTGGTTCAAATTTAATGAAATTTTCTTTGTTTTTGAGGACCAAGCATAAATTGTTAGATCTGCTAGAAAAAATCGGAAAATCTAAAGATCGACTAAGAAAACTTCAATTGGATTTAAGAATAGAAAGATAGTCCACTTTTCAAGGTTCTTTCAAGATAATGATCTTTTTTTTATAAACTGATAACCCATTACAAAATCTCAACAGATGAATTGCTTCCTATAAATTGTTTGGGTTTTTATGAGTTAAGCATATATCATTGAATTTGAGCCATTAAAGTTTTTCCTTAATTTAATGGAAATGTGCGTTAATAATATGAACTGTTTCAATACATTTACGAACTTGTTTCCTTGACCCCACTTTTACTAAATAATTTCGTTAAAATCGGATATTAAAAATTTCCACCGGAACTATTCTGGCTGGTACTCCAACATTAAAACTACAATCGAAATATGAATGAATTCTAGAGGGTCAAGTCGAGAAAAGGTTATATTAGGAATCAAAAGTGTATATAGCACCAATTCATACGTATCTCCCGATATAGTTAGATTGTTAATTCTAATATCTCTGCGACATTTCTCGGAGTAAAGCACATTGGAGTAAAACGTTGGTCTTTGTGGTTATAAGAGAGTAAATCGGACCAAAGATATATATGGGAACTATATCTAAATCTGAACCGATTTCGACTAAATTTGGCGTGGCTAGAATGTGATAAGTTTCACGTAAATCGAAGTAAAATTTTGGCCTCTATGGTCATATGAGTGCAAAATTGGGCGAAAGATATATATGGGAGCCATATATAAATCTAAACTGAGATTTACTAAAATCAATAGGGACCCAAATACATATTAGTCGATTGCACTAAAACTGTGACCTAGAATTTGATTACAAACCTGTGTTCACAAACAGGCTTAATAGGAAACCTATGTTATTGAAATTTTATAAAAAAATGTGACTTGCTTAAACAAAATCCTTAAACTTTAAACCTTTTACGTGTAAAGACTATTCCTTTCTTTTTTTTATTTCATAGTTCCGAAATTGGCCACATACTCCACGAATGGCATCCCTTTTTTTTTCGCTGCATTATGTGTATGGCTATGAACAATGTTGGGATAAAATTTCATGAATATTTGATAAATTCTTCTTAAGTAAAATTTTCATTAAAAAGAATTTTATGGCTTTCGGCTAGGGGCCGACAAGGCTATCTAGAAAACGAGGAGTTAAATCTGCCACTGCCGCTGCCACTGTTTTTCGTTCTTTGTTAGTGGCTAGGGAATCGAGAAGGAGCGGGAGAACTTGATGTGTGTAAAGTCATAAAGGTTTTCCGTTGAGTTCCGAATTCACAAGTTCCTGCCTTTGAGAGCGCATGTCCTTGTTACACATATGAGATTTTACAGTTCATCGGAGGGGGTCACACTTGTGTTTGTTTATGTTTGAAAAATTCTAACAACATTTTGCCGGTAGGTCCATATAAAAAATTATCACGTGCAGTATTTGGCGAAAACAAAATAGAGAGAACTTCCCCCAAAAAGAACAAGAAAAAACAGAGAGCTTTGCCATAGAGAGAAATATAACTCTCACGAATGTATGGAATAGAGAGATATCTTAGAAAATAAATGAGAAAGACTATGACGTTGGCCTCTCTCCCCTGTGGTGAAATCGTTTAAAGTTGGGTAAGGTTATTGTCAAACAATGACTCTTAAACTAGATTTGGTCACCAGGGTCCTCTAAACTTTTTCTGGGAGTTGTTGATGTGGACCTTAGGCGTTTTAAGGTTTCGAAGTAACTGCGTTACTTCTTTAATGTTAAAGTTGAGGTAAAGGGGGCTACATAATGGCTACATATATTTTCAACTGCACCACTTGTGGTTGGATGCTCCAATGGTTGTAAAATTAAATTCCTGCAGAATAAAGTTTACACTTTTTTCTCATCACCAGTGTACAAGGGTATAAAGGAATTTTCTTGCAATTTTAAATTCTCTGGGATTCGACAAACTCTTTTCACTCAATTTTTATAGATATATTTCATTTTTTTAAACTTCTTTTTTTTTGATCAAATATATAGGTGAAGCACAAATATATCCTTTGTAGTTTCACAAAATTTTCATTTTAAGGCCTTAGGACCACACACAAACACTTGTACACAAAACACACACCTTTTGTTCCAATTTGCAAATTCTTATCAATTCTTCCTTGCAAAACTCTTTGTTAACCACAAATTTTCTTTTTTCTTTTATTAGTGAAATCTTCTGTTTTATTTATATGTCCTTTACAAAATTTTCTTCACATCAATTGCAGCAGTAAAATAAAAAATAATATTTTCATATATTTGGTATGCTGTCTATGACCGTATTAACCGTTCGATACTTCTAAAATGGCTGTGAAATTCGTGTATATCATAGAAGAGTTTCCGCCCTAAATGTTTAGGACGGTCTGATGGTACGGACAAAAGCCGGCCTAGGAAAAACTGACGGCGACAGGAAACACAGGATAAAACTATTGAACAAAGCTAAAATTTATGAAACATAGCTAAAAAGTCTAGGTTTGTGTATTTGCTAGCTAATGATTTTTATAAATATTTCAAATAATAATTTCTTTAAGTTGCTACTAAGATACTTTTCTTTCATCAACGAGGAATAAACCTGAAATCATTAAATTTTTATCAATAAAATTGATTAAAATGATTAGAAGAATAGAATGTAAGAATAAAAGCCAGATTGGAAGAAACTGACGGCGTTTATTTAAAAATCGCATGCGCGATTCGAATACACCACACTAAAATTAGTTGGAAAGTCTTTGTGTGATGCCTCTAAAATTACAGTTTGAAAATCATATATGAGCGCCATCTACAAGTACGGTATAACTTAGTTACGGCATTTATTCTAGACAACATCCACCACGGAATGCTAAAAGACGAAAGAGTTGAATAAGTACAAACTCACCGCATTTATTTTTGGGTACTTTGGTGAAATGAAGAATGACTAGGGTTGCCATGTCAACATTTCAACCAGGCATTTTCGAGATATAGCGAGATTTTCCACTTTATTTAGAATATTTTAAATCAGTATGAAAATATAAAAAATCGGTTTCGTTTACGTACGTATGTGGAAATTTGAAATCAAGGAATAAAAATTGAATCAATTAAAACATTTTTAAATGTGTTTTTGATTAAACATTATTAAATTTTAATTAACCCTTTCACTACCGAAATAAACCTAAGGTTAAAAACTTTTATTTTTCTTCTGTGTTTACTGGTACTAATAGCATGTAAAACAAAAATTGTCATGATGAGATCCTACCTCAATTACTTCAAGACCCAGCAAAAAAGCATCGCCAAAAAAGTAATGAAAATGTTCTTTTTGGATCCGGAAGTGGTGCAAAATTGACGCAGAAGTGATGAATTTGACATGGGCTTGTCATAGGATGGAAGTCCTCCATTTCACCAGCCGTTGCACTGAATTTGCATCGCTTCTTTAGGTGTTATCCGAATTCAATGTGTTGGATGTAAATTAAAAAATTTTGTCAAATTTTGTCTAATAAATAATTTTTATAATTTTTTATAATTTTTAATGGATTCTAACGCTTGTCGGAAGCATTTGACTTCAAATATTTTCAAAAATTCACAATTTTTTCAAATTGGATTTAGCATTTTTTCGACAACATTTAAATGATTTGCACCATTTTATGAAACAAAAAAATTTCAAGTTACCCATTAAAAGTATGAAAAAACCAAGTTATAAAAAATTTAATTAAAAGAACTTCCTGGGTAGTTAAAATAAATAACATCATTGGGACTGCCTCTTCTGGAAGTGCTTTTAAAGTTGTGCCTTTGGAAGAACTTCCAATATTTTTTGCTGGGGAGCTATATGAGCTTGTTCTGAAAATTTGATTCTTGAATTGTGACAAAATGGCCTTACGAAAAGAAGCGCTATTTGGTCTATAATATTTTTCAAAGTATGAGAAAAAATACAAAACCCAAAAAATTATCAGCCAAATTTTTTGTATATATGTCAATTTACTAAAGACATACAATAGAAAAATTGTCTGAAATTTTCATATTTTTCGTTTATTGTTAAAGAAGTTTATAAAAATGTATTTTTGTGCCCACCAATATGGAAAATATTTATAGCTAGTTAGATTAAAGCCTCTACTTTAAAATAACATCGAGAAATAAATCGAAACTAAGTGGGAAAATAGAATTTGGGGTCTTTTTGGAATGTCCTTTTAAGTGGATCTCGGTAGTGAAAGGGTTAAATTAAAAGGACAAACATATTTATTAACATGGCTACATGTCATGTTCGAAATCCAGGAATTTTAATTGCTAAAAATATTGGCACTTTTATATGAAAATGATTTGGCAACATTGCTCTTACGAGTATATGAAAACTTCAACAAATCAAATGGTGAATTAAAAGATATTCACCATTCGGTAACAAAACACCCCCTTGTACTCTTGAATTTAGCTAGAGCGATAGCTGAGGGGTCTGGCAGGTCGCCAGCAGCCCTGATAGGGAATATGGGTTCGAAACCCAGCAAAGGTTTACGCAATTGAAAATAGGTCGTCTTTCCATTTTCCCCCAAATATCCCTCATCCATATCCGCCACACGTCATTTGCTATTACCCTGGCATTTGGAACGTGCCAATGGAAAGGAGGGAGATTAAATGTAGTCTCTGAAGGAAGCTAAGTCAGTCGTTGCACTCGTTGCTAGACGCTTAGTGCCAATCGAGATGAGTCACATTTTTTCTATTTTTTTTATCACAACATTACTGTGTGCTAGCGTTACCATTAATATTTTCTAAAAAGTGGCACTAGAAGTTGCATTTATAATAAAAGGTGTACAAATAACAGTTTTCTTCATAAAGGTGGGTGGGTATTAAGTTCGAGTGTACACACAAAAAAATAATTCATTTATTGTATGAATAGTGTTCCCAAAAATTTTCCAAACACGGAATTCATAAATTATATGAAAAAAGTTCATAAATTAAAAAATACAGGTTTTCATTGACTACGAATGTATACATAATATTAATGAAATTTGTAATTTTATAAATGTAGTATACATAATTTTCGACATTGAGAAATATGTATTTTTACATAATATATATTAAAAATATCATGCATTAAATATATCTCTTCTTTTCTTTTTTCTTTTCGATTTTCCCCTAATTCTTAATTGGTCAAAATGTATGAATACATTTATTAAAAACCGCATTAAAGTCCTGCGAGTAAAACACATTTTATAACATTCTTTATTAGTTATAAATATGAGCACCAATGCTTCCAGTTAATTAATAAAATTGTTTTATTTCGTCAACCTTTTTCAGCAATAAATAATCTTTGAATCGCGACGGCGACTCAAACTGAACTGAAAAAACCAAACACAGCAAAGCCACGTGTTGCCTTCAAAAACGTTATGTTTGGTTTTTGTCTTGTTTTGTATGCTTGTATTGTATACATATGAGAGTAACTCTATGTTGTGGCTCTCTCATGCTAAGAGAAAACCGATATTTTTGGATATATTATGCAAAGTTTCATTAATTTTATGGAAGAATCCATGCACATTATTAAAAATTGCTTAATTTAATAACAAGTATTTACGAATAAAAAAAATACATCTATTTCATGAAAGAGTCCATAAATTTTCAAAAATGTACACATTTATGTACAAATTCATATTTTATTTTTTTGTGTGTAGTTGTTAAAATCGAAAAAAAATCTATAAAAATCACTTCTGAAAATTGGTGGCTCTAAAATATCTTTGCATACTTTCAGGCGATACATGTCTCCGTTTGAAAATACCCTCATATGAGAAGGGAAAAGTGCTCGTAAATGTAGAATAGGAAGCGTAAATTCCGTTGCTGCATAACCTCTCAAACTTGAACATTCTGAAAAACGGATACCTCTCAAAGGAGGACAACTTTAGTGAGACTGTATTGAAATACCCAGCAAAAAAAGCGTCGCCAAGAAACGAATTCAATGTTTTGGATGGAAATTAAAAAAAAATCGGTGATATTTTGTCAAATAAATAATTTTTATAATTTTTAATGGATTCTAACGCTTGTCTGAACCGTTTGACCTCAAATATTTTCAAAAATTCACAATTTTTTCACATTGGATTTAGCATTTTTTTCGACAAAATTTTAATAATTTGTACCATTTTACGAATTCTTAAACGAAACGAATTTTACGAATTCTTACTCAATTTGAAACAAAAACAAGTATATACGACCGTAAGTTCGGTCAGGCCGAATCTTATGTACACTGATAGAAAAACGTTTCGTACTATTAACGAACGGGCGTCGTTGATTATTTTTCGTTAATATTACGAAATGTTTCGTTATAAGAACGAAAGTGATCGTTAATACAACGAAATCAATCATTAAAAGACAATTTTGTGTTTTAGTTTTTCGTTATATTAATGAAACACGTTTCGTTAATATTACGAATATTAACTTTGTAATTTTTTCAAGAATTAGAATAAATATTTTTCCAAGATGGAATTATTATAATCATTTGCACATAGAGAGTAACTTTTGGAAACTTTTAGCCTTTAAAATAGTCGTTTTATATACTCCGAAACTGGAATTGAAAATTTCATTTGTAAAACGAAAGCGATCGTTAATATAATGATATGGATCGTTAAAAAATAAATTTTAAATTGTCATATTTCGTCATATTAATGAAATATGGTCATTAATAATACGAATGGGAGTTTGAGTATTTCTGCATCTCTATCTAAGCGTTATCCCATATCATCCGTCTCTCCATCAGTCTATCCAAGTCTATCCGTCTCTCCATACTCTCTCTCTCTCTAATACGTCTGTAGCGTCTATGTAATTTGTACATACACATGTAAGCATGGCAATAAGCACATGTTTGCGTGTGCGTCTTGAAAAACAAACGGTAAAAAGTTCAACAGAAAACTTGTCTGATGGGCAAACCTTAACAACATTTACGTTCTTTTCGCTGAAGAGTGCACAGGCTCATTACAGTTTCGTTGTGAATAATAAACATAGATGGTGGGTGAGTTAAATTGGTGTTTTTTGTATATTCGCAAGAAATTTAGTATAAATTTTTAATCTTTAGTGAAAATGCCCCGGGGGAAGTGAACTTTCAGATGAAGAAGGCGGAACAATTGCAAAAAAATTGGATAAATGGACACGGCGATACGATTATCATTTGGTCTAAGAAATACATAAAGGGCTTTTTTTCTTAAGTGAAAGTCACAATATATGATTATTAAATTACTTAATTTATCAATAAATATTATTTCCTATAAATCATATTTCAAAGATCTTAACAAAAAATAATACACTACCAATGACTACATTCATATGCAATAATTGGTTGGGTTTCATTAATATAACGTTTGTGTTCATTTATACAACGTTCGCCTTTCATTCATACAATGAAAAAACTGGGTTCATACAATGAATTATTTTCGTTCATACAACGTATAAGCTGCATTCATACAATGAATACATTTCATTCATACAACAAATAATATTCGTTAATACAACGAAAAGGCTACGTAATAGCAACGTAACTATTCGTTAATACTACGAAATGTATTCCATAAATGGTTTCGTAAATATAACGTAAAATTACGTTGTTCTAACGAAATGCTACGTTGGCTGACTTTTAATGAAGAATTTCGTTAATACAACGTAGAAATTCATCGTATTAACGAAACTTTTTCTACAAGTGTACCCTCCACCATGGATTGCGTAGAAACTTCTACGAAAGACTGTCATCCACAATCGAATTACTTGGGTTGTGGTATCTTAAAACTTCGTAACATCGTTTTCTAAATTGTGGGTTAGTCCATACGTGGTATATATTAGACAAAAAAGTTATGTATAGTTAAGTCTACAAATAATTACGAATCGATATGGACTTTTTGCACGGTACGTAGAGAGCCAGAATTGAAATATGGGGGTCGCTTAAATGGTCCATATCAAGTTCAATTATGAACTTGATATGGACCAATTTTTGTGTGATTGGGGATCGATTTATCTGAGGGCCATATATAACTAAAGACCGATATGGACCTAGTTAGGCATGGTTGTTAACGACCATATACTAGCACAATGTACCAAATTTCAACTCACTCGGATGAAATTTGCTCCTCCAAGAGGCTCCAAAATCAAATCTTGGGATCGGTTTATATGGGGCTATGTATGATTATGGACTGATATGGACCACTTTTGGCATGGTTGTTAAATATCATATACTACCATCACGTACCAAATTTCAAGCAGATCGCATGAATTTTGCTTCTCCAAAAGGCACCGGAGGTCAAATATGGGGATCGGTTTATATGGGAGCTATATATAATTATAGACTGATAGGAACCAATTCCTGCATGGTTGTTGGATACCATATACTAACAATACGTACCAAATTTCAACCGAATGGGAAGAATTTTGCTCTTCGAAGGGGCTCTGGAGGCCAAATCTGAGGATCGGTTTATATGGGGCCTATATATAATTATGGACCGATATCAACCAATTTTGGCATGGGAGTTTGAGGCCATATATTAACACCACGTACCAAATTTCAACTGAATCAGATGAATTTTGGTCTTCCAAGAGGCTCCGGAGGTCAAATCTGGTGATCGGTTTATATAGGGGCTATATATAATTATGGACCGATGTGGACCAATTTTTGCATGGTTGTTAGAGACCATATACTAACACCATGTACCAAATTTCAGCCGGATCGGAAGAAATTTGCTTCTCTTAGCGGCCACGCAAGCCAAATCGGGGGATCGGTTTATATGGGGGCTATATATAATTATGGACCGATGTGGACCAATTTTTGCATGATTGTTAGAGACCATATACTAACACCATGTACCAAATTTCAGCCGGATCGGATGAAATTTGCTTCTCTTAGCGGCCACGCAAGCCAAATCGGGGGATCGGTTTATATGGGGGCTATATATAATTATGGACCGATGTGGACCAATTTTCGCATGGTTATTAGAGACCATATACTAACACCATGTACGAAATTTCAGCCGGATCGGATGAAATTTGCTTCTCTTAGCGGCCGCGCAAGCCAAATCGGGGGATCGGTTTATATGGGGGCTATATATAATTATGGACCGATGTGGACCAATTTTTGCATGGTTGTTAGAGACCATATACTAACACCATGTACCAAATTTCAGCCGGATCGGATGAAATTTGCTTCTCTTAGAGACCTCGCAAACCAAATTTGGGGGTCCGCTTATATGGGGACTATACGTACAAGGGGACCGATATGGCCCATTTGCAATACCATCCGACCTACATCAATAACAACTACTTGTGCCAAGTTTCAAGTCGATAGCTTGTTTCGTTCGGAAGCTAGCGTTATTTCAACAAACGGACGGACGGACGGACATGCTCAGATCGACTCAGAATTTCACCACGACCCAGAATATATATACTTTATGGGGTCTTAGAGCAATATTTCGATGTGTTACAAACTGAATGACAAAGTCTATATACCCCCCATCCTATGGTGGAGGGTATAAAAAGTTAAAATTACCCATTAAACATTAGAAAAAAACATGTTATAAAAAATTGAATGAAAAGAACTTCCTGTGTAGTTAAAATAAAGAACATCATTGGGAGTACATCTTCTAGAAGTGTTTTTAAAGTTGTGGCTTTGAAAGAACTTCCAATTTTTTTTTGCTGGGTATAGTATTGGACACAATTCAGGCGAATTTGTGATACAATTTAAAAAAAATATTAAAGCATAAAAGAAATTAATTAGAAAGTGGTACAAAATGAAAAAAAGGTGGCATAAAAATGAAAAAAGTCGATTTTAGCCAATATCAAAACCCGATTACATAGTTGATATTAAAGTGCATGGATTCAATTACAGCGAATCCTTTCAGAAGTGAACACACAAGGTCGCATAAGTTTTGTCCAAATTTGTGATACGCCCATTTAAGGGGGATAATCTTTGTATGAAATTATACGAAAAATTTCCATTTTTGAGAGTTGTCAGTTTTTCAGAGGATTCATGTTTGAGATGTTTCTCTGTAGTTTATTTTAGTCCATTTTGAAAAATATGAAATGTAATGGTCCTTTCTTATATCGATTACTTGTAAATCCAATTTTCAGTATCCTATTCAAAAAGTAAAATATACCATAGTCGGAAAGACAAATGTTCAAATTTTGAGGCAATGTGGCCCAATCTCTGTGTGACCTATTTTAGGAAACAATAAAAATCAATTGTTAATCTTTAGCATTTCAACTCCAATTATAATTGCGATTGCCATCACTACTACTTGCAATGAATCTTTTTGACACTGTCTCGACAATCTGACAAGTTTGTCATAAATGTTGGAAAACGCTTCAAACACCACGACAAATACATGAGCCAACTAAAATCTCCCCCGATTATCTCGCAAAGATGAAAGAAAACCGACTAAACTATGAAAAATCATTGTTTGTTGCCATATCTTCATCACTCTTGGTCAACGCTGATATTACTCATTCTCTCGGGCAGGCAACAGAACCACACATTTTTATTAAGGCGGATTTTTAGTTTTCTTTCGTTCTTGTCTAAGTAGCTAATGCTATTGTCAAGACATTTGACGGTGAATATTTCAAAATGGTTCTAAAGATATTGGGCCACCTTGTAAGTTGATGGATGAATGGACTGACTGCTTAGACCAACAGGCGAATGGACTCACGAACATCATAGTGGTTGGACAGAGGACGAGCGACCGAGTAGATGACATTAGTCAGTTCCTTACCTCTTGAGTGTACAATTAATTGCCAACAAATTAGAAAAAACAATAATTATATTTTTTCTATAATATATGTATAAATACATATAGAGAAATAATAAAAATAAAGAATAAACAATAATGAAGAAACTATCATAATTTGCACTTCTTAAAGACTTAATTTTTGGGAATATTTTTATGACCAGAAATGTTGATTTTAGACTCCATAAAATATATACCGATCGACTCAGAATCACCCCCTGAGCAGAGAATGAAGCCGCCGAGTCGCGCCGCCGATTTCAGTCGCCGCCGACCATTTTTTGCCAGTCGACGCCGCCGCCGAATATGTCGACTCATCTCGACTCAAATTTAGCCGCCAAGTAATCAAAAATATCGATTTAAATCAGAAAAATGTTTATTAAATTGTCGCATTTTTTTCCAAAATTTTGAACACAACCAATAATATTTAATCTGCTATAATAATTTAGCAAAAATTTAGCTCAGAAAATTTTAACGAAAAGTAAATTTGTTTGTAATATAGGTTGTACAACTAATCTCATTCGATTAACTTCAAATTGATTTTATAATGGATAATTGTCCGCCGCCGAGTGAACAAATTTATATCGGCTTAGCCGTCAAGCCGCCGCCGCCGGAGGCAAAAATTTTGTGTCCGCCGCCGCCGACAAAAATGGGTCGGCTTCATTCTCTGCCCCTGAGTCGATATAGCCCTTGATGTCCGTCCGTCCTTCCATGTATTTGGTGTTCGCAGGATTCCGGTCGCATTTATTAACCGATTTTGATGAAATTTGGTAGACTGTGTTTTTTTTTGGAATTTGGAAAAAATCGGATCAAATTTAGATATAGCTCACATAATATGTATCGTCCAAATTCATTTGATTTACCAACCTTTAAGTGTCCAAAATTTCATCGAAATCGGTTCAGATTTTGATATAGCTCCCATGTATATGTATCGCCCGATTTTCCCCAATATGGCCATAAAACCCTTATACATCAACCAATCTTACTCAAAGTTTGCTGGATCTAGAGCTCTTTAGTTAATACTAAATAAATATGTGCAAAATAAAAATAAATATGTCCAAAACATCATCGAAATCGGTTTGGATTTAGATATAGCTACCGTATATATATGTATCACGCGATTTTCCAAAATTTGGTCATAATATCCTTATTTATTAGCCGATCTTACTGAAATTTTGCACAAGGTAACCTTTTAGGTTTTTTTTTTTTGGAATTTGCGCAATATCATCCAAATCTGCTCAGATTTAGATATAGCTTCCATATATATCGCCCGATTTTGAAAAATGTCCCCTAATAACTCTATTCTTGACCATAATAGCCTTATTTATAAACTGATCTTACTCAACTTTAGCACAAGGTAACCTTCTGTGGAACCAAAAAAAAAAACAAACTGCAAAATATCACCCAAATCGGTTCAGTGTTAGATATAGCTCCCTTATATATGTATCGCCCGATTTTCAAAAATTTCCACCTAATAACCATATTTTTGTCCATAGTGGTCCCATTTTTTAACCGATCTTACTCAAATTTAGCACAAGGTAATCTTTTCTAATATCAAAAAATATTATCCAAATTGGTTCAGATTAAGATATAGCTCCCATATACTCGTATATGTATCGCTCGATTAATAAATTTTACTTTCAAATTTCAAAATTTCAAATATTCTATAGAGATAAAATTTTGACAAAATTTTCTATTGAAAATTGTTATAAGAAAAATTTCTATAGAGATAAAATTTTGCAAACATTTTCTATAGAAATAAATTTTTGCAAAAATTTTCCATAGATATACAATTCTGCAAACATATCCTATAGAAATAAAATTTTTAAAAAATTTTCTTTAGAGATAAAATTTTTAGCACAAGGTAACCTTCTGTGGTACCAAAAAAACCTGCAAAATATCACCCAAATCGGTTCAGTGTTAGATATAGCTCCCTTATATATGTATCGCCTGATTTTCAAAAATGTCCCCCTAATAACCATATTTTTGTCCATAGTGGTCTCATATTTTAGCCGATCTTACTCAAATTTAGCACAAGGTAATCTTTTCTAATATCAAAAAATATTATACAAATTGGTTCAGATTTATATATAGCTCCCATATATATCGAGCGATACGATTTTCCAAAATTTGGCCATAAGACTTTTATTTGATAATCAATTTTAATCCAATTTCAAATATTCTATAGAGACAAAATTTTGACAAAATTTTCTATTGAGAATTGTTATAAGAAAAATATCTATAGAGATAAAATTTTGCATAAGTTTTCTATAGAAATAAAATTTTGAAAAAAATTTCTATTGAGAATTTTTATAGCAAAAATTTCTATAGAGATAAAATTTTGCAAAACTTTTCTATAGAAATAAAATTTTGCATAATTTTTCTATAGAAGTAAAATTTTGCAAGAATTTTCTATAGAGATAAAATTCTGCAAACATTTTCTATGGAAATAAAATTTTTCAAAAATTTTCTTTAAAGATAAAATTTTGGAAAATTTTTCTATAGATAAAATTTTGCAAAAATTTGCTATAGAAATAAAATTTTGGGAAAATTTTCTATAGAGATATAATTTGGAAAATTTGTCTATAGAAATAAAATTTTAGGAAAATTTTCTATAGAAATAAATTTTGGAAATATTTTCTGTAGAGATAAAATTTTGTCAAAATTTTCAATAGAAATAACATTTTACAAAATTTTCTAAAGAGATAAAATTTTACAAAAAAATTGTATACAAACAAAGTTCTGCAAACATTTTCTATAATTTTTTTTTGACAAAATTTTCTATAGGAAAAAAAAATTTTGACAAAATTTTCTATAGGAAAAAAAAATTTTGACAAAATTTTCTATAGGAAAAAAAATTTTGACAAAATTTTCTATAGAAATAAAATTTTGACAAAATTTTTTATAGAAGTGAAATTTAAACAGAAATAAAATGTTGCAAAATAATTTTTTTTTGTAGTTTTTGGGTAAAATTTTCTCCAAATTTTGGTAGATTATGTTTGACTTGAATGGCAACCGTGACTGGAATAGATGGCAGATGGCAAGACTAGACACTAACTTATAGGACTCTATATTTAGGGGATCTGGAATTTGTTGGTATACCTCGCGGAATCTGCAAGCTCGAACTGTGCGAACATGCCATTAGGATGCAATGTTACTAACGGAACGGCTAAAGCTGGTGGGCTCTACCTGCTCTCAATAATCGTCAGTGTAGTTTTCTGTTTCCTAACATTTATAGAAAATTTTCCAAAATAAAGGAAAATCGTCATAAAAAAATCCATATTAATAGTCAACAATGAATGATTTGAGGTTTAATGATTTGAAATAGAAATTTAAATTAAAAATTTAAATACACTTTAACATCAAGCTGTAGAATAAAGTTGACACGTGTGTTTCGTTTGGAAAAATGGCAACCTTTGTGGACAAAAATATTTACATTGGCTATATTGGCGACACTTGACTTGGCCAATTTCACTATTGTTTTATAATAAAATTTTATTATCTCAATTTTCTACGTGTATCATGATGATACACGTACTGATATACATACATACTATATGTTTGTGTGCTTGCTTGTTCATGAATATGGAGTATACCACTTAGATGACTAAGAAGAAACAAGTTGTCTAGTTAATATTGTCGTATAAGCCAGATTATAGCAACATTTTGTCTAGAAAGTCGACAAAGCCAAAATATTGGGCTATATGCCAAACAACTCGCCAAAGACCAAAGAATCTAAAACACTTGTTGTTGTTGTTATTGTGGATGTGCGTAGTAATATCAACAACAACACCAACAACGCCAATGTATAATGGAAAATAAGAAATAAAACAAAAAATAAAATTGATTGAAATCCAAACATTGGAAATGGGAGAATGAGACCACTGGTTCATCTAAACAGCTAACGTTGAAATCTATGCCTTTTGCATGTCCATCCGTGCGTCCATTCATTCGTCTGTCCGCCCGTCTGTCCATTTGTCGTTATCGATGTGTGTTTAGGTTATAAATCTGGCGGCATTTGGGCCATGTGAGTTATGTTTATGCCAAGAAAGGCTAAAAACAAAATTTTATTTGGAAATTAGCCAGTTCCATAGCATGATAGTGACTATGGCAATACGTTTGTTTTCATTTTGGAAAATTTGTTTTGTTTATTTGTACATTACAACTCTTTAAGCTTGACAAATTTTGCGTTTTCATTGGCTACCAAATTGAAAAACATTAATCAGTTAAACACCCAGAAAACGTATTCAAACAAACTAATATTAAAAAAAAAACATAGAGCACTGGTCGACAACAATTCATTGATCTTTGGAGAGTCAAAACACGATGACATTGCTGATAACATCAAAGGGGGATTGACATTGAAGAAAATTTCATTACATCCGGAATCCCTCTATATGACCAGTGCATTAACAAAAAATCGAGTTTACAAGTCGATTGTTATATTTGTGACCATTTTTTATACCCTCCACCATATGGTGGGAGGTATATTAACTTTGTCATTCCGTTTGTAACACATCGAAATATTGCTCTAAGACCCCATAAAGTATATATATTCTGGGTCGTGGTGAAATTCTGAGTCGATCTGAACATGTCCGTCCGTCCGTCTGTCTGTTGAAATCACGCTAACTTCCGAACGAAACAAGCTATCGACTTGAAACTTGGCATAAGTAGTTGCTATTGATGTAGGTCGTATGATATTGCAAATGAGCCATATCGGTCCACTTTTACGTATAGCCCCCATATAAACGGACCCCCAAATTTGGCTTGCAGAGCCTATAAGAGAAGCATATTTCATCCGATCTGGCTAAAATTTGGTATATGGTGTTGGTATATGGTCTCTAACACCCATGCAAAAATTGGTCCACATCTGTCCATAATTATATATAGTCCCCATATAAACGGACCCCCAAATTTGGCTTGCGAATCCTCTAAGAGAAGCAAATTTCATCCGATCCAACTGAAATTTGGTACATGATATTAGTATATGGTCTCTAACAACCATGCAAAAATTGGTCCACATCGGTCCATAATTATATATAGCCCCCGATTTGGCTTGCGGAGCCTCTAAGAGAAGCACATTTCATCCGATCCGGCTGAAATTTAGTACATGGTATAAGTATGTGGTCTCTAATGAACATGCAAAAATTGGTTCACATCGGTCCATAATTTTATATACCCCCATATAAACCGATCCCCCGATTTGGCTTGGTGAAGAGAAGCAAATTTCATCCGATTCGGCTGAAATTTGGTACATGGTGTAAGTATATAGTATCTAATGACCATGCAAAAATTGGTCCACATCGGTCCTTAATTATATATAGCCGCCATATAAACCGATCACCAGATTTGACCTCCGGAGCCTCTTGGAAGACCAAAATTCATCTGATTCAGTTCAAATTTGGTGCGTGGTGTTAATATATGGCCTCAAAAACCCACGCAAAAATTGGTCGAAATCGGTCCATAATTATATATATGCCCCATATAAACCAATCACCAGATTTGACCTCCGGAGCCCCTTGGAAGAGCAAAATTCATCCGATTCGGTTGAAATTTGGTACGTGATGTTAGTATATTGTATCCAACAACCATGCAGGAATTGGTTCATATCAGTCCATAATCATATATTTATAGCCCCCATATAAACCGATCTCGAGATTTGGTTTTGAAGCCTCTTGGAGGAGCAAATTTCATCCGAGTGAGCTTGGTACATTGTACTAGTATATGGTCGTTAACAACCATGCCTAACTAGGTCCATATCGGTCTATAGTTATATATATCCCTCAGATAAATCGATTTCCAATCACACAAAAATTGGTCCATATCAAGTTCATAATTGTATATAGCCCCCATATAAGCGACCCCCATATTTCAATTCTGGCTCTCTACGTATCGTGCAAAAAGTCCATATCGATTCGTAATTATTTGTAGACTTACCTATACATAACTTTTTTGTCTAATATATACCACGTATAGACTAACTCATAATTTAGAAAACGATGTTAAGAAGTTTTAAGATACCACAACCCAAGTAATTCGATTGTGGATGCCATTCTTTCGTAGAAGTTTCTACGAAATCCATGGTGGAGGGTACATAAGATTCGGCGTGGCCGAACTTACGGCCGTATATACTTGTTCTTTATGAAAATGTGTGCCACTTTTTTTCAAAAGAAGTGTGAAACTTTTTATGGCGGGTGTTTCTTTTTGTGCCACTTTTTAGAAATTCTTAATGATAATGCTGAACTAGGATCACTATTAGGCCCAACTGTAATGTTATATCCATTTCATCGACAATCAATCCTTAAAATTAACAGTTCATGGAAGAACTAAAAAAAAAATTCTTTGCTACTAAAAAAAATTCTTTGCATATTTTAAGGCGTCACGATTGTACGTTTTAAAACACCATGATTTAAGCAGAAAAAATGTGCTAAAAATTATCAAAGTATTGGACTAAAAAGAAGTTGACTAAAAATTGGCACAGCATGACAAAAATGTAGCATACAATTTAAAAAAAATTGAATTAACAGTTCATGGGAGAAGCCCGTTTACCTACTAAAGAAAAAATTCTTTGCATATTTTCAGGCGTCACGATTGTACGTTTGAAAACACCATGATTTGAGCAGAAAAAAGAAGCTAAAAATTACAGTATTGGACGCATAAGTTCGATTTTATGTAAATATACCGATCATATCCATATTTTAAAAGGATCAAAATAAAAATTGGAATCAAAATATAGTATTAAGAAGGAAGTTTATTAAAAATTGGCACATCATAACAAAAATGTAGCATAAAATTTAAAAAAGTATTGCATTTAGTTGCTCAAAATTGTCAACGCATAAAAAAGGTCTCAAAGCAATGTGAAACGAAATTAAATAAACTGAGCAAAGTGACTAAGGAAATCATATAAACAAAAAAGCCGCCAGTTTTCGAATTTTCTGGTAAGACCAAGTACAGTAAAACCTCTCAGAAGTGGACACCCATGGTAGTCTATACATTTTCTATACTTGGGAGATGTCTATTTATGAGAGGTTAATTTTTATGTGATAATAAAGAGTGTCATTTTGGTCAAATATTTGCGTAGTATGATCATATCTATAGGAGCACTATCTATGTCTATACCCTACTTTTACATACACAGAAAAAACTTTTACAAAAATTTTTCCAATTAAAATCTTAATTGAGTTTTAAAATATATTCAATTAAATATTTAATTGATTCAACAAATTTTTAATTGAAACAAAAATCAACCAAACAAATTGATAGTATCAATTAATTTTTTAATTGACTGTGAATTAATTTTTTAATTGATACTATCATTTCTGTGATTGAAGACATTTCAATTAAAAAATTAATTGGATCAATTAATTTCGTGATTGAATCAGAAAAAAAAAAAAATGTGTGTAATATAAATTCTGCCACATAGGAGAAATCATGACCTGACTCAACTTGGCCGACGAATCAAAATGACATTGAACATTTTGAAAATTCGAAAAAGCCTTCTGTCGACTAGTGTATTCAACTATTTAAACATAAACGAAATAAAAAGACTTTTAAATCATATTTTAATCTGCTGCTAAGAAGAGTCTGCGTTATTGATTTGTAAACGGTCTTCAACTTTATTGTTAGCTTGCTTGAATGCTGTTGAGATATTTGCTGGGGTGATTGGCTTGACTTGACTTGGCTTTGTTGACTTATATTTTTATAAAAATCCTATTAGTCAATGATTAAGTCTTTACTAAATCCAAATAAACAATTGGAAATCAAATGATGAAAATGTGGGTTTTTAATGGTGACATCGAATCGTTAATACTCTCCAAAAAGAATAGAAATGGATTAACCCATAAATGGTTACTAATCAAAACTAGAGATCTTGCGATGAAATTATTGTCTAACTATTTAATTTAATTTAACAATATAATTTAGAAAATAATGTTATCTATACGATTCAATAAAAACATGTTAAAAAAATATAGAATTTTTGGGCAAAATGAAATTTTGTTATGAAGCAACATTTTATCGGTTATAAGAAATTGACTTAGGTTGTTAACACAATCATAGCGACTGTCGGTAGGCGAGCACTTGTTTATGGGTATATCTTATGGATAGCCCACAATGTGCTATGAAACTAAGATTGCAGAGAAGGAATACCATAATCTCAAATGCGTTTTTAAGCATATTAATCACGGGTTTCGTTGCATAAATATTGTTTTCTCTATAAACATATATATGCTTGCAGGAATCATATACATATTCGTCAAGAAAATAATATGGTTGCGACAAACATGTTACATGATCCACATGAAAAAGTAACATTATGTTTTTGGAACAGGTTTGAAGTGATAATATTCCTTCACTGGGTGCGGTTTCTTGTTGTTGCTTTGGTCATTATTTTATCTAAAAAATAAAATAATAAATAGAAAAAGTTAATTTTTTAAATTGATTTGAAAGATGGAATATTTAAAATAGGTATTACATGGTGGGTGAGGATGCCCCCATCGCAATTGTAGGTGAATACAACAGTTCCCTCGTTTGTTGAATCTTGTCTGGCAACAATTTTTTTTTAGGGTCAGATAATTTAAGCATAATTGCATCTACTGACAAAACTTAAGATTTTATAACTTTTATAACTAAATGTTGGATATACCTTAACTGGACTAAAGCCAATACAAACTCTTTTCAATTCTCTTTGTCTGTAGCCTCATCAATGAAATTCCCATTTTTTTGCGGTTCCAAATCGATTGACAAACGCATTATGCCAAAACTATCTTCATTTCATCTCTGACAAGCCGTAGGCTAGAAAACAATGAGCTTTTGTAAATCCAAGGTGGTAAATAATTGATAATTTTTAACGCAATCGTTGAAAAGATGTTAACGAATAGATAAAACAATGGTCGTACAACACAAATTTACATGTGTCAAACACTTGTCAAAAAGGCCAAAAATCACAACAATTACAAAAAAACTTAGAGACGACCACAAAAAAAAAAAAACAGACACATTGCTAAATCAAATAATGTTTAACAATGACAATAGAAAACGTAATAATAATAGATACAAATTTAGAATATTTAATGACATGGGAAAACCGAAAAATCCAATGATCCATACAAGATCACATAGCCAATAAGAATGATATTGCCTTTTACACATTCCTTGAAATTAGATGAGTTTTCTAGATGTTGAAAAAATACGTATGAGTAATATTTTTTTCTGAAATAAATAATAAATAAATTATATGCAGTTTCGCATTCCTTAGGAACATTGGAAATAGTTTAAGTTGCAAGTAGCAAAATTTGCCTCATTAAATTTCCTAAAATTATCTTCACAAAATTTGGTGGATATTTCAAATCTCTACATGGTTTCAAGCTAGAAATACTTCAGGTGGCAAACAGGAGAGGCTTATAGGTCTTATCCATAGACAAGTATTGGTACACCCAAAGAAGAAATACTTTCCTAAGGATCGATGTTTTAGACAAACGAAATTTCCCTTTTCCCTACCTTATTTACGTTCTCCAATAAGATCTCTGTGGTTTTCATCCAGAAAGTCTGGCAAATCAGTAATAGCCTGAAAGAAACAGGGACCCAGAATCTAGTGTGTCGCTCTCTGTATGTTGCTATTAGAACTTCAGAGTTCTTACTACTTTTGTAAATATCTTGTTTTGTCAAAATTGTATTTCTATAGAAAATTTTGTGAAAATTTGATTTCTATAGAATATTTTGTCAATTTTTTTCTATGAGAATTTTTGCAAAATTTTATTTTTCAAAATTTTCTCAAAACTTTATTTCTATAGAAAATTTTGTCAAAATTGTATTTCTATAGAAAATTTTGTTAAAATTTCATTTTTATAGATTTTTTTCTATAGAAAAATTTTTAAAAACTTTTTTTCTATAGAAAATTTTCTCAAAATTTTATTTCTATAGAAAATTTTCTCAAAATTTTATTTCTATAGAAAATTTTGTCAAAATTTTATATTTATAGAAAATTTTGTCAAAATTTTATTTCTTAGAAAATTTTATCAACATTTTATTTCTAAAGAATATTTTGTCAACATTTTATTTCTATAGAAAATTTTATTTCTATAGAAAATTTTGTCAGAATTTTATTTCTATAGAAAATTTTGTCAAAATTTTATTTCTATAAAAAATTTTGTCCAAATTTTATTTCTATAGAAAATTTTGTCAAAATTTTATTTCTATAAATAATTTTGTCAAAATTTTATTTCTATAGAAAATTTTGTCAACATTTATTTCTATAGAAAATTTTGTAAACATTTTATTTCTATAGAAAATTTTGTCAAAATTTTATTTCTATAGAAAATTTTGTAAAAATTTTATTTCTATAGAAAATTTTGTAAAAATTTTATTTCTATAGAAAATTTTGTCAAAATTTTATATCTTTAGAAAATTTTGTCAAAATTTTATTTCTATAAAAAATTTGTTAAAATTATTTTTCATGTTAGCCTGATACCGAAACAGGCAGCTCGAATAATAATAATTGAAAAATTTGTTAAAATTTTATTTCTATAGAAAATTTTGTCAATTTTCTTTTAAGAAAATTTTGTCAAAATTTTATTTCTATAGAAAATTTTGTCAAAAATTTATTTTTATAGAAAATTTTGTCAAAATTTTATTTCTATAGAAAATTTTGTCAAAATGTTATTTCTGTAGAAAATTTTTTCAAAATTGTATTTCTATAGAAAATTTTGTCAAAATTTTATTTCTATAGAAAATTTTGTCAAAATTTTATTTCTATAGAAAATTTTGTCAAAATTTTATTTCCTAGAAAATTTTATCAACATATTATTTCTATAGAAAATTTTGTCAAAATTGTATTTCTATAGAAAATTTTGTGAAAATTTGATTTCTATAGAATATTTTGTAAATTTTTTTCTATGAGAATTTTTGCCAAAATTTATTTCTCAAAACTTTATTTCTATAGAAAATTTTGTCAAAATTTTATTTCTATAGAAAATTTTGCCAATATTTTATTTCTATAGAAAATTTTGTCAAAAATTTATTTCTATAGAAAATTTTGTCAAAATTTTATTTCTATAGAAAATGTTGTCAAAATTTTATTTCTATAGAAAATTTTGTCAAAATTTTATTTCTATAGAAAATGTTGTCAAAAATGTATTTCTATTGAAAATTTTGTAAAAATTTTATTTCTTAGACAATTTTATCAACATATTATTTGTATAGAAAATTTTGTCAAAATTTTATTTCTATAGAAAATTTTCTATTAGATTTCAAGCTAAAAATACTTCAGAGGGTAAAAAACGAGAGACTTCTGAATTCTTAGATTAGGTTATGGGTTTTATCCATAGACAATTATTGGTATCCACATAGATCATAATGGTCTATAGTGATTCCTCAAAGTTATTATTCCTTCGTGCTCTAGTTTTCCCTATCAGTATTAATCTACCTTATTTGCGTTCTGCAATAAGTTGTCTATGGTTTTCACCCAGAAACTTTTATAAAGGCGGCAGTCTCGCACATCAATAATAGCCTGAAAGAAACAGGAACCCAGATTCTACTGTGTCTCTCTTTGTATGTCGCTATCAGAATTTCAGAGTTCTTACTAGATTTGTAAATATCTTATTGCCAAAATTTTATTTCTATAGAAAATTTTGTCAACATTTTATTTCTATAGAATATTTTGTCATTTTTTTAAAGAAAATTTTTGCAAAGTTTTTGTTGAACTCCGTTCAACAATTGTCTTTTTTGTTTATATTATAATCACTCTGAATTCAATGAATTACTGTATTGTATTGTGAATTACTAGATTGAATTATGAATAAGATTTTGTTAAGAGATATGTTGAGTTTATTAATGCCAGTATGGCAACTCTAATAGCTTTCCCTGTTTATCAGAGAAAGCTTTCACTCAATTCTATTAAATTATAAGATATTTGTCCTTTTCTGTATTGAGTCCATTTATCTACCAATTTGTTATTATGTTCTAAACCACTATGTCGGAATTGACCTTTGATTTCTAACTTCACTTGTGTAGAAGCCCCTCTACTGGTAAGAAGCTGCTGTTCACAATAAAATTCCCATTGTACAATTTGAACTGAAAAACTGCCTTTTTTCTGTTTTATTTTATTTCAACTTCTACTGTTCTGGGAGCCAACAAATTAACAAGTACAGTCCATTACAGTCTAAGACGTCTCGGAATTGTACAGTTTTATTTCTATTGAAAATTTTCTCAAAACTTTATTTCTATCTAAAATTTTTCATAATGTTATTTCTATAGAAAATTTTGTCAAAATTTTATTTTTATAGAATTTTTTTCTATAGAAAAATTTTTAAAAACTTTTTTCTTGAAAATTTTCGCAAAATTTTATTTCTATAGAAAATTTTCTCAAAATTTTATTTCTATAAAAAATTTTGTCAAAATTTTATTTTTATAGATTTTTTTCTATAGAAAAATTTTTAAAAATTTTTTTTATAGAAAACTTTTGTTAAATTTTTATTTTTATAGATTTTTTTCTATAGAAATTTTTTTAAAAACTTTTTTGCTATAAAAATGTTCTCAAAATTATAGGTTTATAGAAAATTTTGTTAAAATTTTATTTTTATAGATTTTTTCTATAGAAAAATTTTTCAAAACTTTTTTTCTATAAAAAATTTTCTCAAAATTATAGTTTTATAGAAAATGTTGTCAAAATTTTATTTCTATAGAAAATTTTCTCAAAATGTTATTTCTATAGAAAATTTTGTAAATTTTTTTCTGTAGAAAATTTTGTCAAAATTTTATTTCTATAGAAAATTTTGTCAAAATTTTATTTCTATAGAAAGTTTTGTCAAAATGTTATTTCTATAGAAAATTTTGTCAAAATTTTATTTCTATAGAAAATTTTGTAAACATTTTATTGATATAGAAAATTTTGTCAAAATTTTACTTTCTTATAGAAAATTTTGTCAAAATTTTATTTCTATAGAAACTTTTTTGCCAAACTATTATTTCTATAGAAAATTATGTCAAAATTTTATTTATATAGAAAATTTTATCAAAATTTTATTTCTATAGCAAATTTTATCAAAATTTTATTCCTATAAAAAATTTTTTAAAATTTTATTTCTATAGAAAATTATTTCAAAATTTTATTTCTATAGAAAATTTAATTTTTATAGATTTTTTTTGTAGAAAATTTTTTTAAAACTTTTTTTCTATAAAAAAAAATCTCAAAATTTTATTTCTATAGCAATTTTTCTCCAAATTATATTTCTATAGAAAATTTTGTCAATTTTTTTTTAATAGAAAATGTTGCCAAAATTTTATTTCAATAGCAAATTTTGCCAAAGTTTTATTTCTAAAGAAAATTTTGTCGAAATTTTATTTCTATAGAAAATTTTGCCAAAAATTATATTTCTATAGAAAATTTTGTTAATATTTTTATTTCTATAGAAAATTTTGTCAAAATTTTATTTCTAGAGAAAATTTATGAATTAGCTCTTAGTTGGAGAGGAATATTTTGTAAAATCTACCAAAACATAAAAAATTCAACCAATATACCAAACATTAAAAGGTCTACCATTTTTGGTAGAATTCTACCAACTGTGGCAACCGTGTCTATATAACCAATGAGATTTCTTCTTCTAGTAAAAAGCTCTAGCTCTGTTTTCTTTTATATCGTTCGACTTTGATAGTCTAGAAATTTTCTAGAAATTGGAAATGGTCATAAAAAATCCATGACCATTTCCATGCAAAACGGATATGATAACCATTGCAGATTTGCCGCTTTTTCTATTATCATATAGAACTTCCTTATGATCCAATCTTTATATACGTATGTCTTCTATTTCTTAATTATGAAGAAATTATAATTTTAATTTAATTGTGTAATTCTTATGATTCAGACCTTTTCATACATTTGTATACTCCTATTTATTGCCCAACAATGCTCCTGTCTTATTTTATTTGTAAAAACTTGCTTGTCATTCAATCGCGCGATAGAAATCATATTTATACTTTACGATCTCATGAAATTGAGGCTATTTTGAAATGAACATTAGAGCGGTATTAAAAAGTTTCTTTTCGAAAAAATGGGGGTATATAAGGTTCGTGATATTATTCTTGGTGATTGATATGTAAGTAAAATCAATGTACTCTTGACGACCATAATATTACTCCCAGACCCCACATTAAATATTCTGATCGATTCAGGATCATTTCTTCAGTAGATTTTGTCCTAGCTTTCCGTCCTTATAGAAGCAATTTTACCCTAAAGAACAAAAGCTCTTAACTTATATTAAAGAAGTTTACAGAGGACCCCATTATTTTGAATTTCGTCATATTTTAAGAATATAACTTTAGTAGTTTTCTTAATTTTTGTTTGAATAATTCCTCTATGGGCTGTCAATATGTGCTGGTAATGCGCCAAAAATATGCCAGCTACGAACCAAAATGCCAAATTGCAACGATTAAGACAAATTACCAACTTAGCATAAATAAATTGTAACAATCCAAGAACAATTTCTGTGTTCACAACCCCCAAAGAGCAACCAACCGATCAACAGTCAAAAGATCAAAGAAATTATGAAATTGCAAATGTGTTTTTTGGGTAAAATAGATCGGCTGACCGCAAATTCCTCTTAAAAAAAAATTCTCAAAGAATTTTCTAGGTATGCAACGCAAAAGAAAAAGAGGAGAGATGTAAGAGGGCAAAGACATCAGTTGCCACAATCTGTGGCTAGCAGACATTTGCATTGCACAAATGCTAGCTAGCCCCAGCAGATGCTCCGACTGCAAAAATGAAAATATTTGTAGTTTTTTTTTTCTTTCTGATTTTTATTAAATAATTTCAAATAGCTTTATTTTTTGAGGCCAATCCCAACACTGATGGCGACACTATGAGTGTTTGAATACGCGATCATTGTTATGTATTTGCCAGTGGGGTAGTGTCTCCACCATCACTTTCAACGATCTTGCCAGACAATGAGTCAACGCAGAGGGCTATCTTTTGCATCGTTCAACAAGCCTCCGTGGCTGTACACTTCTAATCTAACATCAGTCCGTCGTGTTTGAAGACCCTAAGAAAAAACTGAAACCAAAAACAGACATACACAAATAGTGTTAGAGATAAGATGAATTATTTTTTGTGTCAGTTGAACTAGGTATAAGGTTGAAAAAGGCCAATACAGGCACTGTGAGAAATGATTAAAAGGATTGCAAAATATATGCATTGAGATATTGAGAGATCATACAAAATGGAAACATATTTATTTTAAAGCTTTAATTAAGGAAAACATACTTGAATTAAGAACAATTTGATTTCTCAATGAACTTACTTAGACACTTCTAATCATTCATCTTTAATTTAATGTTCTACCATTGGGCTTTAGCTAAGAACCTGTCGATCAATTTACTAATATCACCACAAATTTCAACCGCATCGAATAAAATATGTTCCTCCAAGCGTCTTTGGAAGTCAAATGTGGGGATGGATTTACATTGGGACTATATATAATTATGGACCGATATCGATCAATTTTTGCATGATTGGTGGAAGACATATAACAAGAACCGAATTTCAACCAAATCGGATGAAATTTGCTTCTCCATGAGGCTCGGAGGATCGTTGATATGGGGGCTATATATAATTATTCAACGATATGAAACAATTTTCGCATTGTTGTTAGAGGGAATATACTAACTAACCAAATTTCAACCGGATCGGATGAAAGTTGATCTTCAAAGTGAAAGAGAATAAGACAAATCTGTTGGTCGGTTTATATGGGGGCTATACCTAACCGTGGCCCGCTATGATTTGCAATCGCATTCGATCTATACCAATAATAGCTTGTTTCGTTCGGAAGTTAGTGGGCGGACGGACTGACATCGCTAAATCTACCCAAAATTCCAACACGACCCAGAATATATATATACTTTATGGGGTCTGAGACCGATGTATCCATGTGTAGCAAACGGAATGACAAAGCTATTATACCCCCCATCCTGTGATTTTTTCACTCTATCCTTAGTGGTATCGGTTTTTGGTGTACCTGAATATGGTACTGATTTTAATCCGGGCTTTGCCGGCCAAGTAGAAGAGTGTGTCTTTAATTTTTCTAAGGGATTTACTTTAAGAAAATAAGATTCGAATCTCCCACGACTGATATAACGCTTTCTGAATTTTTCAACAATCCGCCAATATTGCTGCTTCCCCAGTAAAGACAAAAACTATATCAGATGATGAGGCTATGCATTTATCTGACCGCTTTGCATCGGACGATGCGTCAAAGTACTTAGGGCAGTAGTAACGGAGAACCATAATGCTTTACATGCCCGTTTTGCATCTAAAGGGTCATTAGTTCAATCCCATAGTGATATATCTCTTCTCAGAAATGTTGGGGAAAATTAGTTTGATTTTTATTTATTTGGATTTTAATTATAGTGAAACCTCTAAAATTTGAACACTCTGAAAAGCGGAAACCTCTCAAAAGTGGACAAATGTGGGCGAGTGTTATTTCCTACATTCTCACATTATAATGAACTTCTCATAAGTGGACATCTCCCAAATTTGGACAAAATTCAGGCCACCGTGAATATCCACTTCGGAGAGTTTTCTTTGTTTTTCAGATTTCTTCAATATTATATACGAATATGAAATCTATGAAATCTTTTGCCTACTACTGTAAAAGAAAATCTATTGATATGATATTAATAGAAACCTTGCCGCCTTGTCACCTAAAACTAACACGCTTTTCATAGAAACACATAAGCATTTTTATTGAATCTATGAGAATACCAAGACATCAAAAATCGACAATAGCTGGGCAACGTGTGAAATGCAAATTGAAAAATTGAACAAACGTTTGCATGAAGAGGGGAGGGAGCAATAGTAGTGCAATAATTTCTATGCATTTTTAATAGGAATCAATGCATTTAAATAGAATTTATTATAAATGATCTTGGAGAAAAAATGTTATTATTAAATATTATTGGTGGCACCACCCTCTCCATTGAATAACCATAAATCATGACAATGTGACACACTTAACATGAGACGCAATAAGAACAAACTCATATGAATAAGTTTTGAGGAAAAATCGAATACGTACACTAAACAGCGATTGTAGTATTGATGGACTTACTGATTATTTTGGTACACACAAGTAAGCCATGGTGACTAACTGAAGTATAGGGGTTTACTATGCGATATAAGGTAGAATAGAATTTTGCATAGATTATGGATATATCCCATCTTACACCAACTAGTAATTTTTATATATCAGACCTTCCTTCAGTTGGATGGTTTAATTTCGTTCCCAGAAGGAAATTGCGAAGTAATTACGGGTAAATTGCATGGGACCCAGTAAGCAATTAACCATTGTGATGACCAAAGCGTCTCATCAACCGTTGAAAATCTCTTAAAGAGATAGCTGAGCGGTCTAGAGGGACATTCGAAAATTTGAATGTTACAATATCGCAAACGCTACATTGGAGAGGTTTCATTGTATAGCAATTCTCTTTAGTAGATAATAAAGGAAACACAGGAAAAAGTAAAACTGATGCTTGAATTAACTTACATACATATATTTATTGAAAAAAATATTTGGTTAATTTATTTTTAAAATTTTGTATGAAATGTTCCCCAAAATAATAAGAATCAACTACAGCCTGGTTAAAATGGGAATTATCTGGTAAACAAGATTTTTTCTTTATTTTTGGCTAATGGTGACTAACTGAAGTATAGAAGCTAATGGTGACTAACTGAAGTATAGAAGGGTGCTTTTGAAGAAGGGTGTATTTCGTAAATGGTAAGTCCAAAAATGCCAGAAAAATTTCGTTAGCTTAACTAATCTCAAAATTTGGAATACAATTTAGTTCAATTTTCGCACGGGATAGTTAATTTTTCCCATAACATAGTTTACATTTTTTCTGTGAATAACAACAGTCAGTCGAAACAGGCAGTAGAATTAAAAAAAAAAATCAGGGTAAAACCCTAGCTTCTGGGGCCATATAAGTGCATATCGGGGGAAAGTTAAACACATACTTAGGTTAGGTGGCAGCCCGATGTATCAGGCTCACTTAGATTATTCAGTCCATTGTGATACCACATTGGTGAACTTCTCTCTTATCACTGAGTGCTGCCCGATTCCATGTTAAGCCCAATGAGAAGGGACCTCCTTTTTATAGCCGAGTCCGAACGGCGTTCCACATTGCAGTGAAACCACTTAGAGAAGTTTTGAAACCCTCAGAAATGTCACCAGCATTTGTGAGGTGGGTTAAAGGTTAAAGTGGCAGCCCGATTAAGATTCAGGCTCACTTAGACTATTCAGTCCATTGTGATGGTGTGAGGTGGGATAATCCACCGCTGAAAAACTTTTTGGTGTTCGGTCGAAGCAGGAATCGAACCCACGACCTTGTGTATGCAAGGCGGGAATGCTAACCATTGCACCACGGTGGCTCCCTAAACACATACTTGATCCAAATTTGAAGTCGATTGGACATTGATAACACAAATGTCCTCACAGACAGACGAACGGACATGGCTACATCGACACAGGGACACGGTTGCCACAGTTGGTAGAATTCTACCAAAAATGGTAGATTTTTATTGTTTCGGTAGATTTTGAAAAATATTCCTCTCCATGTAAGATGTACTTCAAATTTTGACAAAATTTTCTATAAAATAAAATTTTGACAAAATTTTTTATAGAATTAAAATTTTGGAAGTACAATTTTGAGAAAATTTTCTATAGAAATAAAATTTTGACAAAATTTTCTGTAGAAATAAAATTTTGAAAAAATTTTCTATAGAAAAAAAATGTTGAAAAAAATTTCTATAGAAATAAAATTTTGAGAAAATTTTCTATAGAAATAAAATGTTGAAAAAATTTTCTATAGAAACAAAATTTTTACAAAATTTTCTATAGAAATACAAATTTGATAAAATTTTCTGTAGAAATACAATTTTGACAAAATTTTCTATAGAAATAAAATTTTGTTTTGTTTGTTATTGTTGGCTTCTCTTCAATCGTTATTGTTGTTTTTGATCTCAGCTTAAAGCCATGCATTGACTAAACTACAAGTGTAGCTTAACCAACAGAGGAAAAGTATGCTTGTCAAATTTATTTGGGCAAAGCCCTATAGACTGCAAGATGGTTGGATGTACAGCTGTTTCGGAATTACCACATTCCTCATAATTGTCTATAGAAAAAAAATTTACCAAATTTTCGATAGAAATAAATTTTTGACAATATTTCCTATAAAAGTAACTTTTTGACAAACATTTCTATAAAAATAATATTTTGACAAAATTTCCCATAGAAATAAAATTTTGACAAAATTTTCTATAGAAATAAAATTTCGAAAAATTTTCTATAAAAATAAAATTTTGACAAAAATGTCTATAGAAATAAAATTTAGACAAAATTTTCTATAGAAATAAAATTTTGGCAAAATTTTCTCTAGAAATAAAATTTTGAAAAAATTTTCTATAGAAATAAAATTTTGACAAAATTTTCTATAGAAATAAATTTTTGACAAACATTTCTATAGAAATAATATTTTGACAAAATTTCCCATAGAAATAAAATTTTGACAAAATTTTCTATAGAAATAAAATTTCGAAAAATTTTCTATAGAAATAAAATTTTGACAAAAATTTCTATAGAAATAAAATTTAGACAAAATTTTCTATAGAAATAAAATTTTGGCAAAATTTTCTCTAGAAATAAAATTTTGAAAAAATTTTCTATAGAAATAAAATTTTGAGAGAATTTTCTATAGAAATAAAATTTAGACAAAATTTTCTATAGAAATAAAATTTTGGCAAAATTTTCTCTAGAAATAAAATTTTTGACAAAATTTTCTATAGAAATAAAATTTTGAAAAAATTTTCTATAGAAATAAAATTTTGACAAAATTTTCTATAGAAAGAACAGTTCGACAAAATTTTCTATAGAAATAAAATTTTGACAAAATTTTCTGTAAAAATAAAATTTTGAAAAAAATTTCTATAGATATACAATTTTGACAAAATTTTCTATAGAAATAAAATTTTGACAAAATTATCTATAGAAATAAAATTTCGACAAAATTTTCTATAGAATAAAATGTTGACAAAATTTTCTGTAGAAATAAAATTTTGAAAGCATTTTCTATACAAATAAAATTGTGACAAAATTTTCTATAGAAATAAATATTTGACAAAATTTTTTATAGAAATAAAATTTTCAAAAAATTATCTATAGAAATAAAATTTCGACAAAATTTTCTATAGAAATAAAATTTTGACAACATTTTCTGTAAAAATAAAATTTTGAAAAAAAATTCTATAGAAATAAAATTTTGACAAAATTTTCTATAGAAATAAAATTTTGACAAAAATTTGCTATAGAAAAAAAATTTTGACAAAATTTTCTGTAGAAATATAATTTTGACAAAATTTTCTATAGAAATAAAATTTTGACAAAATTTTCGATAGAAATAAAATTTGGACAACATTTTCTGTAAAAATAAAATTTTGAAAACATTTTCTATAGAAATAAAATTTTTACAAAATTTTCTATAGAAATAAAATTTTTACAAAATTTTCTATAGAAATAAAATTGTGACAAAAATTTATAGAAAAAAAATCTATAGAAATAAAATTTTGACAAAATTTTCTATAGAAATACAAATTTGACAAAAATTTCAATAGAAATAGAATTTTGCTAAAATTTTCTGTAGAAATAAATTTTTTATAGAAATAAAATTTTTACAAAATTTCCTATAGGAATAAAATTTAGCAAAATAAGATTTTTTTGTTTGGTAGGGTTTTGGTAAATTGTTCTCAAAATTTGGTAGACCATATTTGGCTCGAGTGGCAACCGTGCTCAAGAACCAGACCCGAGCCAAAGACAGCCTGTGACTATTTCGTCTCTTTCTGCACCCTCTAAAAAAACTCGCTTCTGTAACATATACCCACCGCAAACACATTTTGCTTCAAGCATATATATTTTCAGGATTGGTGCCAACAAAATATTGTTTGTATTGTTCAAACATATTATGTTTCACCTTAGTGCATACACTGGTAGAAAAAAATTTTAATGAAATTTTCTTTGTGTGGATATATTTTTAAGGCGCCAATTGGTTACTTTCATTATTTTACTTGCAGCATACTCTCTAGGTCTCTCTTTCTAACACACATATATGTTTATAGGTTATTTCCTAATTAATATATGTTTGAATCTAAACATATTACATTTACAAACAGTTTATGTCCCAAACATAATATGTTATAACATATTAACATATATGTCCCAAACATGTTATGCTAGTTTATGAACATTATATGCTTGCATATAATGTGTTAAAAAATTTGAGTTCCAAACATATAATTTTTACACACAAACATATGAAAAGCAGTCTTTTTCGTCCGTGGGGGTATTGTAGAAATATGCACTAACTTATAATACCTTGTTCCAAAGTAGTGAGCAGGGTTTAAAAATTCTAAAATGTTCACAAAATAGTTGTGCTTTTTTACTACCTTAATTTTTTATATTTCATCCATGTAGTTGCTCTAGAATAACGATACACTGCTTATCAAGTAAACAACGTGAGTTAATTATAAATTACATGCAATGATTTCTTATAGATTACTTCATGTCAGCGTAGTAGTCTATAAGAACGTTTCAGATTACTTGGGGTATTGAAAGTAGTTAATGTTCAATATTATATTCTTATTTGAAAATTTAACATGTTTTATTAATATACAACTTGCAAACTCCTATGATCCTACTAAAATCCAAGCCTTATTTAGAGCTTTAATGATCTACTTTCTAATTATAATGGCTTTAAAATTAGAATAGAAATTGTTAAGTGACATAGTATTATATTTTTAGCTGTATTTTTTTTAAGATATTTCTAAACTTAAACTTTCTCATGTATAGTTGTTAACAATGATTCTTGTGTTAATTAACAAATAAAATCTGTTGTCAAGTGTCATTAGATTTATGTGAACAAGTGAGTGTGCTTTTGTTTTATCATCAAATTATTAAAATTAGGCATTGTCTATATACCACAGTGTATTTGAAATTTTACAAAAAAAAAAAAAAACAACTATCGATTATTTAGCGAATTTGCATAAATTAAATACTAAACATTTAACACTCACATATAAGAAAATACTAACTTAACTTAGTAGAGGCTTTACGAAACAATAAAATACGACTATTATTTATTTTATGAATTTCTAATGTCGTTATTTGCCAATGAGTCAGCCGAAAACACCAGCAGCAACAAAACCAATAAACAAGAAAAATCTGTTAAGTTTGTCTTTATTAGATACGCGAAGGTAATTGTTAAACGGAGACTATAATGGTATTGTTTTTTTTTTCAAGATTTTGTAGAAAATTAGATATTGATTTAGTAAAAAAAAAAGATATTATGACAATACATTCCAGAAAAAATTTTGGAAGTTCTTCGCGAGTCCTTACTTCTAATGGAGATCCAAGAAAGCATTTTCTAAGATGGGTTCACTTTTCACTTCATCTGGAAAATTATGTATCGGATTTCAGCAAACATATTGGTATGTTTGACGAAAAAAAAAACAATATTTGTTTCATGTTTTTACTAATCCCCTGATAACCTTTTGGCATGGATATACAACAAAATCAATCTATTATCAAATAAGGAGAAGTTTACAAAAAATCGTGAATTGGTTGTGTGTTAAACTGAACTTAATCAACAAAACACCATCGTTAACCATGACATCAAGTCTTGCATTTTTATGCTGAGTGTTAGCTCTCAACCCAGACAGACTGTCCAAATACTTAATTGATTTTCTAAATACGAGGAGTTTCTGTCTATTTATGTGTCTGCTCTTTGGCAAAAATGCTGTCGATATGTCACTGATTCTATTGTTTCTTCAATTGCTGTTACTTCCAATGCTGCTGCTGCTGTCGATGTTGTTGTTCGATTGATGTTGATAATGCTGGTGTTTGAGTTTTACTGTGAAAATTAAATGATTGTTTACGGAATCCATATGCAAGTACTTGCGAATGAATATTAATGCCCATTAGAATTGTGGTGAAAAGTATGCGGTAAACATGAAAAAAACTGAATTTTAAAATCGAGATTTCCAAACGCGTAGATAAATGAAAATGAATGGGATTTAAATTTTTGGAAATAAAAATAAAATCTTTTGGAGAACTCTATGGAAACTTTGAAAATGGATTTGAACTAGGGTAGAATGAGATTTTTATACCCTGTGCCACACTGTGGAACAAGGTATTATAAGTTAGTGCATATGTTTGTAACACCCAGAAAGAGACGAGATAGACAGAAGGTGTCTTTGGCAATAATGCTCAGGGTGGGTCCCTGAGTCGATATAACCATGTCCGTCTGTCCGTCCGTCCGTCTATCTGTGAACACATTTTTGTGATCAAAGTCTAGGTCGCAATTTAAGTTCGATCGCCTTCAAATTTGGCACATGTTTCTAATTTGGGTCAGAATAGAACCCTATTGATTTTGGAAGAAATCGGTTCAGATTTAGATATAGCTCCCATATATATCCTTCGCCCGATATGCACTAATATGGACCCAGCAGCCAGAGTTTTATACCGATTTGCTTGAAATTTTGTACAAACATAACACTTCGTCGTATAGTCAAGTGTGCAAAATTTGATTGAAATCGGTTCAGATTTAGATATAGCTCCCATATATATCTTTCGCCCGATATGGACTTATATGGCCCCAGAAGCCAGATTTTTGGCCGAATTTGGTTGAAATTTTGCACTAGGAGTACAATTAGTAGTATAGTCAAGTGTGCAAAATTTGATTGAAATCGGTTCAGATTTAGATATAGCTCCCATATATATCTTTCGCCCGATATGGACTAATATGGTCCTAAAAGCCAGAGTTTTGGCCCAATTTGGTTGAAATTGTGCACAGGGAGTAGATTTAGCATTATAGCTATGCGTGTCAAATTTCGTTGAAATCGATTCAGATTTAGATATAGCTCCCATATATATCTTTCGCCCGATATGCACTTATATGGACCCAGAAGCCAGATTTTTGGCCGAATAGGGTTGAAATTTTGCACAAGGAGTACAATTGGTAGTATAGTCATGTGTGCCAAATTTGATTGAAATCGGTTCAGATTTAGATATAGCTTCCATATATATGTTTCGTCCGATATGGACTTATATGGCCCCAGAAGCCAGAGTTTTGGCCCAATTTGCTTGAAATTTTGCACTAGGAGTACAACTAGTAATATAGTCATGTGTGCCAAATTTGATTGAAATCGGTTCAGGTTTAGATATAGCTCCCATATATACGTTTTTCTAATTTCGACAAAAATGGTCAAAATACCAACATTTTCCTTGTTAAATCGCCACTGCTTAGTCGAAAAGTTGTAAAAATGACTCTAATTTTCCTAAACTTCTAATACATATATATCGAGCGATAAATCATAAATAAACTTTTGCGAAGTTTACTTAAAATTGCTTCAGATTTTACTAACATTGACATCGACTTAAATTTAGAGTCTATAGATATTGTAGAAGTCTATCAAATTCTGTCCAGATCGAGTGATATTTAAATGTATGTTAGTAGGGACAAACCTTTATATATAGCCCCCAACACATTTGACGGATGTGATATGGTATCTAAAATTTAGATATACAAAGTGGCGCAGGGTATAATATAGTCGGCCCCGCCCGACTTTAGACTATCCTTACTTGTTACACCTTGTGGGACTTATTTGAATCCATATATTCGCCACATAAGTATTGGCTTCTCGAAGTGTAAGTTACCAGACCCAAAAAGGTTAGGTTAGACATGTTAAGTGTGATAGACTTGAGTAGTGTATATTCGAACCCTACACCCTCAGAAAAAATCGCTTCTGTAACATATGCCCCAAACACATTTTGCTTCAAGTATATATATTTTTCCAGGATTCGTCCAAACAAAATATTATTTGTATTGTTCAAATATATTATGTTTCACATTAGGCATGCACTGCTAGAAAATAAAAATTGTAATGAAATTTTCTTTGTGTATATATATTTTTAAGGCGCCAATTGGTTACTTCTATTTTTTACTTGCAGCATACTCTGTATGTCTCTCTTTCTAAACACATATATGTTTATAGGCTATTTCTAAATTAATATATGTTTGCATTCAAGCATATTATATTTGCAAACATTTTATGTCCCAAACATAATATGTTCTAACATATTAACATATATGTCCAAAACATGTTATGCTAGTTTATGAACATTATATGCTTGCACTTATAAATATTGTGTTAAAAAATTTGAGTTCCAAACATATAATTTTTACACCCAAACATATGAAAAACAGTCTTTTTCGTCCGTGTAGGAGCTTTTCTAAATATATTACAGCAAAGCTAGTAGATGAGCATTTCTTACTATTGATATCCTACTTAAAGGGGTTTCCATCAAGGAGGTTTAATTTGAATCACCCTGTTTTTTGACATTTGGCAAGTGGAAATTACAGCATTGCTAGATTTTTTATTATAATTATTAGTTAATATAAAATCATAATTAATTATGAAAATAAATACAAAAATAAAGGTCCTAACAACTAAGATTTTCGACCAAAGCATTGCTAGAGCTACGACACGATTCCACGACGCATTGAAATGAAAGAAACAAGTAAGGAAAGACTAAAGTCGGACGGGGCCAACTATATTATACCCTGCACCACTTTGTAGATCTAAATTTTCGATACCATATCACATCCGTCAAATGTGTTGGGGGCTAGGTTAGGTTATGTGGCAGCCCGACGTATCAGGCTCACTTAGACTATTCAGTCCATTGTGATACCACAGTGGCGAACTTCTCTCTTATCACTGAGTGCTGCCCGATTCCATGTTAAGCTCAATGACAAGGGACCTCCTTTTTATAGCCGAGTCCGAACGGCGTTCCACATTACAGTGAAACCACTTAGAGAAGCTTTGAAACCCTCAGAAATGTCACCGGCATTACTGAGGTGGGATAATCCACCGCTGAACAACTTTTTGGTGTTCGGTCGAAACAGGAATCGAACCCACGACCTTGTGTATGCAAGGCGGGCATGCTAACCATTGCACCACGGTGGCTCCGTGTTGGGGGCTATATATAAAGGTTTGTCCCAAATACATACATTTAAATATCACTCGATCTGGACAGAATTTGATAGACTTCTACAAAATCTATAGACTCAAAATTTAAGTCGGCTAATGCACTAGGGTGGAACACAATGTTAGTAAAAAATATGGGAAACATTTAAATCTGAAGCAATTTTATGGAAACTTCGCAAAAGTTTATTTATGATTTATTGCTCGATATTTATGTATTAGAAGTTTAGGAAAATTAGAGTCATTTTTGCAACTTTTCGACTAAGCAATGGCAATTTTTGGTATTTTGACCATTTTTGTCGAAATCTGAAAAACATATATATTGGACCTATATCTAAATCTGAACCGATTTCAAACAAATTTGGCACGCATAGCTACAATGCTAATTCTACTCTCTGTGCAAAATTTCAACTAAATCGGAGAAAAAAATTGGCCTCTGTGGTCATATGAGTGTAAATCGGGCGAAAGCTATGTATGGGAGCTATAATCTGAACCGATGTCAATAAAATTTGGCACACTTGACTATAGTACTAATTGTTCTTCTTGTGCAAAATTTCAAGCGAATTGGGGTAAAACTCTGGTTTCTGGGGCCATATAAGTCCATATCGGGCGAAAGATATATATGGGAGCTATATCTAAATCTGATTTCTTGCAAAATCAATAGGGTTCTATTCTGAGCCAAGACACATACCTGTGCCAAATTTGAAGTCGATTGGACTAAAATTGCGACCTAGACTTTTATTACAAAAATGTGTTCACAGGCAGACGGACATGGTTATATCGACTCAGGAGCCCACCCTGAGCATTTTTGCCAAAGACACCATGTGTCTATCTCGTCTCCTTCTGGGTGTTGCAAACATATGCACTAACTTATAATAACCTGTGTGGCGCAGGATATACAAATCATTACAAAGTGATGACCGGGATTTTATTTTACAATTCATTTTGACTCTTGGGGTCCATTTACACCTCGGTGGAAAAAACAAGAAAAGTGTAGTATCTGGGCTACGAAAAATCAAAGAGTTATTGTAGATAAGCCTATTTATTCTCAACGTGTGACTGTATGGTATGGCAAGGTGATTGGACCACATTTTTTTGAAAATAAAAGATTTTAGTATACAAAATTCCGTGAAAAGGATATGGTCCTGTAAGTGAGTCAATGGTGACCATTTACCCTCCTCCATAGGCTGGGGATATAAAAACTTTGTGCTTTTGTTTGTAATGCATCGAAATATTGGTCTCAAATCCCATAAGTATATATATTCTGGGTCGTGATGAAATTCTGAGTCGACCTAGCAATGTCTGTCCACCCGTCCGTCTGTAGAAACCACACAAGTTATCGACTGGAAACTTGCTACAAGACGTTGATATTTATGTAAGTCGGATGGTATTGGAAATGGGCTGTATCCGACCATTTGTAGGTATATCACCCATATAAATATACTCCCAGATTCCGAAGCCTGTTGGAAGATCACACTTCATCCCATCCGGTTGAAATTTGGTACGAGATTTTAGTATATGCCCTCTAATAACTATGCAAAAATATCATGCAAGAATTATATATAGCGCCAACATAAACCGACTCAGAAGATTTGACTTCTGAAGCCTAAAAGAGGAACAAATTCCATCCGATCCGTTTGATACTCTTCCTGGACGAACTTTCCACCGAATATACTTGTTTTTTATTTTTTATTAGTAACAAACATCCGATCATTTATGCCAAAAAATTCCAAATTGAAAAATGGAAAACCATTTTTAATATTTTGACTATTCCTTAGAGGTGTATGTATACTTTCCATCTTAAGTGTTAAAATTTTACTCGATTAACTCCACCCATAAAACTGAATGACTTTGGTTTTTGCTCGAATTTTCGATAGACAATTATTCCTCCCTCGCCTCCAACCATTAAGATAAGTCAAATACTTTTGCGTTCAATTCCATATGAGTGAAGTGTTTATTTGTGTTTTTTTTAGTATGCGAAAACGAGCATAGAACTCCACCTTACCTAACGAGACACGAGGTTAGATTTTCATTTGCAAACTATGTTAATTAATTGCCATAAATGTTATGCGAATAATAATCACTTAATTGTCCGTCCTCCGGGCTGTATCTCTTCAACAAAATGCTCTATTGTTCGCTGTAATAGCCTCCAGTGAGATCCTGATTAATATGTTGAAGTTTCAAAAGTTTAATAGTTTTCGAATTTGTTTTTGGCATATGGAAATTGACTGAAAACATTTTGTTTTCCCAAAGATCAAATCTCCATTGAAAATTGGTCTTTTTGTTTTTGCCTTGTTAATAATAGTAACACTTTAATGCAATGATTTGAAGTTTTTCATGGTGGTGGCAATCGGTTGCCAAACATTTTGTCTAACTAATAACACTTAAATCTGATTGAAAACTTGGCTGCAATTTTTTTTTTCAATTGTTGTAGACAATATCGATACTATATTGAACAGCAACAACAAAAACATGCAAAACTTTAGTAAAATAATCATGTTATTAATATTAAAAACCATGACAAGAAATGCGTTTTGTGTATGAAATATAAATGAAATGTCAGGGGAATTTGATGTATGGAGTTTTTGTTTTATTTTTTCTGGTCGAGTCTTTGGCAAATCGTGCAAAAATTGAATCCTACAATACAATTCATTGAATTTAATACAATTTATTTGATTTTTGTGCATAAGAATTTTTTTATTAGATTATGCCTTGGTATATATGGTTAGATAGCTTGTTCCATTTCGTGATTTCTTTGTTGAGGGGTCTTTAAGGCGTAATCACTCGTCATGCTTCTTTAATTTCATTGATATTTTATTTAATTCCATTATAATTCAAGGCGTAATAAAAAGAAATTCGATAGTTTGAATAAATTAAGAGAGCCCATAAATTATGATTGTCTCTCCCAAGTTTAACGAATATATACAAGCTATAACCTTGCCAAGGTGTATTCGATTAATGTCGATACCTTTTGAAGGGTCAATGTGCTTCCGTATTTTAATAACTAAAGACCTAAAATGATTGGATGGTTTCCCTAACCGTATTGCAGTCTAAAGGGTTTTGTCTGAATCGACTTATTTACCTATCATTATAAAAGTTCAAATTTTGATGTTTTTTTTTTAATTTTATTTTTTGGTTGGTCTAAAATTTCATTTCTCACGAAAGAATTATTTTTTTGTGTGAATTCTTCAATGCATGGTTTTGAGTTTACATCGAAACAATAATGACATGATTTTTCTTTTTATTAATCAAGTGTCAACCACCATTCATTTTCTTTACGATCTAAAAATTAAAAAAAAATTGCAGCGGAGCCTTATAATTTGTATTCATAATAGAGGATATAAAAACTTCACTTGTTAAGAGCTTAGACCTGTCAAGCTTAGTACGGGTTTCTTTACAACTAAATTTTTCAAAGCAGTCCCCTTATTGTGGGATTGCTATGATAGTAGATAGAGACTGTAGGAATCTCGTTAAGACATTCATGTGTTTGTGGCCTCATTAACTCCATTTACCCTGCGAACTTTTGTTGAATTTAGCGACACTTCTTAGAATCCCCACGCGTCGAAAAAAGTCGTACCTTTCAAAATTAAGAGCATAGCTACCCTACGGGAAATTGGTGCAAATTGCCACTGACGGACCTATCACAGGACTGGTACCGGTGATCCAGTTTGTTGCAGTTTTTAAATAGTGATAATTTAATGATTTCTATACTCGAATTATTTTTTTGTGTGAATTCTTCAATGTATGGTTTTGAGTTTAGATCAAAACAATAATGAAATGATTTTCCTTTTTATTAATCAAGTGTTAACCACATTACTTTACAATTATTCTTTACGATCTAAAAATTAAAAAAAAAAAAAATGCAGCGGAGCCTTATAATTTGTATTCATAATAGAGGATATAAAAACTTCACTTGTTAAGAGCTTAGACCTGTCAAGCTTAGTACGGGTTTCTTTACAACTAAATTTTTCAAAGCAGTCCCCTTATTGTGGGATTGCTATGATAGTAGATAGAGACTGTAGGAATATCGTTAAGACATTCCTGTGTTTGTGGCCTCATTAACTCCATTTACCCTGCGAACATTTGTTGAATTTAGCGACACTTCTTAGAATCCCCACCGTGGTGCTTCTTAGGGAGCCACCGTGGTGCAATGGTTAGCATGCCCGCCTTGCATACACAAGGTCGTGGGTTCGATTCCTACTACGACCGAACACCAAAAAGTTTTTCAGCGGTGGATTATCCCACCTCAGTAATGCTGGTGACATTTCTGAGGGTTTCAAAGCTTCTCTAAGTGGTTTCACTAGAATGTGGAACGCCGTTCGGACTCGGCTATAAAAAGGAGGTCCCTTGTCATTGAGCTTAACATGGAATCGGGCAGCACTCAGTGATAAGAGAGAAGTTCACCACTGTGGTATCACAATGGACTGAATAGTCTAAGTGAGCCTGATATATCGGGCTGCCACATAACCTAACCTAACCTAGAATCCCCACACGTCGAAAAAAGTCGTATCTTTCAAAATTATAAGCATAGCTACCCTACGGGAAATTGGTGCAAATTGCCACTGGCGGACCTATCACAGGACTGGTACCGGTGATCCAGTTTGTCGCAGTTTTTAAATAGTGATAATTTAATGACTTCCATACTCTCTTGATATAAAAATTTTACCAGAATAACCTATTGTTCAAAATTTTTCAAAAGTTTGTCATATCTGGTGCAATTCGGATAACTAAAGTGAAAAAGATTTCTAAGAGTTTGTCCGAGACTGGTTCATGAGGTCCTGTCTATGGAGTGCTACTACTAAAATGCCCCAGGACGTGTCCCTAGGAACGAGTCCCAGGCGTGTCCTAAAGTGTAAATTTACCCCGTCAATGACATACCCATGTTAAAGTGACCGGTCCCTTCCATACGTCTTAACCAGAACTAGGACTGGCCCATGACTAGTCCTGTGCCGGTCCTGTGGTTGATCCATTTCCCGTAGGGTATGTTTACAACACTGACTTTTTAGTTTATAAAAATCTATTTACTCTTGGTGTTTCATAAAATATCCAAATGGTTCATCTATCAATAGTGAGGATAGGTTAGGTTAGGTATAGTGGCAGCCCCATATTTCTCAGGTTATTCAGTCCATTATGATACCACAGTGGTGAACTTGTCTCTTCTCACTAAGTGCTGCCCAATTCTATGATCAGCTCAATCACAAGGTACCTTCTTGTTATAGCCGAGTATGAACGGCTTTCCACATTGCGGTGAAACCCCTTCGAGAAGCATCCAAAACACTCAGTAATGTCACCAGCATTGCTGAGAGGGGATAATCCACCGCTGGAAAACATTTTGACGTATGTTATGGTCGAATCTGGACCCTAGACCCTTTGTACGCAAAACGGGAACGATAGTCAACGCATCACGACGGTGACAAAATACTTTAAACATTTTTTGGTACATTTCCCATCATAGTTGGTGATTAGTATAATGTTTAGTGTTCCTTAAGAGTCTATGGTAGCGACAGGGACAAAACCGAACACAAAAATGCTGGCAGGATATTAGATCCTTTATGACATCCCACTAATTTTATAAATATGAATAAAAGCGAAAATCAGGGTATTAAATCCTCTGTGATTTTCCTTTATTTTTGTAAAATATGAAAAAATCGTATATTGCCCTGATATTCTTTTCTACAAATTTTTCCAAACCCTTGTGATTGCTACAATAGTAGATGGGACAGTAGGAATCTCGTTAATCTATCCAAGTAAAGACAAACATTATGACCCTAAAGAAAAGGAAGTCAAATCAAGAGATTAGAGAGATAGCCCAATTTGAGCCACCGTGGTGCAATGGTTAGCATGCCCGCCTTGCATACACAAGGCCGTGGGTTCGATTCTTGCTTCGACCGAACACCAAAAAGTTTTTCAGCGGTGGATTATCCCACCTCAATAATGCTGGTGACATTTCTGATGGTTTCAAAGCTTCTCTAAGTGGTTTCACTGCAATGTGGAACACCGTTCGGACTCGGCTATAAAAATGAGGTCCCTTGTCATTGAACTTAATATAGAATCGGACAGCATTCAGTGATAAGAGAGAAGTTCACAAATGTGGTATCACAATGGACTAAATAGTCTAAGTGAGCCCAATACATCGGGTTGCCACCTAACCTAGCCCAATTTGACCGTGGGTGCCGGAAGTCTGTGTCGATTCGTTATAATGATGAACGAGCTCTTTTCTTTCTGTGCCTTTTTTGAATTGGTCCCAATAATTTATCATAGCAAAGTCCTATAATCATTTTTTTTCTAGATAGTCGATGTTTGATCCCTCCCTTGTGAATTCTATAACATGCCACAACATTGTGGCCATCATCTTTCCGACCGATGGGACAATTTAAGCCCTCCTGGGAACATTTTAGCTGCTCACTGTTTTCCACAATTCTTGAGATCAATGTTTCATCGACGAAATGATACAGCAATTCTTCCGGATAGCCCTTTGTCATAGACTCCTCCGTAATGATCTACCGTTGGCACTTGTTGTCCCGAGTTAACCGTCCATCTACCACATATTTTCTAGCAGGCAATGATCATATGATTTTTGCTACTTTAACCTCCGCGGTAAACGTTTGTGGGGTATCCCCATGTGGGTAATTAAAACTCGACGTTGACCACATTGAAACTCTTCACTGATACAAAAAGTTTCGTTATATTAACGAAATGTGTCATTAAAACTGAGCCAATGAAACAAATTCGTTAATACAATGAAATTTTTCGTTATTATATCGAAATTTGTGTTAATCAACGTAACGAATATTTTCATTGTATTAAAAAAAATGTTTCGTTACATCATTGAACATATTTGTTGGCTCAATTTTAATGAAATTTTTTTTGTGTGTTTAAATCAATTTTTGACGGTACCATTTATGGCAAGAGTGGAAGGCTATTCTTGTCTCCAAAAGCGCAAGCAAACGAGTTCGGTAATCGCTCTATATGAAGCCTGTAATATATATTATACCGATATGAACTAATTTTCGTGTAGTTGCTTTTGCCGACATCTCGTACCGAATTTCAGGGAGATGTGGTGAAAAATAATCCTTCATTAAACTTTATTTTGAGTGTATACATTCATCACTCCAACTCTTTTTGCAATTCGTTACACTCTTTCCAATCATCATTTCGCTTCATTCTGATATTATGAAATATTCCGAAGACTACACTGGTAGAAAAGGCTTCGTTATATATACGAAATGTGTCATTAAAATTGAGCCAACGAAAAAAATTCATAAATTAAATGAATTTTGTTTTCGTTATTGTAACGACATTTCGTTGACATAATTTTAATGAAATTTTCTTTCTGTGTAATATGGCTACTGTTTTGCTATTGCGTAAAACTGGGTCAATGTTTTTCGAATTAATTTCTAAACTAATTTCATAGCATAGCATTGCAAGAAGTTTCCAAGCAATGAAAACAATCTAAATCATTTGATCCCATGTGACTTTTACACATTTGTCAACAACCGCATTTGACAGTTCACACGTTTTATATGTTACCCGTAATTGATTTCATTTAAAACGAGGTGCATTAATAAATCTACATGTGGTCGCTAGAATACTTAAGAACATTACAAATGATCCCACATTATACAGAATTTGCGGATCTAATCGGTGTACGAAACAAAACCATGGCATATCAACGCTGCGCACATGCGCACATGGGCTCACATTACCAATCGATAAATTGGGGTGGCTCTATGTTACGGACTTTGCCTATGTTGGATTGGATTAGCCTGAGCAGTGCGTGATGATTGACTTTGGTGGAATGATAAACAATTTTCTATAGCATTTTCGTAGTTCCACTGAATCCAGTTGAACTTGAACAAATGTTGGATGCCTATTATGAAAATCATCGACAATAGTTCAGCTAAACAGTTTAATAATAAATGCATGATTTTTCAATTTTATTTTATTTTATGTTATTTTATATTAATTTATGCGATTCCATTAAATAATTTTTCATTTTTTTTTTCAACTGGCAAAATTCAAATAAAACTAAAACTCAATTTAAATAGACTGCAGCAGCACATGATAGAAATGTTCCTAGCAAAAACTAACCGCTGTAAGATTTTAATGCCTCTTAGTTTGGCGTATTTTTTCGGATTTTTTTTTTGCTCTAAGGTGCAGCCCAACGAAACGCATTGCACTGCAGCATAAAAACACACTGGGTGAAGGTGACATGACTGACGGAGGTCAGTCAGTTTGTATTTTATTATTTGATTTGTAAATGAAAAATTATTAGTATGTATTTCAGTTGTTGGTTGGTGCAAATGAGACGCCAGCCGCCACTAGAAGAAAACGAATAAAAAACACAACAACAACAACTAATAAATTGTCATGTTTGACAAACAACGCCAAACGAACTTTTGTTGGCTGGCAAACAATAAACAGTCAGAACGTAAAATAAACATTCACCATCCCATAGAATTTTCAATAGTTTCGCATAAAAGTTGTTGTCCCTTGATGGCGGATTATAAATCATTTGAATGGGGTAATTAGTAATTCAATATCATAACTTGAAGAATATGCTTACAATGTGGCAAGAAAAAAATTCTAAAAGATCTATCTCCGTTTTTCTATTGTTTGTGTTTATTGATGAGAATATGGATTTTAGTTCAGACTTATTGAGTATTGCAAAGAAAGTTGTGGACAATTTCAAGCTTATACTTGCAGCTCCATTTTTCTGGTTTGTGATTGAAATATTTTATCCGTATAATTAAAAGTGGCACAACATGGCCCAAAGATAGCACATAAGTGTAAAACAAGTATATACGACCGTAAGTTCGGCCAGACCGAATCTTATGTACCCTCCACCATGGAGGGTACATAATCGAATTACTTGGATTGCGGTAACACTTGCCGATGGCAAAGTATCTTAAAACTTCTAAACATCGTCTTCTAAATTGTAAGTTAGTCCATACGGGCCGATTAAATACGTGTATAATTCAGTTTGATAAAATTTTCTATAAAATAAAATTTTGACAAATTTTTCTATAGAAATAAAATTTTGACAAAATTTTCTATAGAAATAAAATTTTGGTAGATTATTTTTGGCGATTTGGACCAATTTTTGTGTGATTGGTCATCGGCTATATATAACTATAGACCGATATGGACCAACTTTTGCATGGCTGTTAGCGGCCCTAACTAGCGCACACTACCAAATTTCAACCGAATCGGATGAATTTTGCTCCTCCAAGAGGTTCTGGAGGCGAAATCTGGAGATCGATATATATGGGGGCTATATATAATTATGGACCGATATGTAACAATTTTTGCATGGATGTTAGAGACAATATACGAACACCACGTACCAAATTTTAACCGGTTCGGATGAATTTTTGCTCCCCCAAGAGGTTCTGGAGGAGATCGATTTATATGGGGGCTATATATAAATATGGACCGATATGTACCAATTTCTGCATGGTTGTTAGAGACAATATACTAACACCATGTACCAAATTTTAACCGGATCGGATGAATTTTGCCCCTTCAAGGGGCTCCGGAGGTCAAATCTGGGGATCGGTTTATATGGGGGCTATATATAATTATAGACCGATATAGACCAATTTTTGCATGGTTGTTAGAGACCATATACTGACACCACGTATCAAATTTCAACCGGATCGGATGAATTTTGCTCCTCCAAGAGGCTCCGGAGGTCAAATCTGGGGATCGGTTTATATGGGGGCTATATATAATTATAGACCGATATAGACCAATTTTTGCATGGTTGTTAGAGACCATATACTGACACCACGTACCAAATTTCAACCGGATCGGACGAATTTTGCTCCTCCAAGAAGCTCCGGAGGTCAAATCTGAGGATCGGTTTATATGGGGGCTATATATAAAGGGTGATACGTTCAAAATTTGGTCAATATAAACTTGACGTATTTCTTTCAATTTTGCATTTAAAAAACCTGAACACCCCTCATTTTGAAGGTGTGTGTGTGTAGAATGTTGCTCCTATTTTGATTTTGGAATTCACTCTTCAGTTGTCAAAATGCCGTCCAAGCAAGAAGAGCAGCGTATCAAAATTTTGCTAATCGCTAAAAGTTGCCAAATCAACCGTTACAAATGTAATTAAAGTGTTTGGGGAACATTTGTCGACAGCCAGGAAGTGTGGATCGGGGGGAAATCGAAAACCGGAAGCCGCTGAGACGACAAAGAGAGTTGCCGGTAGTTTCAAGCGAAACCCTAATCTCTCTCTCCGAGATGCCGCAAATAAGCTGGGTGTATCGTCTACAGCCGTGCATCGAGCCAAAAAACGAGCCGGACTATCGACTTACAAGAAGGTAGTGACTCCAAATCGCGATGATAAACAAAATACGACGGCCAAAGCGCGATCCCGGAGGCTGTAAACGACGATGTTGACGAAGTTTGACTGCGTGGTAATGGACGACGAAACCTACGTCAAAGCCGACTACAAGCAGCTTCCGGGACAGGAGTTTTATACGGCAAAAGGAAGGGGAAAGGTAGCAGATATTTTCAGGCACATAAAACTGTCAAAGTTCGCAAAGAAATATCTGGTTTGGCAAGCCATCTGCACCTGTGGCTTGAAAAGCAGCATTTTCATAGGTTGCGGGACTGTCAACCAAGAAATTTACGTGAAAGAGTGTTTGAATAAACGTCTGCTGCCTTTCCTGAAGAAACACGGTTGTTCCGTACTGTTTTGGCCGGATTTGGCATCTTGCCATTACGGTAAAAAGGCCATGGAGTGGTACGCCGCCAACAACGTGCAGGTGGTTCCCAAGGACAAGAACCCTCCCAACACGCCAGAGCTCCACCCTATTGAGAAATACTGGGCTATTGTCAAGCGGAACCTAAAGAAGACCAAAAAAACTGCTAAGGACGAGCAGCAGTTCAAGGCAAACTGGCTTTCTGCGGCGAAGAAGGTGGACAAGGTGGCTGTACAAAATCTGATGGCAGGTGTCAAGCGTGAGGCCCAGCAATTCGGATTTGGAAAAGCGAAAGCCTACACGGATGAAAAAGGTTGTTTTTCATATGTTTGGCTATAAACATTATATGTTTGGAACACAAATTTTTAAACACAATATTTTTGAGTGCAAGCATATAATGTTCATAAACTAGCATAACATGTTTGGGACATATATGTTAATATGTTAGAACATATTATGTTTGGGACATAAAATGTTTGTAAATATAATATGCTTGGATGCAAACATATATTAATTAAGAAATAGCCTATAAACATATATGTGTTTAGTAGCTTGGAGCGCTATTTAACAGGGAGCGATATTGAATTAAGTTGGTGGTTGTTGCTTGTTATTACAAAATTAACATTTTATTTTTCCTTGGGCAATTGATCAGCTACTTCTTTGATCCTTACAAACTGTGTGGTCCGCTGTTCGAATCCCCGTCCGGCAAAAGGTAAAATTAAAATAAAAAAAAATCATACAATTGAATAATTTCTTCTACAATGTTTGTATTACAGAAAAAGGTGCTAAGAACTAAAAAATGTCGTGGAAGTGAGAAAGATGTGGGGGAATATACAATTGGGCAGAAACTAAATTTTGAGCATTCAGGTCGAAAACCTATGTTGTTAGCACCTATATTACCTGTTTATTTTCATAATTCGTTATGATTGTAAATATATAAATAAATAAATAAAATTTTGAGCACAATATTGTTTGGGAGAATTTTTTTAAGCATATAATATTTTTGGGTGCAAAATGCTTCCAAACATATTATATGTTCACATAATAACATATTGTTTTTTGGAAGACAACATTATTGAATTTGGATGCAAAAATACAAAATGTTTGGAACTTAGACTACCCAAACATATATTGTTTGGACTAATATGCTTTCAAACATATTATATATTGGAAGAGATCAAACATATAAATGTTTGGGCAATACCCAAAAATGTATATGCTTGAAGCAAAATATGTTTGGGAGTATATGTTACAGAAGCGATTTTTTGTGAGCGTGTAACTGAATATTTTTCCTGAATTTTATACTAATTGAGCATGAAAAAGAAAGTTAATCTGATTTTTTAAATAAACGATTTCACCGATTTACACGCGTTTTCCCTTGACCAAATTTTGACCGTATCACCCTTTAATTATAGACCGATATAGACCAATTTTTGCATGGTTGTTAGATACCATATACTAACACCATGTACCAAATTTCAACCGGATCGGATGAATTTTGCTCCTCCAAGAGGCTCCGCAAAACAAATCTGGGGATCGGTTTATATGGGGGCTATACGTAAAAGTGGTCCGATATGGCCCATTTGCAATACCATCCGACCTACATCAATAACAACTACTCGTGCCAAGTTTCAAGTCGATAGCTTGTTTCGTTCGGAAGTTAGCGTGATTTCAACAGACGGACGGACGGACGGACATGCTTAGATAGACTCAGAATTTCACCACGACCCAGAATATATATACTTTATGGGGTCTTAGAGCAATATTTCGATGTGTTACAAACGGAATGACAAAGTTAATATACGCCCATCCTATGGTGGAGGGTATAAAAAGAGTGGCATTTCGTGGTAAAACATAAAATTTTTCCTTGTATGAAAAAATTGGCAAAAAAATTGATTTCCAGGAGTCTTCACACGCAGTAAAGGAATATGATCGCCGCCATGTTTCAAAATGTAATTTTTTGACGGTGAACATGGAACATTTTTAGGCTTCAAAATTGCTCTTGAAATATGTTTGAGTTATTCCTTCTTTGGGTAATTTTTTCATCGCATATCATTATGGTGAATGTGGATTTTCTTATAAAAAAATGTTTCCAGAGTAAAATCCGCTCAGAACCCGCTCTGCTTCTCCTACTACAGAAAAAAACTCGCCTTACTTCTGTTTTTAGCAGAGGTCTAAATGGGAGATGTAGCATGTAATTAAATGAGATTTTTCCTTTTATTAAAATATTGCAAATTGCCACTAAAGTGACTTAATTGACTCACAGGAGTCTGTGTTCCCCGCACTTCTTTATGGTGTATGTGGTTTTTTTTTTGAAAAATTTTGTTGCAAGAGTATAATCTGCTCAGAGCAGCTTCTCCTACTTCAGCGAAAACTCGCCTCAATTACGTTGTTGCAGAGGTCGATTTGAGCGTATACAGCATGTCATTAACCCTTTGACTACCGATGTCCACCTAGGAGGACATTCGAAAACGACACCAAACTCTATGTCCCCACTTAGTTTCGATTTTTTCTCTCAATGTTATTTTAAAATAGGGGCTTTAATCTAAATAAGCTATACATTTGTTCCATATTGAACAAATTAAAGTTTTTAACATTAGGTTTATTTCGGTAGTGAAAGGGTTAAGGAAATCTGTGACTGAGACCCCATTCGCTCGATTATTTTCTAAAATTAATTGCTGAAATACTGAAGACCAAACCACTGCAGTGTAAAGCCAATATACATTTTTTTGTTTTAGTCCTAGTGATTTTTAGTGGCCATGTCCACGCTACGACATTAAGAGTGGAACTCTACTTCTGAACTTTTATAAAGATTCGATTGTCTGCAGGTGGATCAAGTTCCAAGATGGGCTTTATCGGTACATTTTCTGATAAAGCTCTTATACAAATTTGCCACTGACTGATTTTTGCTCTAATTTTTTGTTCAAACGCAAAAAATGTCGGAAATAACATCTAATTTTAGAAACAGTTTAGATTTATTCGAATTAGCTACCCATGACACTTATTATGCCCACCAAACAACCGAAAAAGGCAGCACAGGCTGTACCAAAATGGATCTGCTGTATTTTGGTCCATTGCCGGTGAAGCGCGAATTTGAGATGATCGACACTTTAGTGCCAACCTTACTCTCCGAAATGCCTCAGGCGCAAAAGTCCAACGGATTAAGATACGGGGATGTTGGTGGCAATTGTGTCATTAAAAAGAAGCTACGATATTTCTTTTTAACCCTTTCTTGGTTTACGCGTGCTGAGTGCACTGGTGCTGAGTTCTGTTGGAATCTCCATGGTCTGCAAACGAAAAGTTTTTCTGTTCAGGGTTTCAATACTCTCTGTAGGACATTTTTATGATAATATTCGGCATTTATTTTAAAACCATCGTAAAATAAAACCAAGCGGAGAGCGTTCATTGGCCTCCAACATTACCATCGGTGGAGCTTGAGTTCTGGTGGGTAATCAAAAGGTGTAAATATTCACCTGACATCTTTGGAAAGCAAAACTGATCATTTTGTTAGTTCACAAACTGCTAAATTTTGTACGGAGAAAATAAAATTCGTGTTAGCGAAGCAACTCCATGGCTCTTCCCACTGTGGTATCGCAATGGACTGAATAGTCTAAGTGAGTCTGAAATATCGGGCTGCCACTGTACCTAACCTAACCTATGGCTCTACCCAGTATAAAGTTTTTTGTACATTGGTAAACTCTTGCACTTTTTGGAACTTTACATCTCAGAGAATGCAATAAATCAAAATGCTTTAGTAAGCTTGTAAACAATAAAATGAACTTTCAGTGGAATAAATCTATCAGACGAACGATTTATAAATCAAAGTAACCTGAAAGTGGTTGCAATACATATAGCCACAATGTTTTATAAATAACTCCCATATGAATGGAACCCTGATTTTAGTATTGGGACTAAAAATGCACAATTTTAAACCGATTTGTGAAAAACTCTAAATCCAGGTTTAATTATGGCCTAAAATTCATGCACTAGGATGGTTCATACTAGGAACGTACGCATAGAGGAGTCTCAGCACCTCAACAGGAATTTTTCGTCCCTCTATGAAAAGTATTCTCCTAAAGCAGGGAGACACCGTGGTGCAATGGTTAGCATGCCCGCCTTGCATACACAAGGTCATGGGTTCGATTCCTGCTTCGACCAAACACCAAAAATTTTTTCAGCGGTGGATTATCCCACCTCAGTAATGCTGTTGACATTTCTGAGGGTTTCAAAGCTTCTCTAAGTGGTTTCACTGCAATGTTGAACGCCGTTCGGACTCGGCTATAAAAAGGAGGTCCCTTGTCATTGAGCTTAACATGGAATCGGGCAGCACTCAGTGATAAGAGAGAAGTTCCTCAATGTGGTATCACAATGGACTGAATAGTCTAAGTGAGCCTGATACATCGGGCTGCCACCTAACCTATCCTCCTAAATCAAAATTCCTGGCTCCTCTGGATTTTGAATAAAAAGCGATGGTTAGCGTAGTTTTGATTTATTTATAATGCAATGCCTTAAATGAAAATCTCTACAAAAATAACATTTATGATACTGCTCAATATTACAAAAAAATTACTTTTTGGCATGGGATCCATTAGATCTGTAATTTTCTAGAATTTTAACAAATATTTTTGCAGAACAGAAAGAATTTCCATTTTAATTACATTTTTTGAGTTTTACAGGCATATGACAGTTGCTCTATTTGGTTTATAATAATGAATTTTCTATATGAACTAACTAATTGTTCAAAAACATCTTGAATGATACAATACGACATAAAGATTGTCAATATTACGGCAATGTTCCATTTATTGTATTTATGACTCACACTAAATTGTACAAAATGTTTCCGTATGATAAAGATTGGAAATAAGTAAAATAGAGGATATTAAATAGTAATTTACATTTTTGTTCAAATGTATAAAAATGTTAGTCCTCAACTGTACTCGAATGAGTCGAAATTTTTTTACAATCCTCCTACATATTAAAAAGGCAAAAAACAAACCAGCTTCATTGAAATATTCACTTTGTCAAATTAAATGAGCCATCCCTTTGTAAATGTTCTATGCCCGAAGATTGTATTTTCGTAACTTCAAAGCGGTTTGATGTCTTTCTAGGTTTAATAATTTTTGTTTGTTTTGCAAACATTTATCATTTTGTCAAATATTTGATGTGATTTGTAGGCATATTTATCAACAGCTTCTTTGGGGGATTATAAATCTTTATGTGTAAATAGAAAATTGAATTTTAGTTCCACAGAGTTTGTACTGTTTACTAGCGAGAGATATCCTAAAAAGTCCCTACGAAAACCTTTGAGGCACAGAGATGAATATAATTAAATAAATAAATAAAAATTAAACTTTTAATTGAATCAAGCGAAAACTACTTAAAATTACCGAAGGAAGCAACTTCTGGTTTTTGTTGAGATATTTTATCCGAATAATAACAAGTATATACGGCCGTAAGTTCGGCCAGGCCGAATCTTATGTACCCTCCACCATGGATTACGTAGAAACTTCTACGAAAGACTGTTATCCACAATCGATTTACTTGGGTTGTGGTATCTTAAAACTTCTTAACATAGTTTTCTAAATTGTTAGTTAGTCCTTACTTGGTATATATTAGACAAAAAAATTATGTATAGGTAAGTCTACAAATAATTACGAATCGATATGGACTTTTTGAACGTTACGTAGAGAGCCAGAATTGAAATATGGGGGTCGCTTATGTGGGGGCTATATACAATTATGAACTTGATATGGACCAATTTTTGTGTGATTGGGGATCGATTTATCTGAGGGCTATATATAACTATAGACCGATATGGACCTAGTTAGACATGGTTATTAACGGCCATAGACTAGCACAATGTACCAAATTTCAACTCACTCGGATGAAATTTGCTCCTCCAAGAGGCTTCAAAACCAAATCTCGCTATCGGTTTATATGGGTGCCATATATGATTATGGACTGATATGGACCACTTTTGGCATGGTTGTTAAATATCATATACTACCACCACGTACCAAATTTCAACCAGATCGGATGAATTTTTCTTCTCCATAAGGCACCGGAGGTCAAATCTGGGGATCGGTTTATATTGGAGCTATATATAATTATGGACTGATATGAACCAATTCCTGCATGGTTGTTGGATACAATATACTAACATCACGTACCAAATTTCAACCGAATGGGAAGAATTTTGCTCTTCCAAGGGTCTCCGGATGTCAAATCTGGTGATCGGTTTATATGGGGCCTATAAATAATTATGGACCGATTTCGACCGATTTTTGCATGGGTGTTTGAGGCCATATATTAACACCACGTACCAAATTTGAACTGAATCAGATGAATTTTGGTTTTCAAAGAGGCTCCGGATGTCAAATCTGGTGATCGGTTTATATGGCGGATATATATTATTAAGGACCGATGTTGAAAAATTTTTGCATGGTCATTAGAGACCATATACTTACATCATGTACCAAATTTCAGCGCGATCGGATGAAATTTGCTTCTCTTAGAGGCTCCGCAAGCCAAATCGGGGGATCGGTTTATATGGGGGCTATATACAATTATGGACCGATATGGACCAATTTTTGCATGGTCATTAGAGACCACATACTTACACCATGTCCCAAATTTCAGCCGGATCGGAAGAAATTTGCTTCTCTTAGAGGCTCCGCAAACCAAATCGGAGGATCGGTTTATGGACCGATGTGGGCCAATTTTTGCATGGTTTTTAGAGACCATATACTAACACCATGTTCCAAATTTCAACCGGTTTGGATGAAATTTGCTTCTCTTAGAGGATTCGCAAGCCAAATTTGGGGGTCCGTTTATATGGGGGCTATACGTAAAAGTGGACCGATATGACCCATTTGCAATACCATCCGACCTAAATCAATAACAACTACTTGTGTCAAGTTTCAAGTCGATAGCTTATTTCGTTCGGAAGTTAGCGTGATTTAAATAGTCGGACGGACGGATAAAGGATACGGTCAAAATTTGGACAATATAAACTTGACGTATTTCTTTCAATTTTGCATTTAAAAAACCTGAGCACCCCTCATTTTGAAGGTGTGTGTATGTAGAATGTTGCTCCTATTTTGATTTTGGAATTCACTCTTCAGTTGTCAAAATGCCGTCCAAGCAAGAAGAGCAGCGTATCAAAATTTTGCTCGCGCATTGCGAAAATCCGAGCTACTCGCACGCAAAGCTGGCAAAATCGCTAAAAGTTGCCAAATCAACCGTTACAAATGTAATTAAAGTATTTGGGGAACGTTTGTCGACAGCCAGGAAGTCTGGATCGGGGGGAAATCGAAAACCGGAAGCCGCTGAGACGACAAAGAGAGTTGCCGGTAGTTTCAAGCGAAACCCTAACCTCTCTCTCCGAGATGGCGCAAATAAGCTGGATGTATCGTCTACAACCGTGCATCGAGCCAAAAAACGAGCCGGACTATCGACTTACAAGAAGGTAGTGACTCCAAATCGCGATGATAAACAAAATACGACGGCCAAAGCGCGATCCCGGAGGCTGTACACGACGATGCTGACGAAGTTTGACTGTGTGGTAATGGACGACGAAACCTACGTCAAAGCCGACTACAAGCAGCTTCCGGGACAGGAGTTTTATACGGCAAAAGGAAGGGGAAAGGTAGCAGATATTTTCAAGCACATAAAACTGTCAAAGTTCGCAAAGAAATAACTGGTTTGCAAGCCATCTGTACCTGTGGCTTGAAAAGCAGCATTTTCATTGCTTCCGGGACTGTCAACCAAGAAATTTACGTGAAAGAGTGTTTGAATAAACGTCTGCTGCCTTTCCTGAAGAAACACGGTTGTTCCGTACTGTTTTGGCCGGATTTGGCATCTTGCCATTACGGTAAAAAGGCCATGGAGTGGTACGCCGCCAACAACGTGCAGGTGGTTCCCAAGGACAAGAACCCTCCCGACACGCCAGAGCTCCGCCCAATTGAGAAATACTGGGCTATTGTCAAGCGGAACCTAAAGAAGACCAAAAAAACTGCTAAGGACGAGCAGCAGTTCAAGGCAAACTGGCTGTCTGCGGCGAAGAAGGTGGACAAGGTGGCTATACAAAATCTGATGGCAGGTGTCAAGCGTGAGGCCCGGCAATTCGGATTTGGAAAAGCGAAAGCCTAGCTGAATATTTTCCTGAATTTTATACTAATCGAACTTGAAAAAGAAATTTAATTTGATTTTTTAAATAAACGATTTCACCGATTTACATGCGTTTTCCCTTGACCAAATTTTGACCGCATTACCCTTTAGTTTATACGAGAATTTTTATATAATATCCTTAGATGCAGGTAGTGTAGGGATTTTAGTCCCCTCTGGCATATTTCCATATACACCTAAAGAAATCTACTTTCGAATTTAGCATGACAAAGATCCTAAATGGATTGATAAGTTTTATCAAATATAATTGTTTAAGGAGGAGCTAGCTGGCCTTACTTCATTGTAATTTATCTTGAGAAACTAATTTGTTTTATCATATATCTAGCAGGCGGTTGTCTTAGTTTTACATATTAAAAAAAACACATTGCGATGATATATGGTTCTGTGAAACTCCTTCTCCATGTAATATATTGCAAAAAAATATTAATTAACAATAGTAATTGGTTTTGTTTTTGCAAAAAATGATTACTTGTCTTCCTCCATTCTAGTTTTGTAACAGTTAAATACCATAGAATAATATTAATAATATGAGTTACGTTTTATAAATAAAATTGATGATTAATTTTTTGAGTATCAGAGAATAACGCCACCACTAATGTTCTTAGGCATCACTAATGACTGAATGCAGGCAATATAAATATTAAGCAGAAAAATACAATAATAAGTTTGTCACAAAACTATTGCTGTCAAGCTGACGAATTATTTGAAAGCCTTGCAACCGTTACAGAATGCAGTCAGGAGAATGTTTACGGATGACATGATGTGTGTTTGAATGTATCAGGTTAAATTTTAGATCATAAATCAAAATAACCTTTAGAGTTTTGTTTTTTGTTTTTACTGACTTCTCCTTGGTTTTATTTGCATATTCGCAAAAATAACAAGTGTGGAGCAGTGAAAAAAGAGTTGATATTACAGAAGGCATTTGTCATATGGAACAACGACAGGCATTTGGTCGATTTGTGACATTGTAAATTTTCAAACAGAATTAATAGAAAAGGTGGTAATAAAAATATCAACTCATACATGGTGAAAAAATATTAAATAAAAAATATTTTAAAACTTCATTCTTAACTTATGTGGAAAAAAACCATAAATATCTAGAATTATAAATAAAGTAATCAACATGGATAAAAGTACTTAAAGTAAAGTATTTTTAAGAGATTATTAAAAATTTTATTTAGTATTTGGGCAATTAATGCTTAACTTGTTAATTGCCCAAATACTAAATAAAATTTTTATTAATATAAATCATACGCCATACTGAACCTTCATTAATATTAATAACACACCACCATGGGCTTTCAGTGTGATTTCTACATAATGATTTATTTACTAGACAAGAACAGTCTTAATTACGGTCCACTCGAGGTTCCACCATGGACTTGAATAGGTCATAGTCAGATACCTCGGTACAGAAGCTATCATCAATGGTTTCAATACATTACTTATTTAAAACATTGCTGAACGTATACAAGAATTTTTCTCAATGTTTCTCCAAATGATTTAATTAAAACAAAATTTTTTTGTCGCATATTTGTTTTTTTTTCAGTGCACCTCCCATAGTTTTTGTTCTACACGTGAGAGGGATGACTATCTTCTATTGGTCACCACCACTGGTCCCGTAGCCACAGTAGAGACAACAGTACTATAATGACATTCATACGAATCGAATATTGTAAAGTGCCAATAGAACTATGGTTATGGGGGTGCTTGGAATAAATTTGCATAATTTCAATTTGGAAAAAGTCAATTTCAATTTCCATTTGAAACTGAATTTATCTTGTTAAAAAACATATCAACCACCAGTGCCTCCCACACACACATTTTCTAACATTGCAATGGAAATGACTGTCATCCATCCATCTACAAAAAAAAAGAAAAAAAAACTCATCTACATCGCCCTCGCCGTGAGCAGTCTCTGTATCACTTGACATTACAAATGAACCCCTCAGGCTTATACAATGTTTGAGATTTATTGATGATATTGTGAGAACTACTAACTACCATATTTGTTTTAAATTTTTATTTCACAATATTATATAAATTGTAAAATCTTGTAAGGAAATTGTAATAAATAAATTCTGAACTTAGCAAATAATGTGGTGAATTATTAGTTTAGGAATATTGTGTGGGTGTTGTTTTGTGAAGAAAATGCAGGAATCAGAATTAACGATGCGATATCCCCTTAAACTAGTGTTACACGTTGAATATTCATAACTTCAGTCAACATTATTCGAAAAATACTTCGACTTATGGAGACTTCGAATTAAAGAGTTTTAACCCAGCAAAAAAAGCGTCGCCAAAAAAGTAATAAAAATGTTCTTTTTGGATCCGGAAGTGGTGCACTTGTCATGGGCTTGTCATAGGACGGAAGTCCTCCATTTTAACGGTCGTTGCACTGAATTTGCATCACTTCTTTAGGTATGATCCGAATTCAATGTTTTGGATGTAAATTAAAAAAATTCTGTGATATTTTGTCAAATAAATAATTTTTATAATTTTTAATGGATTCTAACGCTGGTCGGAAACGTTGGACCTCAAACATTTTCTAAAATTCAAAATTTTTTCAGATTGGATTTAGGATTTTTTCGACAAATTTTAAATGATTTGTACCATTTTATGAATTCTTACTCTGTTTTTAACCTATTTGACACCAAAAAAGTTAAAATTACCCATTAAAAGTATGAGAAACCCAAGGTTTAAAAAACTGAATTAACCCCATTTTCATGAAGCTCCGTTAGTGCCACGTTAGCTAACGAACTTTTAAACCGTGATATGAAAATATCTGTCATCTTGCGTATATATTCCATATGTCAGTTAGAAACTTAACTGCTGAAAATTTTTCAGTTAAAGTTAACCGCAGAAAAGATATTTTCATTTTTCTTTCTGTTAACTGGCAATTAGAAGCCTAAGGGACCTACATGAAAATGGCCGTAAAAGAACTTCCTGGGTAGTTAAAATAAAGAACATCATTGGGAGTGCATCTTCTGGAAGTGCTTTTAAAGTTGTGCCTTTGGAAGAACTTCCAACTTTTTTGCTGGGAACTTATTTACTCTGTCAAAGCTACTGGCCAACCCATTTAGTTCGAGTTAACCCTTTGACTACCGTTGTCCACTACAAAGGACATCTGTAAACGACACAAAATCATAACTCTCCACTTAATTTGGATTAATTCCTCGATGTTATTCTACAGTAGAGGTTATAATTTAAATATGCTATATTTTTATACCGTCCATCATAGGATGGGGGTATATTAACTTTGTCATTCCGTTTGTAACACATCGAAATATTGCTCTAAGACCCCATAAAGTATATATATTCTGGGTCGTGGTGAAATTCTGAGTCGATCTAAGCATGTCCGTCCGTCCGTCCGTCCGTCTGTTGAAATCACGCTAACTTCCGACCGAAACAAGCTATCGACTTGAAACTTGGCACAAGTAGTTGTTATCGATGTAGGTCGGATGGTATTGAAAATGGGCCATATCGGTCCACTTTTACGTATAGCCCCCATATAAAGGGACCCTCAGATTTGGCTTGTGGAGCCTCTAACAGAAGCATATTTAATCCGATCCAGCTGAAATTTGGTATATGGTGTTGGTATATGGTCTCTAACAACCATGCAAAAATTGGTCCACATCGGTCCATAATTATATATAGCCCCCATATAAACCGATCCCCCGATTTGGCTTGCGAGGCCTCTAAGAGAAGCAAATTTCATCCGATCTAGCTGAAATGTGGTATATGGTGTTGGTATATGGTCTCTAACAACCATGCAAAAATTGGTCCACATCGGTCCATAATTATATATAGCCCCCATATAAACCGATCCCCCGATTTGGCTTGCGAGGCCTCTAAGAGAAGCAAATTTCATCCGATCCGGCTGAAATTTGGTACATGTTGTTAGTATATGGTCTCTAACAACCATGCAATAATTGGTCCACATCGGTCCATAATTATATATAGCCCCCATATAAACCGATCTCCAGATTTGGCTTGCGAAGCCTCAAAGAGAAGCAAATTGCATCCGATCCGGCTGAAATTTGGTACATGGTATTGGTATATGGTCTTTAACAACCGTGCAAAAATTGGTCCACATCGGTCCATAATTATATATAGCGCCCATATAAACCGATCCCCAGATTTGGGTTGTGGAGCCTCAAAGAGAAGCAAATTTCATCCGATCCGCCTGAAATTTGGTACATGATATTGGTATATGGTCTCTAACAACCATGCAAAAATTGGTCCACATCGGTTCATAATTATATATAGCCCCCATAAAAAAAAAAATTTAAAATTTTATTTCTGTAGAAATTTTTGTCAAAATTTTCTTTCTATAGAAAATTTTGTCAAAATTTTTATTTCTATAGAAAATTTTGTGAAAATTTTATTTCTATAGAAAATTTTGTTAAAATTATATTTCTGTAGAAAATGTTGTCAAAATTTTATGTCTACTTTTTCAAACTGAATTATATACGTATTGGACCGATCTTTTTTGATTTAATATATACCACGTATGGACTTACATACAATTTAGAAGATGGTGTTACGAGGTTTTAAGATACCTTGCCATCGGCAAGCGTTACCGCAACTTAAGTAATTCGATTGTGGATGGCAGTGTTTAGAAGAAGTTTCTAAGCAATCCATGATGGAGGGTATATAAGCTTCGGCCTGGCCGAACTTACGGCTGTATATACGTGTTTTTTCTATATTGGTGGCATTAAAATGCATTTTTATATACTACTTTAACAATCAAAGCAAAATACGTAATTTTGAGACCATCCCTAAATGAAATGTCCCAAGTAAATGTTTACTTATTTATTTAAAAATCTATTTTATATTTCATAATCTGTTTTTTTGTATTTTTTTCTCACACTTCAACAGACATTATAGACCAAATATCGTTTTCTTGGTAAGGACATTTGGTTACAATTCACGAATCAAGATTTCAGACCAAACTCATACAGCTTTTTAACTAATGCAGGTAAGCCCTCAAAATAATTTTTTTTTTCTACTAACTGACAGAATAGTATCAGTAAAAGAGGAGAAAAATGAAACTTATTAAAGTTAGGCTTGGTTAGGGTTAATGAAAATTCGATTTTTAAAAGAAAAACAAAAAAACTAATTAAAAAACAAGTATATACGGCCATAAGTTCGGCCAGGCCGAATCTACCATGGATTGCGTAGAAACTTCTACGAAAGACTGTCATCCACCACCATAATTATGGACTGATATGGACCAATTCCAGCATGGTTGTTAGAGACCATATACTAAAACCACGTACTAAATTTCAATCAGATTGGATGAATTTTGCTTCTCCAAAAGGCAACGGAGGTCAAATATGGGGATCGGTTTATGTGGGGGCTATATATAATTATGGACCGATTTCGACCAATTTTTGCATGGGCGTTTGACGCTATATAAAGGGTGATACGGTCAAAATTTGGTCAAGGGAAAACGCGTGTAAATCGGTGAAATCGTTTATTTAAAAAATTAAATTAAATTTTTTTTTTCATGTCCCGGAAGCTATGAAAATGCTGCTTTTCAAGCCACAGGTACAGATGGCTTGCCAAACCAGATATTTCTTTGCGAACTTTGACAGTTTTATGTGCTTGAAAATATCTGCTACCTTTCCCCTTCCTTTTGTCGTATAAAACTCCTGTCCTGGAAGCTGCTTGTAGTCAGCTTTGACATAGGTTTCGTCGTCCATTACCACGCAGTCAAACTTCGTCAGCATCGTCGTGTACAGCCTCCGGGATCGCGCTTTGGCCGTCGTATTTTGTTTATCATCGCGATTTGGAGTCACTACCTTCTGTAAGTCGATAGTCCGGCTCGTTTTTTGGCTCGATGCACGGTTGTAGACGATACACCCAGCTTATTTGCGGCATCTCGGAGAGAGAGGTTAGGGTTTCGCTTGAAACTACCGGCAACTCTCTTTGTCGTCTCAGCGGCTTCCGGTTTTCGATTTCCCCCCGATCCAGACTCCCTGGCTGTCGACAAACGTTCCCCAAACACTTTAATTACATTTGTAACGGTTGATTTGGCAACTTTTAGCGATTTTGCCAGCTTTGCGTGGGAGTAGCTCGGATTTTCGCGATGCGCGAGCAAAATTTTGATACGCTGCTCTTCTTGCTTGGACGGCATTTTGACAACTGAAGAGTGAATTCCAAAATCAAAATAGGAGCAACATTCTACACACACACACACCTTCAAAATGAGGGGTGTTCAGGTTTTTTAAATGCAAAATTGAAAGAAATACGTCAAGTTTATATTGACCAAATTTTGACCGTATCACCCTTTATTATGCCAAATTTTACGTTTTAGGTTTATAATGATATCGTCAAACGAATATTTTGCGATTCCGAATTTCGGAACATGGGGGAATAACAAACTTATCAGTATCAATTTTCCTTTCTTTGTAATAAAAAAAAAAAATACGATATCCACAAATATATTGATAACTTTTTAACACAAACATTTCTAATGGTCTATTTTAAAATATGCTGTAATTTAAATTCTTAAGATAAGAAATAACATTGTCGTTATATTTTTTTTTTGCTTTTATTTAAGTCTATCGTTATTTGATGGCAAACAAATATATTTTGACTTTTATTAATACCACTTCAAAGATTATCTTCACAGATCTATCAACTTAATCTTGATAGAATTTCTTTTCTAGTCACTTTCCTTTATTGTAGTGGTCACAGAAAAATTGGTAAATACTTTTGCCATCGAATAAGCATTTCAGTGAAAAAATATCGGACATTGTTAACAAAAGGTCATTAATTTTAATTAATGATTAATTTTTTGACAGAAGAGATTCCTCTTGAGCAAAACTTTACAATCTGAAAATCACTGTATTGTGTTTTTTTGTGGAAAAATTGTAAAAATATGGGTATAAAATCAATATTTCGTTGTCTTATAAATAGATTGGCAATATTATTATAAACTACTTATGCCCAATGTCCAATCACCCTATTAGCCAAGTTTACAGTTTGAAGATCATTGTATTTTTGTTTTTTTTTTTGGAAAATTTAAAAAAAGGCTCTATAATTAATATATCAATGCCTTACAAATGACCACATTAGTATATCCTACATTCTATGGAAGACCGTATAAACAATTAGGTGCTATTATCTAACATAATGAAATTAAAATATAATTGAGATATCCAGTCCTTGCCTTATTTCCTAGTCTTGTCTATGACATTATGATATCTCAAACTTACATTTTTGTATACACGATTGTATGAATTTACTTAACCCCTAAAGGTTATCTTAAGATAACAAATAACATTGTCGTTATTTGATGACAAACAAATACATTTTAACTTTTATTAATACCATTTCAAAGATTATCTTCAAAGATATGTCAAGTTAATCTTGATAGACTTTCTTCTTTAGCCACTTTCCTTTATTGCAAAATACATTTGCATCGAATAAGCATTTCAATAAACAAATATCGGACATATCTTAGGTCATTCACTTGTTGGCGATAAAGATGCCCCTTGAGCAAAACCTTACAGTTTGAAAATCATTGTATTTTTTTTTGAAATTTTTAAAAATTAGGATCTAAAATCAATATTTAAATGCCTTACAAATAGAATGACAACATTAGTATAAGCTACTTATGCATAGTGTCACATATCCCTTTAGCAAAGTTTACAGTTTGAAGATCATTGCAGTTTTTTTTTTTTGAAAATCTGAAAATTTTGGATTTTAAGATCAATGCCTTACAATAAAATGGCCAAATGAGTGCAACCTGCATTTTTGGTAGAGGGTATTCACAATTAAGTGATATTATATGTCATATCTAATAAAAAGAGTATTACAAATATAATTGAGTTATTCAGTCTTTGCTACAAAATTTATTTCCTAGTCTTGTCTATGACATTATGATATACCAAATTTACGATTGCAGGAATTTACCTAACCTTTTAACACCACTAAAGGCCATCTTAAATTAAGAAGTAACATTGCCTTTATTTGATGGCAAACAAATACATTTTGAGTTTCATTAATACTACTTCAAAGATTATCTTCAAAAATATGTCAACCTAATATTTATAGAATTTCTTTCCTACCCACTTTCCCTTATTGTTCTGGCGCTAATGTCATAGAAAAATTGCAAAATACTTTTGCCATCTAATAAGCATTTTAATAAAGAAATATCGGGAATATCTTGAGCAAAACCTTACAGTTTGAAAATCATTGTATATTTGTTTGTTGAAAATTTGTAAAAATAAAGATCTAAGATCAATATTTAAATGACTTACAAATTACTTGACTAAATATTTCTGCCATCGAATAAACATTTCAATAAAAAAATATTGGACTTGGCTTATACATAAGGTCATTCATGCCTATTGAGCGAAACTTTACAGTTTGAAAATTATTTTAATTTTTTGTTTGTAAAAATTTGGGTCAAATAGAGTGTAAACTTGCAAAGAAGACGGACGTGTTTGTATCGCAGCTCCTCTAAATCAATGATTATTGACGGAAAACATTGTCAGATTACTACCAAAAACTAAGAAATCTAACAAGTAACGTAATTGTGCATAATGTCGCATACCCCTTTAGAAAAAGTTTACAGTTTGAAGATCATTGTAATTCTTTGTACAATTTGGAAAAATTTTGGCTCTAAGGTCGAAATTTCAATGCCTTACAAATAAAATGACAACAGGGTGTACACAATTAAGTGATATTATATGAAAACGTTTACAGTTTGAAGATCATTGTAATTCTTTGGAAAATTTGGAAAAATTTGGCTCTAAGGTCGAAATTTCAATGCCTTACAAATAGAATGACAACAGGGTGTACACAATTAAGTGATATTATATGACATATATAATAAAATTAATATATAATTGAGATATTCAGTATTGCTGCTACTAAATTTATTTCCCAGTCTTGTCTATAACAGTATGATATTCAAAATTTCAAACGTATTTACATTTTAGTATACGATATTCTAGTATACATAATTCTTTATAATTTAACCCTTTAGCACCAGTAAAGGTCATTGTTTAATGTCTCTCATTTAACCTAATTTGTTTATAGAAATGCTATATAAAGCCCACATAAGAATCTGATAAACATCTTGTTGGTAGTTAATGGTATAACACAAAATTCTCATATATCAAGTCAAAAATATTTTCTCTGCCAAAAAAGGGTTAAGGGTGTGCCCTTAACACATAATTGAACGGAATTTCTTATCATGCGTATAGCACTAAACATAATTCCATTGATTATGTCTTTGGTATGCAAATTTTACGCACCCCTTGAGGGATTTAGTTTTTGTTTTGTTTTGTTTTTTTTTTGTGTTTGCTTTGACCAAAACTGGAAAATAGCCTCCTTGTAGTTTGCGAAAGTGTTGCTTTCAATTTATTGTCACTATGGGTAAAGTTGAAATATTTGTATTTGCAAAATGACCGGTAATTTGTTTTAAGCCACCTTAAAACACAAATATGCTAAATTCAAGCCAAAAATATTCCAAAAAAAAAATACTGCTTCTGTTACTGGTCACAGTGGCAGGTTAATTTATTTCGCTCGCAAAGGCTCCACTATGACGACGCTTTTGATTTGGAACTACATCCATCTAAACGAACAAAAAGATAAAAAGATAGGTAGCGAATTGCAAGCGCTGAAAATAATGTTTGAAGTGGGCTAATACCAAATCATTCACACATACCAATTCACCATGTATTTGTAGAATCATGGCTCCACTCGCATAAATTAGAAACAAAGTATGCGTTTGGAAGTACCTTAATACAGTAGGTAAAAAAAGTGAGCATATAATATGCAAGTTATATGAAACGAATTCAATTTGAGGTGATTTGATTGGAGTTGATTGTGCTATTAATTTTACTATTAAATAAAATAATGAAAATAAAAATAAACACAGAGTAAATTTAAAATGAAACAAAAATTAATTTTAGTATTACAACTAAAATTCAAACTTTAAAAAAATATTATATAAATTTATAAATAAAGCATCATTTACACTAACAGTTTAAGTTTTGATTATATGTAAGTTTTTTTAGTTTAATTGTCAAATGAAATCAAATATATTTATTCTAAACTAAATGAACATACACACAAAATTTTTTTTTCTGATTCAATCACGAAATTAATTGATCCAATTAATTTTTTAATTGAAATGTCTTCAATCACGAAAATGATAGTATCAATCACAATTTTAATTGGACATAGAAAAAATTCTTGATTAAAAAATTAATTGATTTCATTAACAAATTTCAATTAATTTTTTAATTGATTCAATTAAAAATTTAATTGATGTTGATTGCAAAACTCAATTAATTTAATAATTAAAAAAAGGTAACTATTTTCAATTACATTCTGAATTGGCTTAGAATTTTTATTTGGATTAACAATTGATTGTTTGAAAAAAAAAATAATTAAAAATTTAAAAAAAAGGTTCATCACTTTTTTAACTGACTTAGTCTTCCGAAATTGATTAAAAGTTAATTGTATCAATTAACTTTTTAATTAAAAATTTTAAAATTTTCAATCATTGACTAACTTACGGCCATTTTCATGTAGCTCCGTTAGGATTTAACTGCCAGTTAACAGAAAGTAAATTGCAAATATCTTCTCTCCGATTAACTTTATCTGAAAAATTTTCGTCAGTTAAGTTCCTAACTGGCCTATGGAATATAAAGGCAAGATGACAGCTTAGTCCATAATACGGTTTAAAAGTTGGTTAGTTAACGGAACACTAACGGAGCTTTATGAAAATTGGGGTTAATGTTTCTATCTTGATTAAAAAGTTAATTGTACCAATTAATTTATTAATTGAAAAAATTTTAACTTCAATAAACTTTTTAATTGGAAATATTTTGGTGATATTTTTTTCTGTGTAATATATATATATATATATATATATATATATATATATATATATATATATATATATATATATATATATATATATATATATATATATATATATATATATATATATATATATATATATATATATATATATATATATATATATATTTAATTTTGAATTTTAGATGTAATACCAAAATTATTTTTTGTTTTTAATTTACGTTTTATTTTTATTCTTATTTTCTGTTTTATTGCTATTTTATTTTTATTTTTATGTGTTTTGTTATAATTTTTTTAATTTTCTATTTAAATATTATTTTAATTTTATGCTTTATTTTTATGTTTGTGTTTTTTTTTTAATTTTTTAAATTTATTTTAAATGTGAAATGAACTCAATTGAATTATTTGTAGTTCTTTTTGTTTTTGTTTTTATTGTTATTTCCACTGTAATGTTATTCTTTTATTTTAGTATTATTTTAATTTTAGTTTTGATGTGATATTATTTTTTTTAAATTTTTAAATTTATTTTAAGTGTCAAATAAACTCAAATGGTTTATAATTTAATTTAACTAAAGTTGTATTGGAATTTAGTTCCATTTCATTAAAAACTTATTTTTTGCATTGCATAATATTAATATAATTTGAGTTTTAGTTTAAATTATAATTATGTTTGTAAATTAAATTTACATTTCTTTTTTAATTTTGAATGTTGGTTCTTAATATAAAATTATTTTTTTTTTTTAATTTTTTATATATATTATATTATTTAATTTATATTTTAATTTTATTTTTGACTCTGATGGATTTTTTTTTTAATTTGAGTTTTAGTTTAAATTATGATTATGTTTGTAAATTAAATTTACATTTCTTTTTTAATTTTGAATGTTGGTTCTTAATCTAAAATTATTTTTTTTACATTTTTTATATCTATTCTTTTATTTAATTTATATTTTAATTTTAGTTTCGACCCTGATGAAATTTTTTTAAGTTTTTAGATTTATTGTAAATGTGAAATGAATTATACTGAACGTAATTTTAATATTCTTTTTATTTTAGTTATATATAAATTAACAATTTTAATTTGATAAATTACTATTTTAATTTAAATTTTTATTTGATTTTGGTTTCATTTTTTAATTAAAAAAAATAAAATTTAAATGAAAAATGAAATTAAAAAAAAAAATTTAATTTTATTATTAATTTTAATTTTTTTTTAATGTTAGCTTTAATTTTGTATGATACTTCTACATGTTTGTGATATCTAATTTGGTCCCCTAAATTATCAAATTATTTATGTGAGACACTGTTTATTTCTCTAATGCATCTGATGAGAGATTCAACGCTCAGGAAATAAATTAATCTAGGGAATGACATGAAGTATGCTGTAGGAAAAAAATACAAAACAAAAAAAAAACAACTAAAAACAAAAAACAAAATCGACCACAAACAAATGCATTTGAAACAATAGAGAAAGCGAGAAATAATAACAAAAAATATACATACAAAATTGTTCAGCAATCAACACAATTTGTATTTAAGATGATGCTCCATGAACAATGGGATGTAGTGAATTTATCAAAAAAAAAAAAAAAATTAAAAAACTTGATATTATGACAATTTTTGGAAGAGAATCGTTACATATGGAAACTTTTAAATTATGAAGGCTGCTAATTAACCTTTGTTTTTAGTATCTATCTCATTTAATATCATAATTTATTATGGTTTTCAATTTTTTAATAAACTAAAACTAAATAGATATTATTTTTTGGATTAATGATCAACAGACGAACATAATTTGATTGGAAAAAGGATAAAAATCGGACATCATTAGCACAATATTTACTTTTTATTTAAATTAAGATACATTAAATTGAAAATAATACTACTTTTATACCTTCCACCATAGGATGGGGGGTATATTAACTTTGTCATTCCATAAAGTATATATATTCTGGGTCGTGGTGAAATTCTGAGTCGATCTGAGCATGTCCGTCCGTCTGTTGAAATCACGCTAACTTCCGAACAAAACAAGCTATCGACTTGAAACTTGGCACAAGTAGTTGTTATTGAAGTAGGTCGGATGGTATAGCAAATGGGCCATATCGGTCCACTTTTACGTATAGCCCCCATATAAAGGGACCCTCAGATTTGGCTTGTGGAGCCTCCAACAGAAGCATATTTCATCCGATCCGGCTGAAATTTGGTACATGGTGTTACTATAAGGTCTCTAACAACCATGAAAAAATTGGTCCACATCGGTCCATAATTATATATAGCCCCCATATAAAACGATCCCCAGATTTGGCTTGCGGAGCCTCAAAGAGAAGCAAATTTCATCCGATCTTGCTGAAATTTGGTACATGATGTTAGTATATGGTCTCTAACAACCACGAAAAAATTGGTCCACATCGGTCCATAATTATATATAGCCCCCATATAAACCGATCCCCAGATTTGGCTTGCGGAGCCTTAAAGAGAACAAATTTCATCGGATCCGGCTGAAATTTTGTACATGGTGTTGGTATATGGTCTCTAACAACCATGCAAAAATTGGTCGACATCGGTTCATAATTATATATAGCCCTCATATAAACAGATCCCCAGATTTGGCTTGCGGAGCCTCAAAGAGAAGCAAATTTCATCCGATCCGGCTGAAATTTGGTTCATGGTGTTGGTATATGGTTTCTTATAACCGTGCAAAAATTGGTCCACATCGGTCCATAATTATATATATAGCCCCCATATAAACCGATCCCAAAATTTTGCCGGCGGAGCCTCAAAAAGAAGCAAACTTCACCCGATCCGCCTGAAATTTTGTACATAATGTTGGTACATTTTCTCTAACAACCATGCAAAAATTAGTCCACATCGGTCCATAATTATATATAGCCCCCATATAAAACGTTCTCCAGATTTGACCTCCGGAGCCTCTTGGAGGAGCAAAATTCATCCGATCCGGTTCAAATTTGGAACTTGGTGTTAGTATATGGCCGCTAACAACCATATCAAAATTGTTCCATATCGGTCTATAGTTATATATAGCCGATCTCCAATCACACAAAAATTTGTCCATATCGGTTCATAATCATGATTGCCACTCGAGTCAAAAATAATTTACCAAAATTTTATTTCTATAGAAAATTTTGTCAAAATATTATTTCTACAGAAAATTTTGTCAAAATTTTATTTCTATAGCAAATTTTGTTAAAATTTTATTCGGATCATAATTATGGTTGCCATTCGAGCCAAAAATAATCTACCAAAATTTTGTCAAAATTTTATTTCTATAGAAAATTTTGTTAAAATTTTATCTCTATAGAAAAGTTTGCTAAAATTTTATTTCTGTAGAAAATTTTGTCAAAATTTTCTTTCTATAGAAAATTGTGTCAAAATTTTCTTTCTATAGAAAATTTTGTGAAAATTTTATTTCTATAGAAAATTTTGTTAATATGTTATTTCTATAGAAAATTTTGTCAAAATGTTATGTCTATAGAAAATTTTGTCAAACTGAATTATATACGTATTTGATCGATCTTTTTTGATTAAATATAAACACATATGGACTTACATACATTTTAGAAGACGGTGTTAAGAGGTTTTAAGATACCTTGCCATTAGCAAGTGTTACCGCAACTTAAGTAAGTCGATTGTGGATGGCAGTGTTTAGAAGAAGTTTCTACGCAATCCATGGTGGAGGGTACTTAAGCTTCGGCCTGGCCGACCTTACGGCCGTACATACTAGTTTATTTTCCTTTAATTTTCTTTTTTTTTTGCATTTGTTTTTGTATTGAATTTTTTGTTTGTATTTTCGTTTTAATTATGATTTTATTTTTTAAATTTTAAATTTAAATCGTATCGCAATATACTTTAACCACGAAAAGTCAGAATGTTTAATTTTTCTGAAGTGGAATTACTTTATTGAACAGTTTAGAAACAGTTTCATCATGGTTTGATGAAACTAAAACAAAATCTCTTTTTAAGATCCACCCTATTATTCTCGTCCACACAATGGCTACTGTTGAATATATTTTATGACTAACGACGCCACTGTTGCGAACTTTTTAATTACATTTTGCTGACATTGTCTCTCTGGTGTGCCACAGTGAATTAATTTCGTTTTTTTTTTGTTGTTTGTTTCTCAAATAGAACAATCGCATGGTTAGATGGATGGCGTTTGGTGGCAATGGGCAGGAGGTGAGATTTATATGTATCTCTATTTGACATGCTATTTTTATGATATCTGTATCTTTAAAATGGCATGTCTGTCCATTCACTACATCTGGATATTTATTTAGTGGGTTTCATTAATTTAAATCATTTAATTTGTTTTACAAGTGACATTTTTTGCGTGCCAATTAAACACAAAACAAGAGCTACATATAAAAAATGAAAAAAAAAAACACAAGCAGAATAATTCGTTACTAATTCATTCATTAATTCACTTTTATTTTCTATGAAGCATGGATGTAGTTTTTGATTTGATTTTTATGGTGGCCACCACGACAAAATTCTATAATATCATTTGATTGACTTAGTCCGTTTCGCTTCATTAATGATATCATGTTAAATTATTAAGACAAAAAAAAAAAACCAACAATTACTTTATAATTTAATAAACATTTTTCATTTGTGGGGTATGCCACTTTCCGATTCACATGCCTAGTCTTTGGCTATCGTGGCAATGTCTCTTTTTTGCTATTGGACACTTCTGTCAAAGGCGTTAATCAAAGATAAAGTGAAACGTACTTGAAATATTTTAACCGAGTCAATTGCGATTGGTTAATGAGAATCAGAAATACAAATCACACACATACCCACATACACACAAACATAAACACGCACATTTAATTCGCATTGCCAAGCAAGAAATAAAAAAATTCAAATTCTAATCATTCTAACAGATATTTGAAAATAAATTTACTTGTGGGAGCACAACGTTATACTCTTTTCTAATGAAATCTTTAATATAGTCATTATTATTTAAATTAAGAAATATATTGAGGAAAATATACGTATATTGACAAGAAGTTATTTATGAATTGGACAATTTTATATATTAACATGGCATTGCTAATTGAGAGAACGCAATCATTTTTTTTTGTCAATTAACATTTCATTTATTTGAAAGTTTAAATTTTATAAAAGGTAGATTTTCTTAGATGGCATTTCGTCAAGCCGGGGTTAATATAATAAGGAAAATAAAAAAACGCAAACAAAGAGGGATTTGGAACCTTAGCCACTGCAGCAAAAAATACGGAATAATAAAGAACCAAATTTAGAATTTATGAGTGAAAAAATTGTCTTCTAAAATTTTCGAAGTTTTTCTCGATTTTTAAAAATAAATTGATCCAATTAAGCAACTAGTTGATAGTAGGAATTATTGTGATTAATTGATATAATAAAAAAAAATTGTAGTAACAACTAAATTTTTAGAAGAAAATTTTGAAAATTCAATTAAATTTTTAATTAAAAAATACAGGTTATATTTTTTTATAATAATATTCATGAACTTTTCCAAAGTACTTTCTAATATCTATTTTGTCCAAACATTGTCTCATCTCATAGATCAAAAAAAAAATTAAAATGAAAACCAAATTTTAAAGTTAAAATTTAAATTTAAAATTATATTTGCAATTAAACTTAATATTAAAATTCAATCTAAAACTATCAATAAACTAAAACTACGAGTATAATTGAAATTAAAATTTGTATTAATATTAGTTATAAGCTGAGATCAAAAAAACAACAATAACGAATGAAGAGAAGCAAAAAATAACAAACAAAACGTATAAAAAATATATTATACAATTTTAAACTTAAAATAATAAATTACAAATTTATTTAAATTACCAATAAAGGTAACATCAAAACTAATATTAAAAGTTTAATTAAAGCTATATTAAAAAATTTATAAAAAATAAATTAATCAAGTTAACGTATTAATTTCAATTTAAATTATTTAGTTAAACAAATTTACTAAAATTCAAAACAAAATTAAATCAATTTAAATTTTATAACTAACTGAAACATCAATACTAAAACTATATTGAAATTAAATAATTTTTTTTTTTTAAATTTACTCTATAATTATATAAAAAAATATATAAAGAACCAACAACATTATTTAAATTTAATTTAATTAATTAAGCAATCTTATTTAAAACAAAATTACATTTTAAAACTAGCAGTAATATCAAAGCTAAAGTTGAAATTATTTCTTATTAAATTTACATTAAAAATTTCATAAAAATGGAAACTTTAATTAATTTCTCCAACAAATTTATTAAAATTTAAATTAATTAAAAAAGTATCTACATTTAATATTAGTTCAATCTAAATTATAACTGAATCTTAAATTGAAATTAAAATTTGTATTGATATTATATTAAAAAAATGATAAAAACTAAAATAAAATTTGACATTTCGAAATTTCATAGATTTTTAAATATTAATTGATACTAGTAATTATTGATTTAATAAAAAATTGTTATAACAAATAAATCTTTAAAAGAAAACAATTTTCAAATTCAAATTCAATTAAAATTTAAAATTTTATATTAAAAAACAATACCATAAAAATTAAAATAAAATTTGACATCTCGAAATTTCATAGATTTTTAAATATTAAATATTAAAAAATTAATTGATACTAGTAATTATTGATTTAATAAAAAATTGTTATAACAAATAAATCTTTAAAAGAAAACAATTTTTAAATTCAAATTCAATTAAAATTTAAAATTTTATATTAAAAAAATATCATAAAAATTAAAATAAAATTTGACATCTCGAAATTTCATAGATTTTTAAAAATCAATTGAGCCAATTAAAACTTAATTGATACTAGTAATTATTAATTTAATAAAAAATTGTTATAACAAAGAAATCTTTAAAAGAAAACAAATTTCAAATTCAAATTCAATTAAAATTTAAAATTTTATATTAAAAAAAAATATCATAAAAATTAAAATAACTTTGACATCCCGATATTTCATAGATTTTTAAAAATCAATTAAGCCAATTAAAAATTAATTGATATTAGTAATTATTGATTGAATAAAAAATTGTTATAACAAATAAATCTTTAAAAGGCAACAATTTTCATAATTCAATTAAAATTTTAAATGAAAAAATTAAATTAAAAATTAAATTCAATCAATCTAAATACTAAAACTAACAGTAACATTAAAATTAAAACTTTATATTAAAAAAAAATTATTTAAATTTAAATTAACTAATAAAATAGATTTTTTTTTAAATTTAAAATTAAATGAGACAAATCATAATTAAAACAATAATTTAATTTACATTAAAAAATTTGAAAATAATTTTAAATCAATTAATTTAACGAATGTATTGAAATTTAATTGATTAAAAGAAAACAATTTTTAAATTTAAAATTTTAATTGAATATTTTTTTAATTTAAAATTAAATTAGATGAATTTTAATTTAAAAACAAAACAAAAAATAATTTAAATTATAATAAAAAAATTCGAAAACAATTTTAAATTAATTAGTTTAACGAATTTATTGAAATTTAAATTAATTAATTAATTAAAAAACTTTATTTACATTTAAAAAACGAGAACAATCTAAACCGAACAGTAACATCAAGACTAAAACTAAAATCGAAATTTGTATTAAACTTATATTTAAAAAAAAATCATAAGAATAACTCAAAACTTAAAAAATAAATAAACATTTGCATTAAAATTATATGAAATATGTGACAAAAAATATAAATTAATTAATTTATTTTAATTTAAAGTAATAAATTAAATAAATTTATAAAAATTCAAAATTAAATTAGACCAATCTAAATTTTAAAAATAACAATAACATCAATACTAAAGCTAAAATTAAAATTTGTATTTAAATTATTTAAAAAAAAAAAATATAAAAAAATTTAGATTAATTAATTTAACGATTTTATTTAAATTTAAATTGATTAAACAAATTTAATTAATTTTTAAAGTTATTTTTATTAATAAAAACTCATTTATAAAAAATAAAATAGTAACGAATTTATTTAAATTTAAAATTTGAATATAATGTACCAAAATTAAGTTTTTTTCGTATGAACTCTTCATTTAAACATAAAACTTGAATGTGTGTGTCCTAAAGTGAAGCTCTTATGTTGAATATTTGCAAAAAAATTCCAACCAGAATCATTGGTATCATTTTTGATAACCATTTGACCTTACAAGACGATGCCTACAAAATAGGAGAGTTATCAGCTCTACGGGACTGTGTAAAAATTTGAAATAAATTTCACATTCAGTTCTAAAATAAACGTCAATATAGAATAATTGAAAATTCAAAGTACTGTGAAAATGCCACCTAATATTTCGGGTTCGTTTGCTTTGGTTTTAGTTTTCCTGACCACCATCAAAGGCAATCCCATTTCGGTTGGTCAATTAAATGCAGATCATTCAGTGGAAATCATAAGACTAACAAAAGCCACAGAAATGCTCAAATATTTTAATACCACGGCAGATCCATGTGAAGACTTTTTTGAATATACATGTGGAAATTTTGGAAAATACCATCCCACCAATACAACGGTGAGCACTTTTGAATTTCTGGAAAAGGCAATGTTAAGCAAAATCAAGAGAGAATTGGAAATGGATGATCCCACCGATACAGACATTGATAAGAAAGTCAAGAATTTCTATAGGTCATGCATTAGTGCTCCGGGGCTTATGAGTGGCTATGCCGAGAAACTCCGGGCCATAATCAATGAAATTGGACATATGCCAGTTTTGGAAGGTGACGATTGGCAAGAGAAGGATTTCGATTGGAGTAGTACTGTGGCTAAAATGATTCATAAAACAGGCTTGCAAATTTTCTTTGAGATTAGTGTGAACAGTGATTTGAATGATAATTCCATTAATCGTGTAGCTCTTGCCCAGCCCATTTTTGCTTTGAAGGATATATCTTTATATGTCGACGAAACTCTGCCCATGGCCAGGGATAAACACAAGAAGGAAATTGCCAAGGATTTGCACAAATTTTTGGGTGTAGACGAGGCTTTAGCTAACACCACAGCCCAGGAAATCTTAGATTTTGAAATATCTTTGGCTCGTGGTATGCTTGATGCGAAATTGGATTTGCCATTGGATGAAATGTATCGCGTGGAGGACATTGAGAAGGTCCATGAGAAATATTTACCAGTGTGGGATACTAAAAAACTGATAAACGATGTTATGGGCTTCACACCCGATGTGTTGATTGTTCAGCCTCAATACTTGGCCAATACCTTCCAGGTTATGCAAAATGCTTCCCTAAAATCGGTAGCTAACTTCTTATTCTACGAATACATTACCAGCTATTTATATGACCTTGATGATACCGCAGAGGTCCATGAAAAAAGTTGTCTCAAGGATACTAAAAATATATTCTACCAGCCATTGGTCAATCTAATCTATCGGAAAAATTTCAATGAAACCACCAAAGAGGGTGTTAACTTTATGTGGCACGAATTGAAATTGGCTTTTGAGAATTCGCTGCAATCGGATAGACTAAAATGGATGAAGCCAGATACTTTGGAATATGCCCAACAAAAGCTCAAAGCCATGAATTTAGAAATCCTAACCTATGAGCATAAGAATTTCTCCGAAGAGTTCTCAGAGTTGGAAATCAATAACTATGACTATGTGCAGAATATGAAGGCCATATTGGAACTGGAAGGTCAAAAGGCCAGAGCAAAATTTAACAAACCTCCAGAGCCCATGATAGCTACTGGATTTTCTCCTTTTAATGTGGTCATTGAAAATGCCGTCAAAATACCCATCGATTTTCTGCAACCTTTCTACGCCTGGTCCAGTTCCTATCCTTATGCATATAATTTTGGTTCTCTGGGATTTGCAGTGGCCCATGAAATTCTTCATGGCTTTGATGATGTAGGACGTAGCTGTGATCTCAAGGGAAATCTTCAAGATTGGTGGGATTCAGAATCGGAGAGGGAATTCCGTCAGCAAGCCAAATGTTTTGTCGATCAATATAAATCCTATAGCTATGGGGGTCGCCCTTTGCCGGAGATGACTTCTCAAGGTGAAAATATAGCCGATAATGGTGGTGTCCGTTTGGCCTATGATGCCTATTTAAGTTGGCATGAAAAACATCAAAATAGTGAAGAATCTTTTCCAGGATTGGCCTACAATAATCGGCAATTATTTTTCATTAGTTATGCTCAGCTATGGTGTGCCCATACACATCCCGATTATATGGCCCTACAGGCGGCTAGTGATATCCATGTTCCGGAGAAATTTCGTGTAATAGGACCTCTATCGAATAATGAGGAATTTGCCCAGGAATTCCAGTGTCCAGTGGGTAGTGCCATGAATCCAGAGAAAAAATGTAAAATTTATTAATAAATTTAAAAATAAATTATTTAAACTTGAGTGAGTGTTTTAAACGGGAGGGAGAAAAAATATAGTTGGACATGATTACCGCATGTTGATAAAAGTTAACGTAAACTTTAAACCTACTAGTGCCATACAAATTTCTTCGATAAAGTGTCAATAAATTATTTTGAATATGGACCCTATTTTACAAAATTTTACAGTCATGTGTTTTTTCTTAGTGGAATTTAGTTATTTAGGACAACATGTTCTTTATTTTATTTATGTAACATATCCCAACAAAAAAGCGCCGCCGAAAAAACAAGTAAAAGTGCTCTTTTTGGATTCGGAAGTGGAGCAAAATTGGTCATTACCACAACAGTTGCACGCAAAAAATAAGTTTAGGATCCAAATTTTTGTGACCTTCCCTGAAGGATTTTGATATAGATTCCAAGCTTTTTTAAAATAAGGAAATATCTTAGGGACCTGTCCAGATTTACATCTAAGATCAATAAAATTAAAATTAGGATACAGATTTAATTTATGGAATTTTAATTTTTGGTTTGCGATATATTAATAAAGTTATTCACGTACAAACAAGTGGCAGTTTAAAAATCCAAATTATACAAGATATTTCAAGGTAATATTTTTTCTTATTTCCAAAAAAGATTTTAAATCAAATATACAAATCCGTAAAACAGGTCGTTGCCTTAATATGAAGCATTTTTATCTTAAATCTAAAGAATCAATATATCAGTTGATTTAAAGACGATTTCTTTAAATTAAAAATGTTTTACTTTAACTTTAAGAAATTTGCCTTAAACAGCAAAAAAAATGGAAGTTCTTCTAAAGGCACAACTGTAAAAGCACATCCAAAAATGTTCTCCTAAAGATGTTCTTTATTTCAACTGCTCAGGAATTTCATTTGAGTCAATTTTTTTATAACTCGCTTTTTTCATATTTTTAATGGTAATTTGAATATTTTATTGTGCCAAATAGGTTAAAAACAAATTAAGAATTAATAAGATAGTGCAAATTATCTAATTTTTGCCGAAAAAAATGCTAAATCCTTTCTAGAAAAATTTCGAATTTTGATGTCAAACGTTCTAGACAAAATTTTAAAATTTTAAAAATTATTTATTCGTCAAAATATCACAAAATTTCTTAATACACATCCAAAACACTGGATTCGCATCACACCTTAAGAAGTGATGAAAATTCAGTGCAACGGCTGTTGAAATGGTGGGCATCCGTCCTATGACAAGTCCATGTTAAATTCATCGCTTCTGCATTACTTCCGGATCCAGAAAGAATATTTTCACTACTTTTTTGGCGAAGCTTTTTTTGCTGGGTATTTCAAAGACATACAACTTTAAAGGAGGGACGAAAATTCCCAAAATGTGTGTCCTAATTTTATTAAAATTATTTTTTTTTTAAGCAAAAATTATAAATTTTCTTTTAATTAAAATTTCCTTGTTTTGAAGAAATTTGTCCTTAATATCGGGTAAATTGCGCATAATAAAATTTAGATTGCATAATCTTTAACACCATGTAAATATTTTTTCCGTGTGTGATCTTAATTAAATGATATGGTTGTGAATTATAAAAAAAAATTGTGATATTTTCCAAATAAATAATTTTTATAATTTTGGAATACGTCTGAAACGTTTGACCTCAAATATTTTCAAAAAATCTCAATTTTTCTAGAATGAATTTAGCAGTTTTTTTTCGACAAAATTTTGATAATTTTTACTACTATATTAATTCTTACTCTGTTTATAAAGTATGTGAAACAGAAAAAGTTAACATTTACTCATTACAAATACGAAAAAAGCGTTTTGTAAAAACTTCAATTAACCCCTAAATGCGCACTGTATCTTTTAAGATACAACCAGAAAAAAATTCTTAAGTCTTAAAATTTTTACCGAATTTTATAAAATTAAGTTTGTTGCATTTAAAACATCATAAAACTATTTTTAAAAATACGTTTTTCCGGAAAACGTGTAGTACTGCTGAGTAATCTGCAGTCAAAATTGAAAATCAAATTTTTACCAATAATTTTACGTTAAATAATATTTACCAGATTTAAAATTACTGTTGGTAAAAAAACTGTGTATTGTATAAATATTTCTGCTTAAATCAAATTGTTTTTTTTTTTTTTTTTTGTAAATAGAAACTTAGTTTATTTAAAAAAAAAAAAATAATTATTATTATAATTTTTGTTTTTTGTTTTGAAAAAATATGGTATGTTTTTTTTACCATTTTGAATATTATATTTTTTTTCAGAGGAATTTGTGGTTAAGTGTCAGAAGAACTTCCTGTTTAGTTAATATAAAGGGTGTTAAAATAACTTGAGGTAATTTTTCAAAGTGCTTTTAAAATTGGGCCTTTAGAACAACTTCCAATTTTTTTGCTTGTTTGAGGTGATCATCTCTATCTGCAAAAACGAACATTTTTTGATGTCCATTAAAAGTAATAATTTCCAATTTGTTATGGTGGATTTTGGGGATTACTAAAATTTCATCTTAAATTTTTCAAAATAATGCGCAAAAATAAACATTTTTTTTTTTTAAATTTTTATTTAAATTATAAACAATTTTACATTATAATTTACATAAATTCATAGGATGCATTCCAGAGCCCTTTGGACAATTGAAGGTATTCCAAAAAGCTGGAAAATTTGTAACACAACTGTTAACTCTAAATTTCTCCGGTACATGTGGGATTACCTTTGGGGGTATATAATCCGCTTTCATATTTGCACATAACATTTGACCAAAGGCAATGAAAAACCATTGGCGATTGTTATAGGTTTTAGTGGGAAATACTTCCAGTCCATGTTCTTTGGTTTTGTTATACCATTGCATATAGGCTCCAAAGGCTACATAGACAGCAACATTATCGGCCAAATTTTCATTTGCTACATCTTCCCCAAAGGGCAGAGATTGGCCAGAGCTATTAAATGCTTTGTATTGGGCCATTAAACAATCGCTGATGTTATAAAAATATCTGGTAAATTTGGGATCCCACCAATCCTTAAAGTTTTTCTGGTTATCATATTTGCGACCAATAGTATCGAAAGCATGGGTCATTTCTTGACCCAAGATAAATCCTAAATTTGCGAAATTATAAAAATTTGGATAGGAAGGAGACAAAATAAAGAACGGTTCCAAATACGATACAGGTAAGCGAACAATATTTTCTTCATAAGAATAATGTGGAGCATTAGATTTTGTTTTCCTGGAGATCATACAAGCTTCCTTAATTTGAGATCTAACGTTCTCGGATTCCATATTGAAAAATGCATTGATATTGTAAAGATAATTATTGACATTTAGATCTAAATTTAAAAAATCATTTTTCTTCACATTGTCTACGCCCATAATTTCAAGTTCCATGGCCTTTAATTTATCTAAAGCCAATTGACGAGTTTCATTTGGCATCCAACTCATTTGAGGCATATTATAAACAGCTTCAAAGGCTTCCTTTAAATTATCCCATATAAACATGATGTTATCCTTGTGTTGTCCTTCAGGATATTTACGATAAATTAAATTAGCCAATGTATCATAGAAATAGGTTTCAATGATTTCCAAACATTTATTTTCTATCATATTGGAAGTTTCATCTGGATGGAAAATGTAATTGTTGATGTAGCAAAGAAAAATATAATTTAATAAATTTTCGGGGGTATGGTTTTGTAAAACTTCAAAAACTTTTCCAAGATATTCATGTTGTACCACCATATATTTGGGAGTAAATCCCAAGGCCTGAGTTATGAGTTTCTGGGTATCCCAAAGGGCTAGATATTTAGTTTGAAGATCTTCAATAGTTTCCAGTGCATAATCTGATTTACTGACATATTGAGCTTTAGTCAAATCTTCTTCCAAAGCCACTATATTTCTTGAAGCTTCTTTTGCCAGAGATGAATTTATTTGGAAATATTTTTCAAAAATATTTGTGATAAGATTTTCTTTCTCCAATAAGTTGAATGGATTAAACATCCACTTAGAGGGTTGTGTAAGACTCACATAATTTATAGAACTGCCATTAAAATTACTAATAACATTAAAATCAAATAAACCACCTTTCACAGTCTTATGGAATATCTGTGAATGCAATGTTCGCCAATCATTTGAATTTTCTTTCCACATATCGCCCATAAGAATGGGAATTGGGCCCAGCTCTTTGACAAAATCCTTTAGCTTCTCAGTATCTTTCAAAAGTTGATCCCTTGAGTTCATACAAGATTTGAAGAACTTCTTTACTTTTATTTCATCTTTCGTAGCCATGGAATCATCAGTTTCCAATTCGTTTCTTATTCTTTTCAATGAGGCCATTTGCATTTTATTAAATTCATTTGTTGCATTTTCCCGGTAATATTTGCCACATGTGAATTCATAAAAATCCTCACAAGGATCCATATTATCGTTGAAATATTTACTGATTATTTGGGTTTTAATTTTACGAACCTCCATTGCATCCGTTAAAGGGTCTATGTTATACATAGATTTATAGGATGTTTGATTGAGACCATTAGCTATGCTTATGGAAACGAATGCAGTGAAATAGCAAAAATAAAGCTTAGATTTCATATTTTAAAGCCACATTAAATTATATGGTAATGTTTGGTTTTCTATGAAAAATAGAATGTTTTTACTTAGAATTCCTAGTAGTTACTGATTTCGAAATAATTAATGATACTTGCATTTTGAAATGTAAAAACTATTGATTCAATGATTGATGACCAAGTCATGGGCGTAGAATTTTAACTGAAGGGGATTTAAAAGGTTACATTAAAAAAAAATTAAAAATTTTTGGGAGACTGAAAACGTTTTTCATATTTTTAATATTCCCTACATAAATTGAAAATTTTCATTTAGTTGTGAAATTCAATATGCACGTTCGATTGTCAGAGTTTACTACATCGAAAAGTATAAAATTATCCCACTTTTTACATTGCAGCTTTTATATAGGATAAATTATTTAACCGTTGTCTTCAACGCTTTTATTCTTCGTATGCAAGTTGACCTAAATAGTGGCGTAGTCGTGAATCAAACGATAAACTGCGACGTGCGTACTGTGGTTGCTTACAATTCAGCGGATTAATGAAGAAGAAGCATATCACAATACATGTGTTATAGGACAATAGTTATTCGGAAGAGAAAGAAATTTTTTTTGCACCATTGCTTTGAGTAGATTTTTTGTAGCCTTCAATATGTCAATTGCAAATGCAGAAAGTTTAGTATATCAGCCATATCGGAAATAGAGCTACACTTTCCGATTCATCATTTCTCTCTAGCAAAAGGGAGAATAAGGAATCCAGCAAAAAATGGAGCACTACTTCAGCAGGATTGTAAGGGAGAGAGGCAGTACCAACTGCTTACAAAACAACCGAATCAGCGCTGATTTTTGTAGGCGATGTCCCGATTTAGGGCAGCTTCTACATAGCGCTGATATAATTGCTCAATTTAATAGAAATATTGCTCAGAAGTGATATATAATCTTGAGTGTAGCATTTCTCTCTAGCAAAAGGGAGAATAAGGAATCCAGCAAAAAATGGAGCACTACTTCAGCAGGATTGTAAGGGAGAGAGGCAGTACCAACTGCTTACAAAACAACCGAATCAGCGCTGATTTTTGTAGGCGATGTCCCGATTTAGGGCAGCTTCTACATAGCGCTGATATAATTGCTCAATTTAATAGAAATATTGCTCAGAAGTGATATATAATCTTGAGTGTAGCATTGTTGGCGTGAAGGAACACAGCCCCAGCAAAAAATGGAGCACTATTTCAGCAGGATTGTAAGTAAGAGAGGCAGTACCAACTGCTTACAAAACAACCGAATCAGCGCTGATTTTTGTGGGCTATGTCCCGATTTAGAGCAGCTTCTACATAGCGCTGATATAATCATTTTAATAGAAATATTGCTCAGAAGTGATATATAGTCTTGAGTGTAGCATTGTTGGCGTGAAGGAAAACAGCACTACCTTTCATGCATCTATACTGCATGAATTGGTTGCAATAAAGTAAACGAATGATCATAAACTAGTTTGATTACTCATTTACGTTATTGCCACCGATTCATGCAGTGTGGATGCACTGCCTACTTTTTTGTATACGAAAAAGCGCAACTAAACTCTTACTGCTGAAGTATTTTTTGCTGGTAAACTAACGACAAAGTCGTGTTTTTTTAAACTGCGTAATTATCGCTCTGTAACGCTATTTTTGTTAATTACCAATTCTACAATTTTTTTTGTAATATAAAATTAACTTCTTTTTCATCGAGAGCTCGTGCCGACAACAATAATCAAACACCCACTTCTTCCAACCACAAATCACCTAAAATACTTCAACTCTTAGAGATAAAATTCGCAAAGAAGAGGGAAATATAGCTCTTTTTTTCTGTTATGGCTCTAAATTTCTCAGCAATTAGCCTACGTCTCTGCGATATGTTTTTTTTTTGTTCTCGTACTCTACAACCACATATAAAGGGATTATAATTTACAAACACTAGGGTTATCATTATATGAGTGAGTTAAATGAAATGAGAATACAAATCTCTTCTCTTGCTTATCAATGACATGAAACTCAACCAAAATAGGTGAGTATAGAGATGCTTTACAATTTTATAGATTCGGTCAAACGATCAGATTAGTGAGATTCGGTAGGACGAAATGTTGTTAAGACTTGATACTCAACTTTACTAGGTGAGTATAGAGATATATCAATTTACTAGATTCGATCAGATTTGTGGGATTTGGTAGGACGAAAATTCGTGAAAAATGTAGTTAAAAATTGAATTTTGAACTATATCACATTTTAGCTAAGACGCCACACTCTTTAATCACTCAGAGAAGGAATATGATCACCTCAAACTTTTTTCAAGAGCAAAATGTTATTTTTGGACTGGAAACATATAACATGTTTGTCGCAACCATGTTCTCATAAGTTTATATTTGCGGAGAAAACATTTTCACCTCCAAAAAATAATATTTTGCTCCTAAAAAATGTTTGAGGTGATCATATTCCTTCTCTGCGTGATAAAAGAGCTAAAATTTTACACAAGTTTGCATTTATAGGCTGCAGGCAAATATATTTCGATGAAGTGAAATAAGTACTTAGACTCACTCCTGGATGCCAAAAGTCCACGATTTCGTATTTAATGACGGCTGATTATGGGTGCGCGAGATAGCTGAGACATTAGACATTTCCAAACTTCGCTTTGGTTATAGCCCAAAAGAATATGGGGCATGAGAAAGCGGTCGGCGATACCGCGTTAGCTTACTTTGTACAAGAAGAGCTACCATGAGAATATTTCATGAGATGGAATGAAAAATGGAATCCACGCTTTCGAGACATTCGTTGAAACATCGATACACTGCTACACACAGAGACCAAGCGATAGTTGCAATAGTTTGACTGCACCCGTTGGACGTTCTTCGCCAATGACTATGATTGTTCCATATGCCGGAAGGCCACAACCTGGAGAAGGGTAAAATAAAGGGTGATACGGTCAAAATTTGGTCAATATAAACTTGACGTATTTCTTTCAATTTTGCATTTAAAAAACCTGAACACCCCTCATTTTGAAGGTGTGTGTGTGTAGAATGTTGCTCCTATTTTGATTTTGGAATTCACTCTTCAGTTGTCAAAATGCCGTCCAAGCAAGAAGAGCAGCGTATCAAAATTTTGCTCGCGCATCGCGAAAATCCGAGCTACTCGCACGCAAAGCTGTCAAAATCGCTAATAGTTGCCAAATCAACCGTTACAAATGTAATTAAAGTATTTGGGGAACGTTTGTCGACAGCCAGGAAGTCTGGATCGGAGGGCAATCGAAAACCGGAAGCCGCTGAGACGACAAAGAGAGTTGCCGGTAGTTTCAAGCGAAACCCTAACCTCTCTCCGAGATGCCGCAAATAAGCTGGGTGTATCGTCTACAACCGTACATCGAGCCAAAAAAATTTACGTGAAAGAGTGTTTGAATAAACGTCTGCTGCCTTTCCTGAAGAAACACGGTTGTTCCGTACTGTTTTGGCCGGATTTGGCATCTTGCCATTACGGTAAAAAGGCCATGGAGTGGTACGCCGCCAACAACGTGCAGGTGGTACCCAAGGACAAGAACCCTCCCAACACGCCAGAGCTCCGCCCAATTGAGAAATACTGGGCTATTGTTAAGCGGAACCTAAAGAAGACCAAAAAAACTGCTAAGGACGAGCAGCAGTTCAAGGCAAACTGGCTTTCTGCGGCAAAGAAGGTGGACAAGGTGGCTGTACAAAATCTGATGGCAGGTGTCAAGCGTGAGGCCCAGCAATTCGGATTTGGAAAAGCGAAAGCCTAACTGAATATTTTTCCTGAATTTTATACTAATTGAACATGAAAAAGAAAGTTAATCTGATTTTTTAAATAAACGATTTCACCGATTTACACGCGTTTTCCCTTGACCAAATTTTGACCGTATCACACTTTATTCAGGTTCAGATATGAAGAAGAATTATTAGGCTGATATACGTTGCAGTGATCAAATTGTGCTAGAAACAACTGCTCGAAGTGACTTCTTTAGAGTTTGAGTCTGGTGAGAATGATGAAACTTCTCAGCATTCTCTCTGTCTTATCAATATACATGTCTCTTTATTGGAGAGAATATGGAATGGAAGAAACTTTGGGTATACCTCTTCAAACGCTTCTAGAACGTCACTCATAAGGGTTATTTCCATCACGATGGCTACGTTAATAAGCAAACTTTCGCTTCGAGACCTCGGAAATCCCAAAAGTAAAAGTAAAAAACCTTTCCATTGGTTCGGCAGGAAATATTGGATTCTTCTTTCGAAAATAAGGTAGTGAACAGTTACGATGTTACTATTTTTATGCCAGCCTGATATCAACGCAGGCTGGTTTTTCGTCCAAATCAATTACTTTACATTAATTACAATTTTAAATGCGAGCTAATTGGACATGAAGATTAAGGAATTGGTATTGAAAAGAAAATGCGCTATCGAGATATGATTATTGAGTTCTAATGGCTAGAGTTGGATAAACTAGCCAACATTTATTATCACTTAGGAGAAAGAGGTGATCGCAATTGGTCACCGAGATCGTATGATTTATCACTTCTTCTTCCTCATGGAGTCACATGAAAGATAAAGTCTACATCAACAGACCAGTTTCGATTCACGACCTCAAAAATGGAATTCGTAAGACTATCGAGAACAGGGTGTTTTGGTTATGGAAACAATTATATGAAAAGGATGTGGTCCTGCAAGAGTTGTTGTGATAGTCACTTGGATGATCAACCGCATTTCTCATTATTATGAAATAAAAATCCGATCATTTATCTCAAATATCAGAATTATTCTTTGAATACCAAAATAACACCTCTTATTGGAAAAGACTCAGACCCTAACAATAAAAATCTATGTAATATGACCCAATTTTCCAAATTTTCGTAAAAATTACTTGACTATGAATCCAGGTATATTAAAGCAATAAATCAAAGTAATCTCACAAATGTGGTTGTATTTAGAAAATTAATATATTTCACATTTTTCATTGGGATTCATTGCACTACCTTTCGCACATTTAAACTCTTGGGAAAATGCATTAAAATTCGATAGAGCTCCAATGAGACGGTATTTTTCAGGAACATGTACATCACCGGCTGCATGAGCAGCCATATATTCAGGTTTGGTAGCAGCACAAAATCCCTGAGCATAACTAATGAAGAATAATTGTCGATTGGTAAAATTCAAACCAGGAAATCCCTCTCCTTCAATTGCTAATGGGTTACTCTCCAACCATTTCAGATAAGCTTCATAGGCTACTCGAATGGCACCATTGTCAGCTATATTTTCATTATGAACATTCATTTCCAAACGTCGATCACCAAATCTATATTCACCATATTGATCACGAATACAATCAAGGCGTATATCAAATCTCGTCAGGGATTCTGAGTCCCACCAACGAACCGGAAGACCTTGTGTGTTAAACCATTGTCCCAGAGTATCAAAACCGTGTAGCATTTCATGAGCCAAGAATACACCCAAACTGGCATAATTATAGGCATGAGGATAGCGCAGGGACCAAGCATAAAACGGCTGTAGAATTGATACTGGTATTTCGACAGTATTCTCCCATAGAGTATAGAATGGTAGAAGATAGGTAATTATACTTGATTCACCGGGTTGATGAAATTTCATCTTAAATTGCTGGGCTTGTAGGACAAAAGTTTCGTTTAAGTTATAAACAAAATTATCCAATTGTAGATGCAAATCAGTAACATTTTCTCTTAGGTGCTCCTGCTCAAAAGTCAAGAATTTCAAATTCATAGACTTTAATTTTTCTATGGCTTGATTTCGCGTTGCATCTTCAATCCACGATAGACGATCTGACAGTAGAATATTTTCAAAGGACCCCTTTATTTGCTGCCACATATCGTCGACAATCTCTTTGGAATGGTTATTAAAATAATGCCGGTATACCAAATTCATGGAGTTTTTGTAAAACATTTCCTTGGTAGTCTCTACGCAATATTTCTCTCTGGTATCAATGCCATCTCGAAGTTGAATAATAAAATTGCTGATGAAGTTGTAAAAAATATAATTGGCCAATTGCCTTTTGGGAGTTTTTCTCAATACCTCTAAGGTATTTTTTACATATCTCATTTGTACTGTTGCCTCTGGCGGTAAAAAGCCCATGGAATTTTTAATCATATCTTTTATTATTACATCCGTCTTATCTAGAAGGGATATCAATCCAAGAATAACTCCATGAGAGAAAGAGCTGTCTTTGAAGTAGACATCCTCATAGTCATTTTGATTAAACTTTTCATCCAACATTCCCTGGGCTAAAGCTATTTCCACTTCCAAAATTTCATTTGCTGTCCTTCTGGCCATATCTTCACTGGCCCCAAAAGTATGGAACAAATTATCGGCTATCCTTTTTCTATATTTTTCCAATTCTCCTGGAATACTTGGGTCCAAATAGTATAAGGGATGTTTCAAACCAAATGTCGCTTGGTTCAGAACCAAGTGGTTCTTTTCGCGTTTAGTTCTATAATCAGGAGATACTATCGTATAATCAAAAATAATTGCTCTTTTAGTTTTAGAGAAAATTTTAGCTACAGTCTCTCGCCAATCGAATTGATCCTCTTGCCAATTCTTGCCAGCCATCAAAGGCATTTCACCAAACTCCTTTATAAGATTAGCCAAAGTTTCACGGTTCATCACTGCGGGAGCCTTAAGGCAAGATCTATAAAATAATTTAAGCTTGCTATCTGCATTTGTATCCTCTGGTCTGGCATCCATCTCTAGGACATGCTGAAGTTTCCTTTTTAGAGCTTCTTCAATAATGTCCAATTGACTTATACTTGTATTGGTCGCATGATATAGGCCATAGTTGCCACACGAAAATTGGAAGAAATCTTCACATGGATCTGCTGTTTTATTGAAATATTTGAGAATTTCTTCAGCTTTTGTTTGTCGTACAATTTCATCGGAATGATTTGAATTCAATTCATCAATAGTGAGTGTCGATGTCTTCAATGGCCATACCGAGAGAAGGAATATTAGATGCCAGTTTTTAATCTCCATTGGGTTTTTCTAGACCTTTCATAGATCTATTCCATTCAAATTTGAATTCAGTACTAACCAACCATCGTCTAAAACAATCAACACAATAGGCAATTGACAGTGGAATGAAGAGGCGAAAATACGTATATTGTATATAGAGATAATGTCAAAAGATTTATGGAAATTCAACGTCTATGGTATCACAAAAGACGAATTGAAGAGATGGGAGAAATAGAGAAGGATATAATTAACCTTTTTACAAAAAGTCGTCATCCTAACTGTATCGATAAATTAGAATATTTTTGGATCGATAAACAAGAATTTGGCGAATATTAGAGATTAGTACACAAGGTGCTTATTTTAGGTTAGGTTGAGGATCCAGGTTTACCTGTCTCATCTCGGCTTGTTGTGCATTCTAACTACTTTTTTCCTCCGCATTCTTTGTTTATTCCAAAAATTCTGTGTCCTTAACGAATTTCCCAATTTGTTTCCGGTCTCTGTTTCTAAGCTGGCCCAGTTCCCAAATCACCTCTTCACCGACATGGTTGACTCTTTCCCTAGTAAAGGCAGATCAATGACAAGGGTTCCAAGTTCTCATCATCCTCGAAACGCACCCTGCATTCACCATCATCTGCTGTTCCTATTCGCCACAGATGTGCTCGCAGTTCTGGGTGCCCCGTAATCATTCCTATGACCCATCTGACTGTCGTACTGCTCTGCTTGAATAGTTCTCCATAGTTTTTCTTGTTTGGGTCACCCCATAGTATTTTTGTCGTTCTTTCGACCGTTGGTTCACAACGCTTTATGTGTCTCCTGTGCATGTAGAGAAGGAATATGATCACTCCAAACGTATTTTAAGAGCAAAATGTTATTTTCGGACGTTGAACATGAAATATTTTTATAGCAAAAATATTGTAGAGATCAGATACATAATTTTAGAGAAAATAACATTGGTGGGAAAAACATGTTCCATGTTCACCGTCCAAAAATAACATTTTGCTCTTCGAACATGTTTGGAGTGATCATATTCTTTCTCTGGGTGTATCTATTCATTAATCTCGGTCCTATTATTATTTCCCTATGTGTCCTAGCTCGTATCGCCAGATTATTTCCGTTTTCTCTTATTCCGGCATCTATTTGCAGCAGATCCTAAGGTATACCAAATATTTGTTGATCATTCCTTGGCATTCTAACTGTAATATCTGCTATTCTCTTCTTTGGTTCCGGGAAAATGTTCACATTTTGTGGCCTCGTTATCTTTCCAAGGCAATTAACATAACACATTCCGTTATGGCTCGCACGTTTGCCTGCAGGATTGTGCTGTAGTTCGGTAATACGAAAATGATTTCGGCAGCTGATTCCGCCGCAGTTTCGACCTCTCACCATCTTCGACCTAGTGTAGCTGTTATTTCCCTCTGGTATCTGTTTTGGGTTTCCATTCTCCGCGGACCATCTTACTGGTGTCTGAATATCACTCTCGGCAGCAATGATCACATCTCAGCTATTCGATCATGGATTGTTGCAACATCAGTATCATTACACCCACCTACTCCCATATTATCCTTTAATGGTTTGGTTAGGTTAACTTTAGCGGCATCCCAATATTTCAGGCTCACTTAGACTATTCAGTCCATGGTGATACCACAGTGGTGAGCAGGCTTGGCCTGTTACAAACTGTGACTTTTGCGACAATCAAATACGACGGTATAATACGTATGCCGCAAAACTCATAAACATACTGTAGAAAACCTAATTTTGAATAGAAGAAATTATGGACATTTTTTAATTTAGTCTGGCTCCCCTATAAAAGAAACGCAGTCGCTGTCAGTTTCTGCAGAAATTTGTGCAAGTTTTCGCATGGTAAAGTCCATTTCTTAGGTGGTATCGAAATTGCCGTTGGTGAGTGTACAAAATACCTTGGGGTTATATTGGAAAGGAGGCTGAACTTTAAGCTAAGAAAGGACGAGAATATCCAAGGTTCCCCTGTACTCGTGCAAAGGTCAATAGGGAAAATTTGGGGACTTAACCCAAAAATTGTGAGCATTCCTAAGCTTTGAAACTTCTTCGCACATACCATCTTCTTGGATATCATCGAATTCGCTGCCTAGCTGACGCGACTAATATATTTTGAGTTTTCGATTTTTATTACTTTTTCTACATTTACGACGCGTATGTGACGTTTACAACTTTGCGACAGTCGCAAACCTAAAAAAGTTTGATACAGACCATCTCTGGTGGTGAGCTTCTCTCTTATCACTGAGTTCTATCCGATTCCAAGGTTAGTTTAATGCCTTCATATTACCGAGTCCGAACTGCGTTCCATATAACAGTGAAGGCATTTAGAGAAGCTTTAAACCACTCAGAAATGTCACCAGCATTACTTAGAGCGGATAATCCACCGCTTAAAAACTTTTTAATGTATGTCCGAAACTGAGTTTGAAACCACGGAGCCACCTTGCATACACAGGGTATGCAAGGTGGCTCCCAGTTGATCATCCTTTGATGGTTCATGATGTTTCGTGTTTCCGTCCATTCTTCCAACATCTTCAATCTCGCAGACGCAATCATAGCTGCTTTGTATTTGATCTGAACCTCTATAAGTCTTAAGTCGAGTATCGTCTCAAATGCGCGGGTTGTCGTAGTCTTCGTTGCCCCAAGACAACATGTTCGTTGGACCCGTTGTAAAATTTCTATGTTGCACTTCCCCTTGATATCCACCAGAATATCGACGTGTATGCCAGGATTGCCCAACTACGTTGGATATATGAATCCAGTAGTTAAGTTCGGTTAGGTTAGGTGGCAGCCCGATGTATCAGGCTCACTTAGACTATTCAGTCCATTGTGATACCACATTTGGTGAACTTCTCTCTTATCCAGTGGTTGAAATACTACTTTTCTGGTATGTCTCGAAGATTGTTCAACGTATTATCTTGTGAAGTAATTTATGTCCTGTACTGAACTTATGTTAGGTGGCAGCCCGCCAGTTCAGACTCACTTAGGCTATTCAGTCCATTGATACCACCGTCATGAACTTCTCTCTGACCTTGGGAATATCTTTCTTCAGTTACAAGGAGTCTTTGGACGATTTTTTGGATTTATTTTTATTTTTTAGAAGTTTATTCCGAATTCCAAAATTATTTGCACATTGTACCACTGTGATTAAATTATGTTTGCTAACCAATATCACTAGAGTTTCCAAAGGTTATCAGTGGCGCCTTAGAAATGCTGATGTTGTTGAAACAATGTTGAGAAGCGTCATAATTTTAATTTCGATTAATCAGAAATCAAAAGCTTCGTAGCAAGTCATCAGTGGTGATAACGTATGATAGCACACGCAACATAAAATTGGCAAACATTGTAGGTCTCAAGCGAAAATTTTAATCTTTGAATTTGCAACTGTCTCTATAAATTTGGAAGAGAAGAAAATGAGTATTAGCCATGCCCATACCTTCGTCCGAACACTAGATATTTAAACATTGATTCGAAAGAAACCCCATCAATTGGTGTTTTTCGACTAAATCTGTACAACAAAATTTAAATACAGTGAAACCTCTGAAACTTTGACACTCTGGAAAGAGGAAACCTCTCAAAATAAATAAATACAGTGAAGACATCTAAACTAGGACACTCTGAAAAACGGACGCCTTTTAAACGAAGTTAATTTTAGTAAGACGTTTGCTATATTATCACATTAAAATGTACCTATCATAAGTGCACATCTCTCTAAGGTGGACCAAGTATAGGCGACCGTGGAAGTCCTTTTTTGAGAGGTTAAGTGTACGGTAACACTTATGAGAGGTTAATTTGACTATGACAATATAGCAAACGTCTCACAAAAGTTAACCTCGTTCGAAGGGTATCCGTGTTTCAGAGTGTCCTGGTGTGGAAGTCTTCACTGTATTTCGTTGACATTTCGACAATTTTATTTTTATATTTTCAACATTGTTTCTTATTTGACAAAATTTTGTCTTATTTTTCTATAAACTTGTTTCATAAATTAAAATAACAAATCCGAAATGTCAAGCTCTTTGTCTTGTTAACGACTTTTATTTGTGTTTTCTTTTTTTTACTGATCGTATTCTCCAAAACAAACCAAAAACAAAAACATATTTTGCTAAAACCGGTAGCATTTTTAATCTAACACGCATATGCTCCCAACATTTATCTTAAATAAATTTGGCTTAAAAGCTGGGACACTATATACGTAAACATCTATGTTTTTTCGCTTGTTGTTTTGCCAAACGAAACATGTCATGTAATTCTGTCATTTTAACAGATTAATATAATTTATCAAATCGCTCTCACTCATAATTTTTAATCGAAAATCATTTTTTTTGTCCCCAAGAGGGTTAAGTGTAAAAAAAAAATTATACATGTTTGGCTACTTAAAGGTAAATGATTTTATATGTCAGTATGATAAAGATTGAAGTGTAATAGGAGAAGACAACTCAGAATTGAAAAGAATATTTATTGCAAATATCTCCCTAAACGATCGGTCATTTAGTAAAAAAATATTTTAAAATATTCCTGTAAACATGGATTTGAGAAACTAACCTATACTAAAAAATGCTTGGATCCAATGATGTAGATCTTCCCTAAAAGATTTTTGTATGGAGTCCACGCCAAAAATACATCTTCTGTAAGGTAAAATTAAAATAAAAATAAAAATTAATCATATGTCGAGAATAAATAGGATAAATAGGACAGCCACTGCCGCTTTGGAGGTACTGATGTTGGGAAGACAGCAGAGCTGACACTTATGAGACTTAAGAGCTTTGACACGCTGGAGAGGACTGCCTGCAGGCATAAATTAAAATAAAAATTAAATATAAATTAAAAATTAATCATATGTCGAATAGGATAAATAGGACAGCCACTGCCGCTTTGGCAGTACTGATGTTGGGAAGACAGCAGAGCTGACACTTATTAGACTTAAGAGCTTGGACACGCTGGAGAGGACTGCCTGCAGGCATACTGAAATTCTTGCCGAGCATTACAGAGAGACCGCCCATATGGCCACGGAGCATATTTATCATCACAAATAGGCACATATAATACCAAGTATAGATAAGTGCAAAAAACAGGAGGATACCCTTCAGAACCCTGATCATTGTTCAGGGTCGGATCAAAGATGGAAGAAAGAACGGACAGCGGTATTTATTGCAGTGAATTGGGAATAAGGGAGTCTTACACGATGGATAGTGATTGCAGTATTTGTCAGGCAGAGATTTCTGTGATCACAAAGGCTGCTGAGTCGCTGTTGATGAGGCCCTTATTCAGAAGCGATATCAGCTTCTTCATCGTCAGTTAAGTAGCTATAAAAGCACTGTGGAGTACTGACATAAGGACTAATGTAGTCAGCCGCTGTCGTAGAGAACTCAAAGTTCTCACTGAGCAGCATAATAAAACCCTGTGCTGGTTACCTGGGCACTGTGGGATAATAAAAAATGAGGAAGCGGATGTGCTGGCTAAGGAAGTCTAATAACATATGATGCACTATGGCGAAGACGCTGGGTCTCTCGGATGGTTGCGAGCAAATCAAATTGATATAGGACGAATCAAAGATGGAAGAAAGAACGGACAGCGGTATTTATTGCAGTGAATTGGGAATAAGGGAGTCTTACACGATGGATAGTGATTGCAGTATTTGTCAGGCAGAGATTTCTGTGATCACAAAGGCTGCTGAGTCGCTGTTGATGAGGCCCTTATTCAGAAGCGATATCAGCTTCTTCGTCGTCAGTTAAGTAGCTATAAAAGCACTGTGGAGTACTGACATAAGGACTAAGGTAGTCAGCCGCTGTCGTAGAGAACTCATAGTTCTCACTGAGCAGCATAATAAAACCCTGTGCTGGTTACCTGGGCACTGTGGGATAATAAAAAATGAGGAAGCGGATGTGCTGGCTAAGGAAGTCTAATAACATATGATGCACTATGGCGAAGACGCTGGGTCTCTTCGGATGGTTGCGAGCAAATCAAATTGATATAGGACGAAAAGAATGAGGAAGCGGATGTGCTGGCTAAGGAAGTCTAATAACATATGATGCACTATGGCGAAGACGCTGGGTCTCTTCGGATGGTTGCGAGCAAATCAAGTTGATATAGGACGAAAAGAACCGTACGAACTGCGAAATTGTAATGTCGATGAACAGAGAGGAATTGCGGCCATTGATTGGCATCATAACAGGACATAACACATTTGGGAAACACATGGTACGAATAGGCCTTAACGATGATGATAACTGTAGATGGTGCCTGGATCAGGATGCTACGGAAGACTCGTACCACTTTCTGTGCCAGTGTCCAGCATTATCCTTTAGAAGAAACAAGATACTGGGCTCCTTTTTCTTTCAGGCTCTCACTGATCTGCGGGAGTCCAGCTTCAGGAACATACCTACATTCGTCAAGGCCTCTGGTTGTTTGTTCTAAGATTTCTTTTAAAGAAAACGGACAGGTGAAAGTACTGGGACTATTCCCAAGGGGACCGCATCCGAAGGAAGAAGATGGAAAGATCACATAGAGGAGCCACAATGGACATATATTGGTCTAAGTTGACATCAATTCAACACAAAATTGATGTCATCCTCTACAACCTAACCTAACACTACGCCTTAATTGAATGAAAACATTTTTGAAGCATAATAGTTTCTTTCAATTTATTTTAACGAATTTAAAATTTCTTTATTTTAAAGAAAAATTGTGTAAATTGCATATCCTAAAGTTTAGATCAATATTTTTTCAGTGTCAGTTTTTGGCTAAGCAACAATACCAAACTCCTTTTGTTCAACCTCAACTTTTTACGTGTATGATTTTCTAATGGTATTTGAAATGTAATAGAACTTTTTCTTGAAGGGTACCAAGGCGGTGTTCCATTTCCGTTCTGGACATCCTTGACATTAGTTTATGTTGCGAATCGAAAGCCGAAATATCAGAGTCTAGTATTTGTTTAGTGGCTCAAAGATGAAGGGCCAAACTCGTGGTAGCATGTATCTATTCTCCCGTAATTTTCAATTGTATAGCCGTAACCGTGGCAACCATAGTGCTTCTACAGTGAAAAAAATATTGTCGTGAGATTTCATGTCTTTAAAATACGAATACAAATTTTGCTTAGCATAGAAGACGCATTTCTCTAAAATAAAGTTATTTTCCTTGTCCAAAAGTCGATAAACGTTTCAATGAAGTCGTATTGTCCTTATAATTAAGTGATTTGACTTAAAAATGGGTATCTTAAAATGAAAGAAAAAATTTATAGGCTAAGGTCAACTTGACTTTAATAATTCAGAAAAATTCTTTAAATTAATGAAATTGTCTTTAAATTTTTTGTCTTTTTGCATCTTGACTACAAAGCAAAAAATCGTTCAAATATAGGACATGTTTTTCAAAACTTTATTTTAAAGAAGTTTTTACTTCAAACATAGCATAATTTCTACTGGAAGTCGAGTCTTAATCTGGAAAATAAAGTTGCCGTTAACTCGTTTTTAAAGGACTTTGATAGCATATGAAGAAAAAAAGCTGAGAAAGCGAAAAATTAAAATTTGCTTCCTAGAAGCAAGTACACAAAACCTAAATTTAAAAGAGAATTGTGTCTTAAAAGTATCCTTACTTGTATTCTCCGCTTCTTTGGCTCGGAATCAATACCAAATTTTTTAAAGTAAAGACAAAATCTTTGGAACCGAGTATGCATTTTTTTCAGTGTATAGATCTAGAATTCAGTACCATTTCCAGGGCTCAACTATACGTACCCGGCATTTTCTCGTCTTCGTTAAGACAACAACTCGTGTCAAAATTTTTTATATTTCAATGCACGTCTTAGTATAAGCCTAATTGCGATCATGTACAGTGGAGCATGGATACTCTGAAAAACGGGCACCTCTCAAATGGGGACAACTTTCGTGAGACGTTTCCTATATTTCCTATAGTGGACACGTTCCCTTCTGAGTGATTTCACTGTATAACAAGTGAGTCAATTTCCGGCTCATAATCCGTTTCGTAGTTACTGCTCTTCTGCAACATAACCACAATCTGTGGGTTTTTTTTAGTATATCGCTTGATGTGAACTTCCATGTAGGTCACCTCCATTGGTAGTGGCTCCCCGAATACATTTCGGCCTGTGAAAATTTCTTCTGAAAAGTTAAAACAAATGAGTCAATTGCGGTCTTAGACTCCAATTCAAGGCAACTGAAATACAAATCCACTTTTGAGTGGTTTCACTGTATATCAAGTGAGTCAATTTCGGGCTCCGTCTGTCCATTTCGTAGCTACTGCTCATCTGTAACATAACCAGAATCTGTGGGTTTTTAGTATATCGCTTGATGTGAACTTCCATGTAGGTTAGGTTAGGTTAGGTGGCAGCCCGATGTATCAGGCTCACTTAGACTATTCGGTCCATTGTGATACCACATTGGTGAACTTCTCTCTTATCACTGAGTGCTGCCCGATTCCATGTTAAGCTCAATGACAAGGGACCTCCTTTTTATAGCCGAGTCCGAACGGCGTTCCACATTGCAGTGAAACCACTTAGAGAAGCTTTGAAACACTCAGAAATGTCCCAGCATTACTGAGGTGGGATAATCCACCGCTGAAAAACTTTTTGGTGTTCGGTCGAAGCAGGAATCGAACACACGACCTTGTGTATGCAAGGCGGGCATGCTAACCATTGCACCACGGTGGCTCCCCGACTTCCATGTAGGTCACCTCCATTGGTAGTGGCTCCCCGAATACATTTCAGCCTGTGAAAATTTCTTCTGAAAAGTTAAAACAAATGAGTCAACTGCGGCCTTAGACTCCAATTCAAGGCAACTGAAATATAACCAGCAGTTGTCAATGTATATAGCTTCTCCGTGCTACTCCATTGGTAGTAGAACGTTTCCTATATAGTCACATTCAAATTAATCTCTCATAAGTAGACACCTCCAAAATGTGAATATAATTTTGGCGACCATGGATGACCATTTGAGAGCCTTCACTGTATATCAAGTGGTTGAATTTCGGAGTTGAACTTCGTTTAGAAGCTACTGCTCTTCTGAAACATAACCAGAATAAGTAAATTTTCTTAGGTTTCCGTTTGATAGCATAGGTTGGTATAGTAATAGCCCGATATTTCAGGCTCACTTACACTATTCAGTCCATTGTGATACCACAGTGGTGAACTTCACACCCAGAGAAGGAATATGATCACCTCAAACATGTTTTAAGAGCAAAATGTTATTTTTGGGTGGTGACCATGTAACATGGTTTTCGCAGCCATGTTATTTTCTCGGAAATCATGTATCTGATTTCGGCAAGCAGGCTTTATTTGACGAGAAAATAACATTTTAGTGACAAACATGTTACATGGTCACCATACAAAAATAACATTTTGCTCTTGAAACATGTTTGAGGTGATCATATTCCTTCTCTGCGTGCACTCTTATCACTTAGTGCTGCCCGATTCTATGTTGAGCTCAACGACAAGGGGCCACTTTTTTATAGCCGAAACTGGGTTTGCACCCACCATCCTGTGTATACAAGGCGGGCATGCTAACCATTGCACCACGGTGGCTCCCCGAATATATTCCATCCGCTGAAAATTTCTTCTGAAGAATGATAATTCCTAAATGAGTCAATTTCGTGCACAGAGTCGAGTTCGAAGCATCTGCTCTGTGGAAACATAAGCAGAAACTGTCAATTCGCTTAGCTTCCCATTGATATGGAATTACCGTATATTTTCAGCTGATGAAATATATTCGGGGAGCCAGAATATATTTCATTTCGTCTGAAGAGTGACAATTCCTAAGTGAGCTGCTCTTCTGCAACATCAGCTGCAACATCAATTTTGAAGGAAATGGGTATCCATCGAGGGTCTTATCCTGGCTTTTGGGAATGTCTTTCAGTTTTTAATATCGTCTAGGATTGTATAGGAATGGGTATTAATTTTAAAGGAAAAAATCTTTTTTAGTGTGTGGCCTGTTATAAAACCCTCGGATATCCCTCACAATGTTACGAATATTTCTGATCATTTGGTGTTTTGTAGAGGCAGATTTCCATCCTGGGAGTAAACAATATTACTAGGTATAGTGACATCCCATAATTTTTGGCTCTCTTATGACGTTTCTTTCCTCATTGTATTTTCGCCCAAATGATAGTGTCATTCCAAAGTTATTGTTAATTCATAATATTGTGAGGGATGCAGGGTCCCAAATCTATGATAGCTTCCTTCATATTTTGCCATAAATTTCGAAGATGTTGCCTCTTTTTTCCCAATCGAAATCGCCTTTAGACTATTCACTCCATTGCGATACCACAACCGGTGAACTTCTCTCTTATCAATGAGTGCTGCCCTAATTTTTATGAGAAGGGATCACCTTTTTAAAGCCCAAGATCCTCGTTCATTATCGTAAGCCTCTCAAGTTTTTTTCTTTACTATTCTCCCATTACTCTACTATATATCTATGCCAATAGCATTTTCTCTTATCCTTCCATGTATTAAAAACATTTTAACAACTCTTTCTAATGACTCGTAAAACCTTCTTACAAATGGCGAAAGTCATAGTCATCAACAAAAACCCCATCATTAATAAAATCATTACAAAATCCTTGGTATTTTCACTTTCAGTAAACATTGATTGTTTTTCCTTTTTAGGACTTTAGCGCATTTTCTTTTCATAACGGCTGATGAAAAGTTGCATGTCATTAAAGTAAGTGCAGCAATTTAATGCATTGTTTATTTTTTGTTTTTATTTTTTGCGGCAACAATAGTAAATGAATGTGGGCGAGTATTCGGCGGACAAATGGTTTTGCAAAAAGAGTAAAGTTCACTATTGATTGCTGGGAGTTTATGTTACACATAGAAAAAAAAGTTGACAAAACAATCCAAAAATAAGTCAGATGTTCACAGAGGCATATCTCAGATGTCTTCACTTTGGATTAGAGGGCGAAAATGAGCTTAATTCGTGTTCACCCCCAGAAAATTCAAAATTCTATCCAAACCCTGAAAAAATCGATGTTTTTATATGAAAACTTTCTTTTACTCTTTTTGCATTTAATCTACAGCTAATATAGCCAAAAACAAATATTCATTGATCTTATATTTAACAAAAGAAACTATAAAAGAGAAAATCTTTAATAATTTTAAAGTTAAAACTTCAATACGCGAACTTGCGGAATGAGAGCCATTGTGTAGAGAGAGAGAATAGACTGGCAGGTAAATATAAGAGAAATATCAAAATATGATACGATGTAATCAGTTATACCAAGATAACATATTGGACAAATTAATATTGAATAAATTAAATTTCCGTTATTCATGTGACAACATCTCCCACTAACTTTCATATTATATTATTAGGAATTCTCTTAAATATAATTTTCTCTTTCTCCGTGTAGCCAGGAAATACTCGTATGACTTGCAACAAAACTCTATTTTTTTTACTATTCATTTCCTTTTTGTTGATTTTTGAAAAAAGTGTCATAAAAACTGGGCAAAAGAGAATCGAAAATTACTATAAGGACATGAGAGAGTAATTTGCCCAGATGGTTGTGAGAAGATATAAGAGGGGTTTATAATTACATGTTGGAATGTCTATTTATACGTGCGTGTGTGTGTGTGTGTAATTTTACAAGCATTCGCAAGTCCTGCACGCACGCAAAACATGTTTCGTTTTTATATCTAATTTTTCTTTTGTGGCCTTTTCTCTCCGAGCAATAGCTTTGAATTTTTCTACTATTACCCATACAGCCATAGACGTTTTTACGATTGTTATGTATAGCAAATAGAGATGCCATGTGAGACAGATATTTTTGGATAACTAAATAGAAAAACCTGAAATTGGTTTAGAGGAAATTTTTTAATTTAAAATTTTTTTTATTGTAAAGATTTTATTCTTTTATTTGAAAATGTTGAACATTTCTAATTTAGGAAATTTGTATAACAATTTTTAATTTCCTAGTACTACCCGAAACAAAACTTTTTATGATGGCTATGCATAAAATACAGGTGTGCGCGTGAATGAAATTTCACTCACATTAATGCACATTCACGAACC